>NC_069499.1:952107639-952471389 GCF_027579735.1 Bombina bombina
GTCACATACAGGCAGACACAGATGCAGAGGGCATAGGTCACACATGGGCAGACACAGATGCAGAGGGCATAGGTCACATACAGGCAGACACAGGTGCAGAGGGCATAGGTCACACACAGGCAGACACAGGTGCAGAGGGTAAAGGTCACACACAGGCAGACACAGATGCACAGATGCAGAGGGTATAGGTGACACACAGGCAGATACAGATGTAGAGGGCATAGGTCACACACTGAAAGACACAGATGCAGAAGGTATAGGTCACACACTGGCAGACACAGGTGCAGAGGGCATAGGTCACACGCAGGCAGACACAGATGGCATAGGTCACACACAGGCAGACACAGGTGCAGAGGGCATAGGTCGCACACAGGCAGACACAGGTGCAGAGGGCATAGGTCACACACAGGCAGACACAGGTGCAGAGGGCATAGGTCACACATAGGCAGACACAGGTGCAGAGGGCATAGGTCACACACAGGCAGACACATGTGCAGAGGGTATAGGTCACACACAGGTAGACACAGGTGCAGAGGGTATAGGTCACACACAGGCAGACACAGATGCAGAGGGTATAGGTCACACACAGGCAGACACAGATGCATAGGTGCAGAGGGTATAGGTCACACAAAGGCAGACACAGATACAGAGGGCATAGGTCACATACAGGCAGCCATAGGTGCAGAGGGCATAGGTCACACACAGGCAGACACAGGTGCAGAGGGTAAAGGTCACACACAGGCAAACACAGATGCAGAGGTCATAGGTCACACACAGGCAGCCACAGGTGCAGAGGGTATAGGTCACACACGGGCATACACAGATGCAGAGGGTATAGGTCACACACAGACAGACACAGGTGCAGAGGGTAAAGGTCACACACAGGCAAACACAGATGCAGAGGTCATAGGTCACACATAGGCAGCCACAGGTGCAGAGGGTATAGGTCACACACGGGCAGACACAGATGCATAGGGTATAGGTCACACACAGGCAGACACACGTGCAGAGGGTAAAGGTCACACACAGGCAAACACGGATGCAGAGGTCATAGGTCACACACAGGCAGACACAGGTGCAGAGGGTATAGGTCACACACGGGCAGACACAGATGCAGAGGGCATAGGTCACATACAGGCAGACACAGATGCAGAGGGCATAGGTCACATACAGGCAGACACAGGTGCAGAGGGCATAGGTCACACACAGGCAGACACAGGTGCAGAGGGTAAAGGTCACACACAGGCAGACACAGATGCACAGATGCAGAGGGTATAGGTGACACACAGGCAGATACAGATGCAGAGGGCATAGGTCACACACTGAAAGACACAGATGCAGAAGGTATAGGTCACACACTGGCAGACACAGGTGCAGAGGGTATAGGTCACACACAGGCAGACACAGGTGCAGAGGGCATAGGTCACACACAGGCAGACACAGGTGCAGAGGGCATAGGTCACACACAGGCAGACACAGGTGCAGAGGGTATAGGTCACACACAGGTAGACACAGGTGCAGAGGGTATAGGTCACACACAGGCAGACACAGGTGCAGAGGGTATAGGTCACACACAGGCAGACACAAGTGCAGAGGGCATAGGTCACACACAGGCAGACACAGGTGCAGAGGGCATAGGTCACACACAGGTAGACACAGGTGCAGAGGGTATAGGTCACACACAGGTAGACACAGGTGCAGAGGGTATAGGTCACACACAGGCAGACACAGGTGCAGAGGGTATAGGTCACACACAGGCAGACACAGGTGCAGAGGGTATAGGTCACACGCAGGCAGACACAGGTGCAGAGGGTATAGGTCACACACAGGCAGACACAGGTGCAGAGGGCATAGGTCACACATAGGCAGACACAGGTGCAGAGGGCATAGGTCACACACAGGCAGACACAGGTGCAGAGGTCATAGGTCACATACAGGCAGACACAGGTGAAGAGGGCATAGGTCACACACAGGCAGACACAGATACAGAGGGCATAGGTCACACACAGACAAACACAGATGCAGAGGTCATCGGTCACACACTGACAGACACAGATGCACATATGCAGAGGGTATAGGTCACACACAGGCAGACATAGGTGCAGAGGGTATAGGTCACACACAGACAGATGCAGAGGGCATAGGTCACATACAGGCAGATACAGATGCAGAGGGCATAGGTTACACGCAGGCAGACACAGATGGCATAGGTCACACACAGGCAGACACAGGTGCAGAGGGTATAGGTCACATACAGGCAGACACAGGTGCAGAGGGCATAGGTCACACACAGGCAGATACATGTGCAAAGGGCATAGGTCACACACAGGCAGACACACGTGCAGAGGGTATAGGTCACACACAGGCAGACACACTTGCAGAGGGCATAGGTCACACACAGGCAAAGATGCATATTGCATAGATCACACACAGGCAGACACAGGTCAGAGGGTATAGGTCACACATAGACAGACACAGAGGACATAGGTCACACACAGACAGACACAGGTGCAGAGGGCATAGGTCACACATAGACAAACACAGAGGGCATAGGTCACACACAGGTAGACACAGATAAAGAGGACATAGGTCACACACAGGCAGACATAGGTCACACACAGACAGGCACAGATGCAGAGGGTATAGGTCACACGCAGGCAGACACAGATACAGAGGGCATAGGTCACACGCAGGCAGACACAGGTGCAGAGGGCATAGGTCACACGCAGGCAGACACAGATACAGAGGGCATAGGTCACACACAGGCAAACAAAGATGCAGAGGTCATAGGTCACACACTGACAGACACAGATGCAGAGGGCATAGGTCACACACAGACAGATGCAGAGGGCATAGGTCACACACAGGCAGATACAGATGCAGAGGGCATAGGTCACACACAGGCCTACACAGGTGCAGAGGGCATAGGTCACACACAGGCAGAGATAGGTGCAGAGGGCATAGGTCACACACAGGCAGACACAGATGCAGAGGGCATAGGTCACACACAGGCAGACACAGATGCAGAGGGCATAGGTCACACACAGGTAGACACAGATAAAGAGGGCATAGGTCACACACAGGCAGATACAGGTGCAGAAGGCATAGGCCACACATAGACAGAAACAGAGGGCATGAGTCACACACAGGAAGACACAGGTGCAGAGGGCATAGGTCACACACTGGCAGACACAGATGCAGAGGGCATAGGTCACACACAGGCAGACACAGATACAGAGGGCAGAGGACACACTCAGCCAGATACAGGTGCATAGGGCACACACAGGCAAACATAGGTCACACGCAGACAGGCACAGATGCAGAAGGCATAGGTCACACACTGGAAGACACAGGCGCAGAGGGCATAGGTCACACACAGGCAGATACAGATGCAGAGGACATAGGTCACACACAGGCAGACACAGGTGCAGAGGGCATAGGCCACACTCAGGCAGATACAGGTGAATAGGGCATAGGTCACACACAGGCAGACACAGGTGCAGAGGGCATAGGTCACACACAGGCAGACACATATGCAGAAGGCATTGGTCCCACACAGGCAGACACAGATGCAGAGGGCATAGGTCACACACAGGCAGACACAGATGCAGAGGGTATAGGTCACACAGAGAGACACAGAGGGCATAGGTCACACACAGACAAACACAGATGCAGATGGTATAGGTCAAACACAGACAGACACAGAGGGCATAGGTCACACACAGACAAACACAGATGCAGAGGGCATAGGTCACACACAGACAGACACAGATGCAGAGGGCATAGGTCACACACAGGCAGACACAGATGCAGATGGTATAGGTCACACACAGACAGACACAGAGGGCATAGGTCACACACAGACAAACACAGATGCAGAGGGCATAGGTCACACACAGGCAGACACAGATGCAGAGGGCATAGGTCACACACATCCAGATACAGGTGCAGAGCACATAGGTCACACACAGGCAGACACAGATGCAGAGGGCATAGGTCACACACAGCCAGATGCAGGTGCAGAGCACATAGGTCACACACAGACAGATGAAAAAAGGGGGAGTGATCGAGCGCAAATAATAGTGTCTTAAGCTTACTCTAAAAATAGCCCCCTAGCGGACTAAAAAAGGGGAATACAAATACAGAGGTAAAGAGTAAGCGCTAAAAAGCTAAAAAGGCTACAATGCTAAAATCAGTAAAGTATTAAACAGTTTAATCAATATACATATTACAGTCGATAGTCTTAAAACTCAACAATAAAAATAAAAGATTAAAATCATGGATCCATGAATCTACATTAAAATGAAAAATCTAAAATAAGTGAGAGGCTATGCCAGTAAAAAGCAAATGCTCTATAAAGGGCCTAATGCGTACGGTGGGGTGTGCGACAGATAGCAATATAATAGAATAAATGCCAACAGCGGGTGATAAACAATCAATTACAGTCAATTATACAAAATAAATGTGGAAAAGATAAAAATAAACCTGCAAAGGAAAAGAAAAAACAATAGTGCAAAACTGTATGTACACAGTGAATGTAGATTGAAAATTAGCTCACCAGTATGTTGTCAAAGCGTTTCGGCCTTGGTTAGGCCTTTCTCAAGACTCCATCCCAGCCGTTTACTGCATCCTGGGGCCCCATCCGATATGCAGCGTCGCCCGCAAAAGCCGGCAACCCCAGATTTTGCGCAATTTTGGTATCACATATACAGCGTAGCATACAAGTTACACGCGTATATTTCACCCTTCGGCCGTATTTTTTTTACCCATAGACTAACATAGAACTACGCCCAATTTGGTATCCAATATACAGTTTAAGTACTTACGCTCGCAGATTTCAGAAAATCTACTCCATTCTCATCTCGCCACAAATTGCAGGCGCAGGAACCCTTGCACTGACTAAAAAAGCAAAGTAACTCCCTGGAAACCTTAACAAACACATACATTTAAGCAGCATCTCAAGGTTAAAGGGACAGTATACTATGATACAGTATTGCTTTTTTAAGGTTTATTTGTGTATTTGAAATAGTTTGAAGCCCCAACATAATCAAATAGATTGAGCTTGTAGGTACTTTATCACATTGTGGACATATACTTGCTTATTTACTTTCAATTGTATTACCTTCATCTCTTTAGAACCCACTGGAGTGTAATTTATTCTAATGCTAACACAGCTTGGCACTGATGCCAAAATATATAAAGGGACAGTCAAGTCCAAAGAAAACCTTCTTCTTTTAAATAGGGCATGTTATGATTTAATTAGAACACTTGCTTTGTTCTCTTGGTATTCTTAGTTGAAAGCAAAACCTAGGATGGCTCATATGATCATTTCTAACACCTTCTTGAAGGCTGCCTCTTTGTAATTGTGTCAAACCAATCACAGACACCACAACCTCTCACCTGCAGACTTAAAACACCTGATAATGCCCACCCTATCAGTAACATCACTACTATATATACCAATGTGTCAATTTATATTGGATGTGCGATACATTGATTTACATCTTAGAAGTGAATATTACTATATGTACCCTTCAGAAACAATTATTGGGGATTTGAGTTATAGTACAAGAATATGTCATAAACAGGATAATATTACCTTTTTTGGGCCATTTTCCACACAGGCCTTATTATATGTTTTAACAATATTAGTGTACTAAAACACCCCTCACATGGATGTGGATGACAATTATATGGTAAATAACAGAGGACAAGATTTATGGTGAACTATAAGAATATTTATTTCTTTTTTGGCTTCTTGTATGAGGGAGCTGAGGTGGCTGTAGTGGATTTCCTTGTTCTCCTGGTTTGAGAAGATTCTTCAGTTTCTCCTGGTGTGCTGGCCACAGATGATAGGCTGGAGGCAGTGTCCTGCTGGTGTGTAAAGTGCTCAACCAACACACCCAAGAGTTGATTTTGTTCCCGCCATCTATTGTCCATCTGCATCTGCATATCAGACAGAATTCTCATTATCTGCGACTGGTTTTGTACAATACCATTTAATGATGCTGCCATGTCCCTCTGCAGCTCTATGCTACGCTTGAGTAACCTCTCTTGGCTCCTGTGAAACCTCTGTTGGCCTCTTTGTCTGCTCTCGCAGCTTGTTATGAGCCTCCTCTGGAGTGAAATGTATTCCTCACCCAGGGGAGAATACAGTGCATCCACAGGCTCTTCAGCAGCAGGGCTTCTAGGTGCTTGAGGTGCAGGATCAGCTGCATCTGCTGCTGCTTGTGGGACATCTTCAGCTGCATCTTCTGCTGCTTGTGGGACATCCTCAGCTGCATCTGCTGCTGCTTGTGGGACATCCTCAGCTGCATCTGCTGGTGCTTGTGGGACATCCTCAGCTGCATCTGCTGGTGCTTGAGTAATTCCAGCTATATGCTCATCTGCAGATGGTGGAGCTCTCCCAAGGGAAGAGGATGGTGGAGCTCTACCAAGGGAAGAGGATGGTGGAGCTCTACCAAGGGAAGAGGATGGTGGAGCTCTCCCAAGGGAAGAGGATGGTGGAGCTCTCCCAAGGGAAGAGGATGGTGGAGCTCTACCAAGAGAAGAGCATGGTGGAGCTCTCAGGGTGGATTGGTAGTCCCATTGATGACCAGTGTGTGACCACTCAGCCTGTCCAGTTTGCACTTCTTGTGACATACCCTGTGTGTTAAAGCCATGACTGCCCGGATATTGTGTTGGGGGGGGGGGTAAAGACATGGACACTTTGTGGCTGACTTGGCTCCCCCTCAAAGCCAAAAGAAGAATATTCCTCTGGCCAGGAATCTTGCCAGGGCTCATATGGCAATGGTGGTGGCATCACTTTTGGGTCCTCTACTGAAGCCATCCAACCCTGCTCATGCCTGGAAGCATAATGTTCACGTGGTTGCCTGTAGACTGGTGGTGGTGGCTGCATGCCTGTGACTGGTGGTGGTGGTGGAGGTGGCTGCATGCCTGTGACTGGTGGTGGTGGTGGAGGTGGCGGCATGCCTGTTTGCATCCTGGTGACAGGAGGTTCTGTGGAGGAGTCAAATGATGAGAGGGATTAGTTCAGTCATATATATGTCCATGTGGGCATACAATGTACATTGATACATTCTAGGGCCTATACTCATTCTCATGTCAAATTCTATAACATGCATGTGCACAATGTGATTTGTGATATGAGGGATTTTAATCTGCACAGTATACAGGTATGTGTTTCATACAATTGTTATGTGTACATGTCAATGATGGAAAAAATGTGTTCTTTAAGTGACACTATGGTCACACAATTTACTTTAGCCTTATGTAGGCACAGAACCTGCTTTCTGAGCTAAAAGTATTGTGATGGCTATAGTATCCATTTACTGAAAAAGGGGTGGACCACCGCCTGTTCCCCTCTGGTGCATGGCTTCCTGCCCCATCTTCTCTTTCACCCGCCTCTTACAGTCATTCCACCTTTTTTTAAGGCCCTCAACAGTCCTCCTCTGCGGGGCCACACTGTTGACGGCATCCTCTACTGCCAACCATGCCGTTTTACACCTTCTGGCAACGCCTTTGCCCTTCTCCTGGCCAAAGAGGGCACTGTGGTTGTCCATGATGGCCTGGACTAGGGCAACATTCTCATCGAATGAGAAGTTAGGACATCTCATCCTCTCATCCTCTGTGGACACCTGGCTTGCTCCCTGCGATGCCCCTGGTGTGGGTTCATCCCTATCCTCTCCCTCCTCCCCCCTTCTGTCCCCATGTGCACCCTCTGTCCCTATCCTTGATGTGCCTGGTCTCTGGGGCTCTCGGGCATCTCCCCTCCCATCATCCCTTCTAACTCTCCCTCTCCCAACTCCACTTACTCCCTGACGGGGACCCTACTGCTCCTCCTGTCCTCGACAATACTCCTCTCCCTGCCATTCCTCTCCCCTCCTCCCCTCCGCCCTACCTCTCCCTGCCATCCTCACACTACACACACTAATACACTCACACTCACTCCCAGTTCAATCACACACAATCACAACCAAACACTCAGCCTATCACACATTTTGTATATGTATGTATGCAATATGTGTGCAATATGTAAAAATATGTGTAAGTGTACAAGCTTAACCAACCAACAATGCAACCTAACTAACTCCTCTGTTTGCACCTCTCTCTCTACTCTGACTAATCCTCCACTCCACTGTAGTGTGCTGTAGCTCAATGAACCATCCAAACACACTGAAGAAAATGGCGGCTGCGAATGGGTTTATACAGGGAGTGCAGAATTATTAGGCAAATTAGTATTTTGACCACATCATCCTCTTTATGCATGTTGTCTTACTCCAAGCTGTATAGGCTCGAAAGCCTACTACCAATTAAGCATATTAGGTGATGTGTATCTCTGTAATGAGAAGGGGTGTGGTCTAATGACATCAACACCCTATATCAGGTGTGCATAATTATTAGGCAACTTCCTTTCCTTTGACAAAATGGGTCAAAAGAAGGACTTGACAGGCTCAGAAAAGTCAAAAATAGTGAGATATCTTGCAGAGGGATGCAGCACTCTTAAAATTGCAAAGCTTCTGAAGCGTGATCATCGAACAATCAAGCGTTTCATTCAAAATAGTCAACAGGGTCGCAAGAAGCGTGTGGAAAAACCAAGGCGCAAAATAACTGCCCATGAACTGAGAAAAGTCAAGCGTGCAGCTGCCAAGATGCCCCTTGCCACCAGTTTGGCCATATTTCAGAGCTGCAACATCACTGGAGTGCCCAAAAGCACAAGGTGTGCAATACTCAGAGACATGGCCAAGGTAAGAAAGGCTGAAAGACGACCACCACTGAACAAGACACACAAGCTGAAACGTCAAGACTGGGCCAAGAAATATCTCAAGACTGATTTTTCTAAGGTTTTATGGACTGATGAAATGAGAGTGATGGGCCAGATGGATGGGCCCGTGGCTGGATTGGTAAAGGGCAGAGAGCTCCAGTCCGACTCAGACGCCAGCAAGGTGGAGGTGGAGTACTGGTTTGGGCTGGTATCATCAAAGATGAGCTTGTGGGGCCTTTTCGGGTTGAGGATGGAGTCAAGCTCAACTCCCAGTCCTACTGCCAGTTTCTGGAAGACACCTTCTTCAAGCAGTGGTACAGGAAGAAGTCTGCATCCTTCAAGAAAAACATGATTTTCATGCAGGACAATGCTCCATCACACGCGTCCAAGTACTCCACAGCGTGGCTGGCAAGAAAGGGTATAAAAGAAGAAAATCTAATGACATGGCCTCCTTGTTCACCTGATCTGAACCCCATTGAGAACCTGTGGTCCATCATGAAATGTGAGATTTACAAGGAGGGAAAACAGTACACCTCTCTGAACAGTGTCTGGGAGGCTGTGGTTGCTGCTGCACGCAATGTTGATGGTGAACAGATCAAAACACTGACAGAATCCATGGATGGCAGGCTTTTGAGTGTCCTTGCAAAGAAAGGTGGCTATATTGGTCACTGATTTGTTTTTGTTTTGTTTTTGAATGTCAGAAATGTATATTTGTGAATGTTGAGATGTTATATTGGTTTCACTGGTAAAAATAAATAATTGAAATGGGTATATATTTGTTTTTTGTTAAGTTGCCTAATAATTATGCACAGTAATAGTCACCTGCACACACAGATATCCCCCTAAAATAGCTAAAACTAAAAACAAACTAAAAACTACTTCCAAAAATATTCAGCTTTGATATTAATGAGTTTTTTGGGTTCATTGAGAACATGGTTGTTGTTCAATAATAAAATTAATCCTCAAAAATACAACTTGCCTAATAATTCTGCACTCCCTGTATATGACTTTTGAATAGCGTAATTACGTGGCACATTTTTAGATGGAGTCGCGGGTGATTTTTACGAGTGTTAGCCTAATTTGCATAAAACTACTCTTTATTGAGACTTTACGTGGACAAAATACAGGCGTAAGTTACTTGCGACGAGAAAAATGTGTATTTGCGCACTTTTCGGAAGAACGCCAGTTTGTCCTACTTACGCCACTTTAGCATCTGACGGCGCCGTATATGTAATACCCCGATGTGCAAGGTGAAATTACGGGCGGCGCGGGTTCCCTCGCCTGCACCGAAAACTACGCCGTATATCGGATCGCGCCCATGGTGGGCATAGCGTACTGCATCATGGTGAGCATAGCACACGCAGCACAGTATAGCGCACCACAGGGCAGCTCTGACTGGTGGCCATGGGAGCAGGGCTGTGCATCTGCTGGGCAGCGGGGGCCCCACCCCCACCCCAGAGTGGCGGACCTCCAAGGCCCGGTTGCAGTTGCGCATGTTGCAACCGTGGAAATTCTGCCCCTGGGGATAAGGCATCTGCTTTTGAGTTATTTGATTAAGGATGATATGTTAGCTGGAGTGGAAATCTTGTGAAGAGGAGAACCTACCTGGCTTGACGTGGGCACAGTCTCCTGGATGATTTCAAATACTTGAGATTCCTATGATTTTTGTATACAGTGATCAAGTTAGGTGATACTATCAAGTTTTGCCACTCTTCCAATGTGCATTTTATTGCCAGATGCTTTCCATCTCCTACGTCATAATTGACCCCGGATACTGTTAGTTTTCTAGAATAGAAAGCTACCGGATGTAGCAGATTATTCTCCTCTGTGATAAAACAGCCCCCACTGCAATTTTAGAAGCATCTACCTCTATAATAATAGGCCAGTCCTCCTTGGGTTGGATAAGAAGAGGTGCAAAGGTAAACATATGTTTCAACTTCTGGAAAGCAGTCTGAGCTGCATTATCCCAATGGAACTGTATGTTCTTATTTGTTAATTTGGTTATTGGAGGGAATACTACCTGAGAGAAATTCCAGATAAATTTCCGATAGAAATTAGCAAACCCCATAAACCGTTGTATATCTTTTTTAGTTGTGGGAGTGGGCCAATCTATAATGGCTTGGATCTTATTTGGTTCCATACTGACTTGGCCAGGAAAAAGGATGTAACCTAAAAATTAAATGGAGGAGGTCTCAAATTGGCACATTGCATATACTGGGTACTGCCTCAAGTACTGTACGAACGTTTTGTTTATGTTCTTGCAAAGTCTTGAAGTAAATCAGAATATCGTCCAAATAAACCACAAGGAATGTGTCTAATAGATCCCGGAAGACATAATTAAGTGCTGAAAGGTTGCAGGAGCATAAAAAAGCCCAAATGGCATGACTAGGTATTCAAAGTGGCTGTTGCGGCAGTGAAATGCAATCTTCTACTTGTGGTCTTCCTTAATTCTAACAAGGTTGTAGGCCCCTCGCAGATCAATTTTAGTAAATATGGAGGCATCTCTGACTCTATCCAGGAGTTCAGTTATGATCGGAAGTGGGTATTTATTTTTAACTGTAATGGCATTAAGTACCCTATACTCCACACAAGGACGTAGGCCACCACCCTTTTTTTCTCACAAAGAACGTAGATGGTCTGATAAAGCCTTTTGCTTTATTCTCCTCAATGTATTTCTTAAGACATTGCAGCTCAGGACCTGAAAGTGGGTGTATACATCTAAATGTGTAATGTTTTGGCCTCCTAATTGTTATATGGTAAGAGTGAACTTGATATATTTAATGTAATAATATCCAGGGTTTCTTAAATAAAGTTTGTAGCACAGTTTCCTTCGAATACACATACACTCTATGTAGTCAAAAGGAAATAAAGTGCCTTTAATGTAAGATAGAAAGATATTGCAAATACTGTAACTGAAATAGAATGTGCACCTTTAACTACTATCTCTAATTCAGATTGAGGCGGACAAAATTCAAATATAAAATGCAAGACATACGGTGAAACTTTCCAGTAAGAATAATACAACTCTATGAGGCTAAAAATATAAAGCAGTAAGAATGCTAGTTGTGACAAATGGATCCGTAATATGCAGTATTTGGTAGCATTTAAATTAGGTGAAAACAAATACCTTATTGTGGCTTGGCTGAACTGACACTGAGTTGTGAGAGAGCAGCGAGGAGACTGAGTCCCGGTAGTGAGGCTGGTGTGCTGCGTATGACGTCAGCGCTGCTTCAGAGACGCCGGGAGTTACAGGAATAGGTAAGGGCAAGTGTCCGATAAGAAAACAAAACACAATATGCAATTTTTAGTATGTGCAGATTAAGTTGGTTGGAAATCCACTTACATGAGAGGTGGTTGTCTCGGTAGCTGACAAGAGGAAGTATCGCTGCGAGGCTCAGACTGCAATGAGCAGAGTGGTAGTTTCACAAAGTCACTGACTTCCTTCAGGGCGGATTAGGATGCTGAAAGTAAATTTAGCAAAGACACAGACTTCCTTCAAAGCTGATTAAGTTGTTGTTTAGATAACTTGATGTTCGTTAGTTGTAGTCCAGATATACACAGCAAGCAATCTGTAGAACTGGGAAGGCAGAGAGATTAGAAATTCAGAATGCACTTAGAATCACAAGGCTCAGTGTTACTCCTTGGGAGAATAACAAAATACTAAGCAAGGAGTGCTTAGTGGATAGGTGATTTAAGGAAGCACCTGGAATGTGATTGGAGGATAGAATTAAAGGAACAGTACACCCTAAAACCCTGACATGACTCCCCCGTCAAGCAAGCTGATCCTCAGCTTGAAGCCTGGGTCGATTCGGATACCTTCTGTGGAATTGGGATACCAGGCGAGAAGCATTAACGTTGGATGCAGGTTCCCAAGTATCATCCTCGTCTGAATAACCTTTCCACCTAATTAAGTATTGTAAGACTCCTCTTGAGAATCTGGAATCAAGTATCTCCTTCACGTCATACACATCTGAATCCTGTGTGGATGCTTTCAGTGGTAGTTGCGGGGTCAAAGTCCTTGTGGGTGAGTATGGTTTGAGGAGTGATACGTGAAAAGTCGGGTGTACTTTCATAGAGGGAGGTAATTCCAAGGTAACTGCATTCCTATTGATAACTTTGACTATGGTAAATGGACCACAGTACTTTTGTGTCATTTTTCTACTAGGGAGTTGTAACTTCAAGTTCTTAGTGGACAACCAGACTTGATCTCCGATTCGATAATGTGGTGGTTCTCTATGTCGTAAGTCATAGTAGTATTTTTGATTGTTCTGAGCTTTTGTGATGTTTTCTTTGATAAACCGGAAATTGTCTAGAAGTGCATTGTTGAGTTCGTCAACCAAAGGAGAAGGTGAAGGAGCTGTTCTAATTGAGGTGATGGTTGGATGGTATCCATAGTTAGTGAAAAATGGAGATAATATTGTGGAAGAATTGGTTAGATTGTTATAAGAAAATTCCGCGAATGGCAAGTAGGTTATCCAATTTTCCTGCTGGTAGGAACAGAAGCCACAAAGGTACTCATCCAAACACTGGTTAATTCTTTCTACTTGTCCATTAGCCTGGGGGTGAAATGCTGTAGTAAATTGATGGGTTATATTGAGAGATAGACAAAGGCTTTTCCAGAATCTGGATGTAAACTGTGATCCACGATCTGAAATTAGCATCATTGGTACTCCATGTAAGCGAATCACATGTTGTATGAATAGGGAAGCTGTTTCTGCTGATGTAGGTAGTTTATGGAAGGGTATGAAATGTGCCATTTTGGTGAAACTATCTACGACAACCATTATTGTAGTATGTTTATCAGATGGGGGTAGATCTACTATGAAATCTACACCAACTTGCTTCCATGGTCTATCAGAGGCAGGAATTGATAACAGAAGACTGTAGGGTGCTTTCCGTTCTGTTTTACATGTTTGGCAGATGGTACATCCTTTTATGTAATTCGAGACGGATTCCCTTAATTCTGGCCACCAGTAAGTCCTGGTTATAAGGTCCACAGTGCGAGATTCTCCTGGGTGACCTGCTAAGGGTGAGTCATGATGTTGTTTGAGTATGAGGGTCCTCATATCGTCAGGAACATAAATCTTATCTTTATAGAAGTATAATCCGTCCTTCTTGTCCAAGGTCATCTTGGAATCATTTGGTGGTGTGATAGATGATTTCTTTATATCTGCAAGGAGGTCAGTAGTAAGTCCAATGAAACGTTCAGTGGGAATAATAGAAGTGGGATTATCTTGTGGAAAAGGTACTGATGTCTGGCGAGATAAAGCATCTGCTTTTCCATTTCTATTTGCGGGCCGGTACTGGATCTGAAAATCGAATCTTGCGAAGTATAAGCTCCACCTTACCTGTCTGGCTGATAAGGTTTTATTGCTTTGTAGGTATTGGAGGTTTTTGTGGTCTGTGTAGATTATGAAGGGCTTTTTTGCACCCTCGAGTAGATGTCTCCAGAATTCCAGTGATTTGCGTATGGCGAGTAATTCTTTATCTCCGATTGCGTGGTTTCTTTCAGCTGAGGTCATGCATTTGGAGAAGAAAGAGATGGGATGTAAAGGTTCCTTAGATGATTTCTGTTGAGATAGGACTGCTCCAATTGCAAAGTCAGATGAATGTACCTCCAATACGTATTGTAGGTCCACATTTGGGAAAATGAGTATGGGAGCTTCTGTAAATGCTTGTTTAAGAAATTCAAATACTTTTGAATGAGTGTTGTTCCATTGGAACGTTTGTGTAGAGCCAGTGAGTTGTGTGAGAGGTCTTACGATTGACGAGAAATTCTTTATAAATTTTCTATAATAATTAGCGAATCCTAGGAACCTTTGTAGTGATTTTTTGTCTGTAGGTTGTGGCCAATTTTTTACTGAATCAACCTTCTCGGTTTGCATTTGAATGCCATCAGGTGAGATGGTGTACCCTAGAAATGATATAGTAGTATTGTGGAAGGAACATTTTTCTAGTTTAGCGAACAATTTATGTGTTTTCAAACGTGCTAAGACCCATCGGACGTGTTTTATATGGTCTGTTAGATTATTAGAGTAAATGAATATGTCGTCTAAATACACTACTAAACATATGTCAAGTAAATCTCGGAATATATCATTGATAAAATGTTGGAACGTTGCGGGGGCATTACATAGGCCGAATGGCATCACAAGGTATTCATATAGCCCATACCTAGTTCTAAATGCTGTGAGCCATTCGTTGCCTTCTCTTATACGAATAAGGTTGTAAGCCCCACGCAAGTCCAACTTTGTAAAAATGGTAGCATTGCTTAACCTTTCGATTAATTCCGGAATTAGCGGTAGTGGGTATCGGTTTTTCACTGTCCTTTTGTTAAGCTCCCAGCAATCGATTATTGGTCTAAGAGAAGAATCTTTGTTTGTAACAAAGAACATTCCTGCTGCTGCAGGTGATGATGAAGGTCTAATAAAACCTTTCCTTAAATTTTCCTGTAAATACTCTTTTAGATGAGTCAATTCGGGTTGACTTAAGGGGTAAAGATGTCCCACAGGTAATGTTGCACCAGGGATGAGTTCTATTGGGCAATCATATACTCGGTGAGGAGGAAGACTTTCAGCTTCAGTTTTACTGAAAACTTCAATAAAATCTTGGTAAGGTTTGGGTATCAGTGTTGTTTCTGGCTCTGTGTGTAGTATTACTGGTTGTGGGTAACAAGTATTATTACAATATGTAGAGTGGAAGTTAACTGTTAGATTTGTCCAATCTATTTGAGGATTGTGCGTTTGTAACCAGAATAAACCTAAAACAATTGGAAAATGTGGTGAGGGTATAACATCAAATGTTAAGTATTCAGAATGACCATTTGTAGTGGTGACTAATAGAGGGATAGTATTGTGTGTGATGGGACCTTTAGATATCACTGAACCATCAATAACTTTAAGTGAGACTGGATTTTGTTTCAATACAGTGGGTATTTTATTCTGATGTACAATTGATATATCGATGAAATTGCCAAAGGCTCCTGAATCGACAATGGCGGAAGTAGACAATCGCCTAAGGTCCCACTGCAATAGGAGAGATAAATTGCAGTAAGATATAAGTGTATCAGAACGTCTGGTATTATTAATAAACTTGAACTTACTCTTTTTGTTCTTGCGTAATATAGGGCAATCCGTAACAATATGGCTAGGATTTGCGCAATACATGCACAGGTGATTTGTTCTCCTCCTCAACCTTTCTTCAGAGGTGAGTGGTCCTCGTATAATTCCTATATCCATAGGTGTAACTTGATCCATAAGAGGGGCTTTCGTGTGAGAATATGTGGAGGTACTGGCTTTCAAAGGTGATTCTGAATGTCCACGTTCTGCCTTCCGTTCTCTAAGCCTGCGATCTATTTGCGTAGCCACTTTCATAAGAGCTTCCAGGCTGCTTGGTAGCTCTATGTGAGCTAGCTCATCCTTCACAGAGTCGGACAAGCCTAGACGGAACTGGTTTCTGAGCGATACTAGACTCCACGCTGAATCTGATGCATATAACTTGAATTCAGTGATGTACTCTTCCACTGATTTTTTCCCTTGTTTTAGGTTCCTCATTTTCTGTTCAGCAGTTAATTGAATATCAGTGTCTCTGTATAGCTCATCCATGGCGAGGAAAAAATCTGACAGAGAGTTTAATACTGGATCATTTGATTCGCACAAATGATCTGCCCAGATTCTGGGTTCTGACCTTAGAAAGGAAATTGTGGATAATACCCTAACCCTATCTGTAGGGTAAGTTTTGGGTTTTAAATTGTACAAGAGATGACATGCGTTTTTGAACTGTCTATAACTTCTCCTGTCACCATAAAACAGATCTGGTAAACTGATCTGTGGTTCTGTACTGGGGGTTTGTTGTTCTTTACCCTCTTTAATCAGTTCCCTAAGAACCTGGTTTTCCACTTGTAAATCTAGAATAGCCTGTCCCATTTGGTCTACCTTTTGACTCAGGTTATAGACTATTTGGGGAATTTCAGATGGATCCATTCCTATTTCTTTTATGTTTTAAGGCTTAGTATTATGTAATGTTTTGGCCTCCTAATTGTTATATGGTAAGAGTGAACTTGATATATTTAATGTAATAATATCCAGGATTTCTTAAATAAAGTTTGTAGCACAGTTTCCTTCGAATACACATACACTCTATGTAGTCAAAAGGAAATAAAGTGCCTTTAATGTAAGATAGAAAGATATTGCAAATACTGTAACTGAAATAGAATGTGCACCTTTAACTACTATCTCTAATTCAGATTGAGGCGGACAAAATTCAAATATAAAATGCAAGACATACGGTGAAACTTTCCAGTAAGAATAATACAACTCTATGAGGCTAAAAATATAAAGCAGATAGGCCTAGATTTGGAGTTCAGCGGTAGCCGTCAAAACCAGCGTTAGAGGCTCCTAACGCTGGTTTTGGCCGCCCGCTGGTATTTGGAGTCAGTGATTAAAGGGTCTAACGCTCACTTTTCAGCCGCGACTTTTCCATACCGCAGATCCCCCTACGCCATTTGCGTATCCTATCTTTTCAATGGGATCTTTCTAACGCTGGTATTTAGAGTCGTTTCTGAAGTGAGCGTTAGAGCTCTAACGACAAAATTCCAGCCGCCTGAAAAAAGCAGGAGTTAAGAGCTTTCTGGCTAACGCCGGTTCATAAAGCTCTTAACTACTGTACCCTAAAGTACACTAACACCCATAAACTACCTATGTACCCCTAAACCGAGCTCCCCCCACATCGCCGCCACTCGATTTAAATTTTTAACCCCTAATCTGCCGACCGCCACCTACGTTATATTTATGTACCCCTAATCTGCTGCCCCTAACACCGCCGACCCCTATATTTATTAACCCCTAATCTGCCCCCCTCAACGTCGCCGACACCTGCCTACACTTATTAACCCCTAATCTGCCAAGCGGACCTGAGCGCTACTATAATAAAGTTATTAACCCCTAACCCGCCTCACTAACCCTATCATAAATAGTATTAACCCCTAATCTGCCCTCCCTAACATCGCCGACACCTACCTTCAATTATTAACCCCTAATCTGCCGAGCGGACCTCACCGCTACTATAATAAATGTATTAACCCCTAAAGCTAAGTCTAACCCTAACACTAACACCCCCCCTAAATTAAATATAATTTTAATCTAACAAAATAAATTAACTCTTATTAAATAACTTATTCCTATTTAAAGCTAAATACTTACCTGTAAAATAAATCCTAATATAGCTACAATATAAATTATAATTATATTATAGCTATTTTAGGATTAATATTTATTTTACAGGCAACTTTGTAATTATTTTAACCAGGTACAATAGCTATTAAATAGTTAAGAACTATTTAATAGCTACCTAGTTAAAATAATAACAAATTTACCTGTAAAATAAATCCTAACCTAAGATATAATTAAACCTAACACTACCCTATCAATAAATTAATTAAATAAACTACCTACAATTAACCTAACACTACACTATCAATAAATTAATTAAACACAATTGCTACAAATAAATACAATTAAATAAACTAGCTAAAGTACAAAAAATAAAAAAGAACTAAGTTACAAAAAATAATAAAATATTTACAAACATAAGAAAAATATTACAACAATTTTAAACTAATTACACCTACTCTAAGCCCCCTAATAAAATAACAAAGCCCCCAAAAATAAAAAATTCCCTACCCTATTCTAAATTAAAAAAGTTACAAGCTCTTTTACCTTACCAGCCCTGAACAGGGCCCTTTGCGGGGCATGCCCCAAGGATTTCAGCTCTTTTGCCTGTAAAAAAAAACATACCATACCCCCCCCCAACATTACAACCCACCACCCACATACCCCTAATCTAACCCAAACCCCCCTTAAATAAACCTAACACTAAGCCCCTGAAGATCTTCCTACCTTGTCTTCACCATACCAGGTTCACCGATCCGTCCTGGCTCCAACATCTTCATCCAACCCAAGCGGGGGTTGGCGATCCATCATCCGGTGCTGAAGAGGTCCAGAAGAGGCTCCAAAGTCTTCCTCCTATCCGGCAAGAAGAGGACATCCGGACCGGCAAACATCTTCTCCAAGCGGCATCTTCAATCTTCTTCCATCCGGTGCGGAGCGGGTCCATCTTGAAGCAGGCGACGCGGATCCATCCTCTTCTTCCGTTGTCTCCCGACGAATGACGGTTCCTTTAAGGGACGTCATCCAAGATGGCGTCCCTCGAATTCCGATTGGCTGATAGGATTCTATCAGCCAATCGGAATTAAGGTAGGAATTTTCTGATTGGCTGATGGAATCAGCCAATCAGAATCAAGTTCAATCCGATTGGCTGATCCAATCAGCCAATCAGATTGAGCTCGCATTCTATTGGCTGATCGGAAAAGCCAATAGAATGCGAGCTCAATCTGATTGGCTGATTGGATCAGCCAATCGGATTGAACTTGATTCTGATTGGCTGATTCCATCAGCCAATCAGAAAATTCCTACCTTAATTCCGATTGGCTGATAGAATCCTATCAGCCAATCGGAATTCGAGGGACGCCATCTTGGATGACGTCCCTTAAAGGAACCGTCATTCGTCGGGAGACAACGGAAGAAGAGGATGGATCCGCGTCGCCTGCTTCAAGATGGACCCGCTCCGCACCGGATGGAAGAAGATTGAAGATGCCGCTTGGAGAAGATGTTTGCCGGTCCGGATGTCCTCTTCTTGCCGGATAGGAGGAAGACTTTGGAGCCTCTTCTGGACCTCTTCAGCACCGGATGATGGATCGCCAACCCCCGCTTGGGTTGGATGAAGATGTTGGAGCCAGGACGGATCGGTGAACCTGGTATGGTGAAGACAAGGTAGGAAGATCTTCAGGGGCTTAGTGTTAGGTTTATTTAAGGGGGGTTTGGGTTAGATTAGGGGTATGTGGGTGGTGGGTTGTAATGTTGGGGGGGGTATGGTATGTTTTTTTTTACAGGCAAAAGAGCTGAAATCCTTGGGGCATGCCCCGCAAAGGGCCCTGTTCAGGGCTGGTAAGGTAAAAGAGCTTGTAACTTTTTTAATTTAGAATAGGGTAGGGAATTTTTTATTTTGGGGGGCTTTGTTATTTTATTAGGGGGCTTAGAGTAGGTGTAATTAGTTTAAAATTGTTGTAATATTTTTCTTATGTTTGTAAATATTTTATTATTTTTTGTAACTTAGTTCTTTTTTATTTTTTGTACTTTAGCTAGTTTATTTAATTGTATTTATTTGTAGCAATTGTGTTTAATTAATTTATTGATAGTGTAGTGTTAGGTTAATTGTAGGTAATTGTAGGTAGTTTATTTAATTAATTTATTGATAGGGTAGTGTTAGGTTTAATTATATCTTAGGTTAGGATTTATTTTACAGGTAAATTTGTTATTATTTTAACTAGGTAGCTATTAAATATTTCTTAACTATTTAATAGCTATTGTACCTGGTTAAAATAATTACAAAGTTGCCTGTAAAATAAATATTAATCCTAAAATAGCTATAATATAATTATAATTTATATTGTAGCTATATTAGGATTTATTTTACAGGTAAGTATTTAGCTTTAAATAGGAATAAGTTATTTAATAAGAGTTAATTTATTTCGTTAGATGTAAATTATATTTAACTTAGGGGGGTGTTAGTATTAGGGTTAGACTTAGCTTTAGGGGTTAATACATTTATTAGAGTAGCGGTGAGCTCCGGTCGTCAGATTAGGGGTTAATAATTGAAGGTAGGTGTCGGCGATGTTAGGGAGGGCAGATTAGGGGTTAATACTATTTATGATAGGGTTAGTGAGGCGGATTAGGGGTTAATAACTTTATTATAGTAGCGCTCAGGTCCGCTCGGCAGATTAGGGGTTAATAAGTGTAGGCAGGTGTCTGCGACGTTGAGGGGGGCAGATTAGGGGTTAATAAATATAATATAGGGGTCGGCGGTGTTAGGGGCAGCAGATTAGGGGTACATAGGGATAACGTAGGTTGCGGCGGTTTACGGAGCGGCAGATTAGGGGTTAAAAAAATATGCAGGGGTCAGCGATAGCGGGGGCGGCAGATTAGGGGTTAATAAGTGTAAGGTTAGGGGTGTTTAGACTCGGGGTACATGTTAGAGTGTTAGGTGCAGACGTAGGAAGTGTTTCCCCATAGGAAACAATGGGGCTGCGTTAGGAGCTGAACGCTGCTTTTTTGCAGGTGTTAGGTTTTTTTTCAGCTCAAACAGCCCCATTGTTTCCTATGGGAGAATCGTGCACGAGCACGTTTTTGAGGCCGGCCGCGTCCGTAAGCAACTCTGGTATCGAGAGTTGCATTTGCGGTAAAAATGCTCTACGCTCCTTTTTTGGAGCCTAACGCAGCATTTGTTTAAACTCTCGATACCAGAGTTAAATTTATGGTGCGGCCAGAAAAAAGCCCGCGGAGCGTTAACAGCCCTTTTACCGCCGAACTCCAAATCTAGGCCTAAGAATGCTAGTTGTGACAAATGGATCCGTAATATGCAGTATTTGGTAGCATTTAAATTAGGTGAAAACAAGTACCTTATCGTGGCTTGGCTGAACTGACACTGAGTTGTGAGAGAGCAGCGAGGAGACTGAGTCCCGGTAGTGAGGCTGGTGTGCTGCGTATGACGTCAGCGCTGCTTCAGAGACGCCGGGAGTTACAGGAATAGGTAAGGGCAAGTGTCCGATAAGAAAACAAAACACAATATGCAATTTTTAGTATGTGCAGATTAAGTTGGTTGGAAATCCACTTACATGAGAGGTGGTTGTCTCGGTAGCTGACAAGAGGAAGTATCGCTGCGAGGCTCAGACTGCAATGAGCAGAGTGGTAGTTTCACAAAGTCACTGACTTCCTTCAGGGCGGATTAGGATGCTGAAAGTAAATTTAGCAACGACACAGACTTCCTTCAAAGCTGATTAAGTTGTTGTTTAGATAACTTGATGTTCGTTAGTTGTAGTCCAGATATACACAGCAAGCAATCTGTAGAACTGGGAAGGCAGAGAGATTAGAAATTCAGAATGCACTTAGAATCACAAGGCTCAGTGTTACTCCTTGGGAGAATAACAAAATACTAAGCAAGGAGTGCTTAGTGGACAGGTGATTTAAGGAAGCACCTGGAATGTGATTGGAGGATAGAATTAAAGGAACAGTACACCCTAAAACCCTGACAAAATGGGAACTTAGCTCCAGGTAGAAGGTCAATAGGACAATCATACTCCCTTCTGGGAAGTAATTGATCTGCTCTCTTCTTGTAAAAAACATCAGCAACCTCTTTATATTTTGCAGGACACAACGATTCAGTAGCAGCAAAAATAATGGATTTCTGGGAAGTAGAAGGAACACATTCTGAGCAGGAATCAGATGCGAAAATAAAAGAGCCTGTCTTCCAATTAATTTGTGGGTTTTGGATCCTCAACCATGGCAGCCCTAAAATAAGTGGAAAAAATCAGAGGACATAAAATCAAAGTGTAATACCTCCCAGTGTTTATTTCCAGTATGCATAGTAAACAGCATAGTTTAATGGGTGACAGGTTTAGAATTCATTATAGCACCATCCACCATGTGAACAAAAACTGGATCAGTCTTTACTTGTGAAGGGATTTTCAGAGTCTTAGCTACTTGTAGACTTCCACTGTAAAGAAACAGTAAGAGTTAAGTAGGAGGACACAAGATGGATGACTGCAAGCAAAGTTCTTACAGATATCTTACTTACCCTGAACAGACATAATATTGATGATAAATATATTTATATAAATTATTACTCCCATGACACATAATACTTTGTCATGATTTATATTTTGAATAAAAAAAATGAAATAAAACATTTCTCACATTGGGGGGGGGGTGGCGCTAACTGTCGAAGTGACTAGAAGCACACTACAGAAGCTCCCGGTTATAATATTGTTTATTGGGGGTTTTTTGGCTTAAATATTTGGCATATTTCTGATTTCTCATACAGACCCCTAACTAAGGGTACATATTGCAGTCTTGGAAGGACCAAGAATAAACTTTACATTTTTTACCCGGGTAGCTGTTCGAATTGCTTAAGAGGCAGCAGCAA
The DNA here is from genome assembly GCF_027579735.1 of Bombina bombina. NCBI lineage: Eukaryota > Metazoa > Chordata > Amphibia > Anura > Bombinatoridae > Bombina > Bombina bombina. Next base: position 952,130,441 of record NC_069499.1, read on the forward strand.
CTAACATAGAGGACGTTAACCTCATTGAAGAGACCTTTCTACGACACTCTCTCCTAATGATGGTGGGAACACTTGAAGACAGACTGTGTGACTTGGTGAGAGATAACTTGCCTGGGTTACGCACCTTACTCACACAGTGGTCCAAGAACATGAACATGCAACATATACTCCAAGGTAGGATAGCTGTAATCAAAACATAAACAGAGGCGCCACATGTGTAGGTCAATAAAAATCACTTAATCCAAAATAGACAAGATGCAGGGTACTCACAAACGTGAAGGCACTCTCTTGTGCCTGTTAGGAGCAGGCTGGTATTCAATCAGCAAACCAGCTGGCTGTGCAACGGAGTCGTGGTATCCTGAAACAGTGGATCTCCAGAACGGCAAACCTTGCCTGGATGACTTCCTGTGAGTTGACGAAGGGGAGAAAGGCTAAACAGCCCTTGGGTTACTTGAGAGAAGATTGATACACACACACCAGTCTTTGTAAATATTAAAACTGATATTTATTATTGTACAAAATAAAAATACCAGCAATGTAATGAATTACAGCTGGGTGTGTTAAAATCAAATCTCCTATACCAAACAGAGATAGAAAGCGATGCGTTTCTCGGGTGTAGCCCCGTTTCTTCAGGCTTGTATACAAGATCTCTTAAAAGTTAGTGCTTGGATCTAGATACTGAACAGTATAACGTAGCAGATGACTCGTAACCATAGGTGTTACTTAATAAACCACATTATACATATGGCATCAGCAATACTTTACAACCTAAAGGATCGTAATAAAATAATAAAATAATAAATAAATAAATAATGGATGTAAGAACAGTTAGCAATGAGAAATAAGAACAAAAAATAATAATAATAATAATAAAACAATTAGCATAAAGCATATGACATTATATGGAGACTATGGCAATATGGAAAATATATATATATATATAGTTTAAATTCATGCAGATCTGCAAATTACCTATGCTTTGGTTTATAAACAATCAATAATAAAAATGATTATGAAACAAAAAATGGACAGAAAAAATAATAATTAAATAACGAAGATGGACAAATTAATATTTGATTAATTTAAACAAAAAAAATGAATAATAAAATACTTATTCTGAATGTCTCATAGGTATTGAAAAATGAAAGTAATACAAAGAATAATACTAAAAATAATATTTTTAAAATAAAGATAAAAAAGGGATGTATAAAAAATCGGGATGTATAAAAAATTGGCAAATCTAATATAAAAGGATGTTTAAAAAATCGAATGCATCGTTTAGTGTATATTTGATGATAGACATATTTAAATATAATTCATATTGGATACTTTTTTGAAGGATAGTAAAAGAATATTTAAAGTGACAGAATCATAAATTGACCACTAAAAACACTGAAAACATTAAATTATATAAAAGTGTCTATAGACTCACATTCCATTATTACTTGATTTTTTGTTTTTTAAAATTGTTAATACTTTAAATAAACTAAAATAATTAATTTAAACAAATAAGAAGAATTATATAGCTCTTTTATAAAAAAAATTGACTAATTATTTAAATAACATCCAATATCAAATTCTAGATTTAGACCCTTGGGCTGTAAAGTTTTTAAGTCAAAAATCCATTTACTCTCCCTTTTTAAAAGATAATTTTGTATGTTACCCCCTCTCCATTTCTTTTTAACCTTTTCAATGCCTACGAATAAAAAATATTCAAGGTTACCCTTATTACATAATCCAAAATGCTTTGGGATTGGGAGATCTTTATTTCTTTTTTGATTAAAATTTTCTATAGACCAAATTTGTTCCCTAATGCGGGTACGTAGGGGCCTGGTAGTTTCTCCTACATATTGTAGGCCACACTTACATTGAATAATATAGATTACACAACTGTCTGAATATCAAATTATCTCATTAATTGTATATACCTTGCCAGTAATACTAGACCTGAACTCTTTCCTTTTAGTGGAATATTCACAGGATTTGCAAGTAAGACAAGGGTAAAAACCATGTAGGCTATTTCCTTCAATATCTAACTGGCCACAAGATTTATTTTTGCCTTTAGTTTCAGTGGGTGCTAAAATAGATTTTAAATTTGGTGCCTTTTTGTAAATTATTTGAGGTTTCTGTGGCAAAAGGGGACCCAATAGCTAATCATTCCTTAGTAAATTCCAATTTTTATTTAAAATTCTTTCCAATAGAAACTTATTTTGGCTATAATTTGTGATAAATGGAACAAAAATGTTATCATTTTTGCTCACACCTTCAACATAATTTCTACTTTTTTTCTCCTTTGGAATTAACAGAGATGTTCTATCAACTGATCTAACTTCTTCTATTGTTTTCTTAATGTGAGTCTCATTGTAACCTCTATTTAAACATTTTTGTTTAAGTATTTGGGACTGAACATCAAAACTGCCCTTTAGGAATATTTTCTATCCACTTTCTGTGATGACAATTCGTATAATGTATATAGCTATTTGCATCCACTTGTTTGAAAAAAGTTCTGGCAGTCAATTTACTATCTTTTACCATGATTTCAAGATTTAGGAAATTAATGGTTGATCTATTACTCACACTAGTGAATTTAAGATTAACTTGATTGTTATTAATTTCTGTTAGAAATTGATCAAATAATGAATGACTACCTTGTCACATTATAATAATATCATCTATATAGCGTTCAGACAGTTGTATAATCTATATTATTCAATGTAAGTGTGGCCTACAATATGTAGGAGAAACTACCAGGCCCCTACGTACCCGCATTAGGGAGCATATTTGGTCTATAGAAAATTTTAATCAAAAAAGAAATAAAGATCTCCCAATCCCAAAGCATTTTGGATTATGTAATAAGGGTAACCTTGAATATTTTTCATTTGTAGGCATTGAAAAGGTTAAAAAGAAATGGAGAGGGGATAACATACAAAATGATCTTTTAAAAAGGGAGAGTAAATGGATTTTTGACTTAAAAACTTTACAGCCCAAGGGTCTAAATCTAGAATTTGATATTGGATGTTATTTAAATAATTAGTCAATTTTTTATAAAAGAGCTATATAATTCTTCTAATTTGTTTAAATTAATTATTTTAGTTTATTTAAAGTATTAACAATTTTAAAAAACAAAAAATCAAGTAATAATGGAATGTGAGTCTATAGACACTTTTATATAATTTTATGTTTTCAGTGTTTTTAGTGGTCAATTTATGATTCTGTCACTTTAAATATTCTTTTAATATCCTTCAAAAAAGTATCCAATATGAATTATATTTAAATATGTCTATCATCAAATATACACTAAATGATGCATTAGATTTCTTAAACATCCTTTTATATTAGATTTGCAGATTTTTTATACATCCCAATTTTTTATACATCCCTTTTTTATCTTTATTTTTATTTTAAAAATATTATTTTTTGTATTATTCTTTGTATTACTTTCATTTTTCAATACCTATGAGACATTCAGAATATGTATTTTTATTATTCATTTTTTTTGTTTTAATTAATCAAATATTCATTTGTCCATCTTCGTTATTTAATTATTATTTTTTCCGTCCATTTTTTGTTTCATAATCATTTTTATTATTGATTGTTTATAAACCAAAGCATAGGTAATTTGCAGATCTGCATGAATTTAAACTATATATATATATATTCCATATTGCCATATTCTCCATTTAATGTCATATGCTTTGCGCTAATTGTTTTATTATTATTATTATTATTTGTTCTTATTTCTCATTGCTAACTGTTCTTCCATCCATTATTTATTTATTTATTATTTTATTATTTTCTTACGATCCTTTAGGTTGTAAAGTATTGCTGATGCCATATGTATAATGGGGTTTATTAAGTGACACCTATGGTTACGAGTCATCTGCTACGTTATACTGTTCAGTATCTAGATCCAAGCACTAACTTTTAAGAGATCAAATATCACTGGTGTTATTTGTTTAGTGCCGTTTTTAACAGACACCCACAATTATAAGCCAATCAGGTCATTAAACTGCCTTTAAATCGCCAGTTGTTTAACACATCGAGAGCTTGAAAAAGACCCACTGCGGGTTGAAACGCGTTGCTCTTGTACTCTGAATTGTTTTATCCCTCCAAGGCTTCCGTAGATACTATCTCCAGCTACCCTCCGGCAAAAGAGTGATTCGGACGAATATTCCGCTACAGCCAATCGCCATATGTGTTTGCTGCACTGAAGTGTATGCTGTCGGGAGTCACTTGCCACAGAAGGGAAATCCAGATATCTTTTCACCATATCCGGTGTAAGTAAAAGTGAATACCTTTGATTGGTGCCTTTTCCGTTTGATTCAGTTCTTATCTCATTTCAACATCACTCCGTGACATATCGTCTGGCTTGTCGTCTGAATTTGTCTACATATCTATCTGGAAATCTTCTATCCCTACGTTGGATTGTTTTTATTGTTTTTATTGTCAGCATATTCATATTGATATATTGTAATTAATTTTGCAACATAGTTTCAATATATTGTTGCAAGTTTGTTTCTAATGATTTGTATGCTACACTTTATCTGCGCCTGATCAACACATGTAGAGTTTTGTTAACTTGCTATATTTGCCCTAATGTTTTAATATATTTGTATTAAATTTATGCAGATTTTGCACTTTATCCTATATTGTTTTTTATTTAGCCGGTTGTAGGCATCACTCAATTGTGTTGATTTTCACATATATTTCCATACATAAATTTTCTTATGTATCACTATCACCTATTTTAAGCTTTCATTAGCGCTTATGATTAGAAGATTATTTTCTGTTTTTTTATATCCAGTCTTTTTCTTAATTTATTCATTTAGCAGAGGTTGGGGTATCCTCACATTTATCATAGGCTTAATAGGGTTTCTTAGAGCAGTAACCAAATATCTTTTTGCACTTGCAGCTATGTATAACATTGCTAAAAACATTGTTGCAAACACAGCTGCCTAAAAAGGACATGTGAACGCTACTGAGCTCAGCTAGGATTCCACTTTAACAATGGATAAACAAGAGAACTAAGCAAATCAGAAGTACATTGGGAAGGTGTTTAAAATGTCATGTTCTATCCAATGCTTTAAAGCTTACTTTGTACTTTTGCTGTTCCTTCAAACACATAAGGGAATTTGTGTAAAAATACATTGCTCTAAGAATAGTGAATTTTATTTTTACACCGGGATGTGTCTTTAATAGCCATTTCTTTTATATGCATGTTAGTTTGTTTTCCTTAATTATTTTTAAATGCAACCTCTAAATCTAAAGTATTTAAACATGAATCATTCCCAAACATGACCGTGCAATGAATCAGAAAAAACTTTCAATAGTTTTTTTTTAACTTCCATAACATCTTGATTAAATTGCCTGTTGGAATAGTTTAATTTTCCTAGTTTAATATTGTGTGTTTTGTGACTAACCGACCCCTGCACAAACATACTTGCATCTCAGAAGTTTTCATTATTTTTGCATTGAAGCTTTACTCTGTTTATAAAACATAAGAGCACATAAATAAAATATTTAAAAACTACTGCTGCTTTCTATATGCAGGACATTTGAAAACTGAATTTTTATTCATACAGAAAAGTCTATAATTGTCCAGGCATAACGACTAAGAAATTATCTAGCACTACATATACACAATGCATATAAACGTTTCTATTGTTGTTTACGAGTGTCATGAAACACAAGATGTTTGCATTAGGTAATATACACAAACAGCAGGAATCCTCCTCAAAAGTTCATCCTACCCAGTGTACCCACCTTCCTAACTAGAGGTACAGCAGGCACAGGGGAGAGGAGATGATTCAGCTCAGTTATCTGTGTGTGCAGGTCAGTCTTGTGTCCCACAAGCAGAATGTGTGGAAGATAGATACCCGTTACCAATCAGTTATTAACTCTTTTCAGCAAGAATCATAACAGTTAGATGGATTTTGGCTGATTCACTACCAAAGGATGATGATGTCAGATGCATCAATGGGCCCCAAGAACCTCAGAAAATTGTACACTTTACCATGGATACCTGGAGTAAACTCAGCTCTCAGCACGGACTGGCTCTGCAGGAAATTGGACTAGTAACACAAGCTCTGTCCAGTGACACTCTTACAGCTGGATGTGCTAACTTTGCTAAGGATGCGCTCACCTCATAGCCGAAGTAGTTGCTAATTCAGTTAGGCAGCAGGCCGATGACGATTGCCCCCTGAAGACAGCTTCACATCCTTCTTTCCCGCTCAGCAGGAAATGTTTCAGAGCAACGCTCTGATTTAAAACTGTTAGGGCGCAACTGCAGCGGCTGCAAAAAAAAAGAAAGAAAAAAGAAATAAAAATAAAAGTTTAAAAAAGAAAGTTTGTTGTGCTGGGGCCAGGGCCCCCCCTGAGGGTTGGACCTCTCGGGCCCCGTCGCAGTCGCGAATTCTGCACCACCGATAGTTCCGCCCCTGTATAGAATGCAATTTTAAACAACTTTCCAATTTACTTCTATTATTTAATGTGCTTCATTCTCTTGTTATCCTTTGCTGAAAGGTTTATCTAGGAAAGCTCAGGAGCAGCAAAGAACCTAGTTTCTAGCTGCTGATTGGTGGCTGCATATATATAACAACTGTCATTGGCTCACCCATTTGTTCAGTTAGAAACCAGTAGTGCATTGCTGCTCTTTCAACAAATGATACCATGATAAAGAAGCAAATTTCATAATAGAAGTAAATTTGAATGTTGTTTAAAATTGTATGTTTTACCTAAATCATGAAAGAAAATTTTTGGGTTTTATGTCCCTTTAAGGGTAAGAAAATTGAAAAATGGTCTGGTCACTAAAGGGTTAATGATAAATGCAGCGATCTTACCACATAGCTTTCAATAGACATAAATATCACTTCAACTCATAAGATTTTGATTTTCAACATATGGCTTACATACTAATGTCTCGTTACTCTTGATTTATTAAACTGTGTAAACTGGTGCTTACATAGCAAATACATACACTTGAATAAAGATAATTGAAACCAGTTTCAAAAGTTAAACACGTCAATGGACACTTAGGGGTAGATTTATTAAATGAAGAGTGGACTCGCTGAATGCTGACAGCATACGTTGTTAGCATTTAACATTGCACAAGCATTTCTAGTAAAATGCTTGTGCAATGCCGCCCCCTGCTCACTGGTGCCCAATCAGCCGCTAGTAGGGACTGTCAATCATCCCGATCGGAACGGGATGATTTCAATCCGCAACCTAAAAGGCGGCGGACAGGTTAAGAAGCAGCAGTCTTATGGTTAGTCTGAAACGATCGGACTCTGAAGCAGCAACCACTGCTACATAAATGGAGCCCTTAGCCTGACAGAACATTGTATACATAATAGCATCAAAAACTCTGAAAGAGTCTCCACACACCATAACTCCTCATGATATACACATCATGACAAAATCCTAGGAACACTATGAGATGTCTTTCTCACAACTTTATTAAAATATTTTTGGGGGCCAAACTGACAGTAAAATATACCTCAATATGAACATACTAGTACTAAAGCCCGTGTACACGGGCCATTTTTTTCAGAACAGCGGTCCCACCCCTTGCTCTCTCCCCCCTTTCTTTTGCTCTCTCTTCCCCCCTCTCTTTTGCTTTCTTTCCCCCCTCTCTTTTGCTTTCTCTCCCCCCTCTCCTTTGTTCTCTCTCTCCCCTCTTTTGCTCTCTCTCTCCCCTCTTTTGCTCTCTCTCTCCCCTCTTTGGCTCTCTCCATCCTTTCTTTTGCTCTCTCTCCCCCCTCTTTGGCTCTCCCCCCCCCCTTTGGCTCTCCCCCCCTCTTTGGCTCCCCCCCTCTTTGGCTCTCCCCCCCCTTTGTGGCTCTCTCCCCCCCTTTGCTCTCTCTCCTCTTTGGCTCTCTCTCTCCCCTCTTTGGCTCCCCCCCCCCTTTGGCTCTCTCTCCCCCCTCTTTGGCTCTCTCTCTCCCCCCTCTTTGGCTCTCTCTCCCCCCTCTTTGGATCTCTCTCCTCTTTGGCTCTCTCTCTCCCCCCTCTTTGGCTCTCCCCTCCCCTTTGGCTCCCCCCTCCCCTTTGGCTCCCCCCTCTTTGGCTTTCCCCCCCCCCTCTTTTGCTCTCCCCTCCCCTCTTTGGCTCTCTCCCCCCTCTTTTGTTCTCTCCCCCCTCTTTGGCGCTCTCCCCCCCTCTTTGGCTCTCTCCCCCCCTCTTTGGCTCTCCCCCCCCCCTCTTTGGCTCTGCCCCCCCCCCCCCTCTTTGGCTCTCTCCTCCCCCCTCTTTGGCTCTCTCCCCTCTTTTGCTCTCCTCTTTGGCTCTCTTTCCTCTTTGGCTCTCTCTCTCCCCCCTCTTTGGCTCTCCCCCCCTTTAGCTCTCTCCCCCCCCCTTTGGCTCTCTCCCCCCCCTCTTTGGCTCTCTCTCCCCCCTCTTTGGCTCTCTCTCCCCCCTCTTTTGGCTCTCTCTCCTTTTTGGCTCTTTTTCCTCTTTGGCTCTCTCTCTCCCCCCTCTTTGGCTCTCCCCCCTTCTCTTTGGCTCTCCCCCCCTTCTCTTTGGCTCTCTTCCCCCCCTTCTCTTTGGCTCTCTCTCCCCCCCCTTCTCTTTGGCTCTCTCTCCCCCCCCTTCTCTTTGGCTCTCTGCCCCCCTTCTCTTTGGCTCTCTGCCCCCCCCTTCTCTTTGGCTCTCTGCCCCCCCTTCTCTTTGGCTCTCTGCCCCCCCCTTCTCTTTGGCTCTCTGCCCCCCCTTCTCTTTGGCTCTCTGCCCCCCCCCCTTCTCTTTGGCTCTCTGCCCCCCCCCTTCTCTTTGGCTCTCTGCCCCCCCCTTCTCTTTGGCTCTCTGCCCCCCCCCTTCTCTTTGGCTCTCTGCCCCTCCCCTTCTCTTTGGCTCTCTGCACCCCCTTCTCTTTGGCTCTCTGCCCCCCCCCCCGCCTTCTCTTTGGCTCTCTGCCCCCCCCGCCTTCTCTTTGGCTCTCTGCCCCCCCCTTCTCTTTGGCTCTCTGCCCCCCCTTCTCTTTGGCTCTCTGCCCCCCCCTTCTCTTTGGCTCTCTGCCCCCCCCTTCTCTTTGGCTCTCTGCCCCCCCCTTCTCTTTGGCTCTCTGCCCCCTCCTTCTCTTTGGCTCTCTGCCCCCCCCTTCTCTTTGGCTCTCTGCCCCCCCCTTCTCTTTGGCTCCCTGCCCCCCCCTTCTCTTTGGCTCTCTGCCCCCCCCCCTTCTCTTTGGCTCTCTGCCCCCCCTTCTCTTTGGCTCTCTGCCCCCCCTTCTCTTTGGCTCTCTGCCCCCCCCTTCTCTTTGGCTCTCTGCCCCCCCCCTTCTCTTTGGCTCTCTGCCCCCCCCCCCTTCTCTTTGGCTCTCTGCCCCCCCTTCTCTTTGGCTCTCTGCCCCCCCCTTCTCTTTGGCTCTCTGCCCCCCCCCCTTCTCTTTGGCTCTCTGCCCCCCCCCCTTCTCTTTGGCTCCCTGCCCCCCCCTTCTCTTTGGCTCTCTGCCCCCCCCCTTCTCTTTGGCTCTCTGCCCCCCCCCCCTTCTCTTTGGCTCTCTGCCCCCCCCCCTTCTCTTTGGCTCTCTGCCCCCCCCCCTCCAGCTCCCTCTCTGGATCTGTCTTCGCGGGACCACGCCCCATCGCGGCAACACCCGCCCGGCCACGCCTCTCGCGACGCCCGGCCACGCCCCTTGCGACGCTCCCGTCGGCCACAAACAGCTGTGAGGTCTGGGGAGCGCGTTGCCGCTTCTCACGCAGCAGACCTCACAGCTGTTGAGTAGCTCGCGCTCCCTATCTCACAGCTGCTTGTATGCTGTGTACCTCGCGCTCTCTGCCCCCCCCCCCCCCTTCTCTTTGGCTCTCTGCCCCCCCCCTTCTCTTTGGCTCTCTGCCCCCCCCCCTTCTCTTTGGCTCTCTGCACCCCCTTCTCTTTGGCCCTCTGCCCCCCCCCGCCTTCTCTTTGGCTCTCTGCCCCCCCCCTGCCTTCTCTTTGGCTCTCTGCCCCCCCTTCTCTTTGGCTCTCTGCCCCCCCCCCTTCTCTTTGGCTCTCTGCCCCCCCTTCTCTTTGGCTCTCTGCCCCCCCCCTTCTCTTTGGCTCTCTGCCCCCCCCTTCTCTTTGGCTCTCTCTCCCCCCCCTTCTCTTTGGCTCTCTGCCCCCCCCCCCTTCTCTTTGGCTCTCTGCCCCCCCCCCTTCTCTTTGGCTCTCTGCCCCCCCCTTCTCTTTGGCTCTCTGCCCCCCCCCTTCTCTTTGGCTCTCTGCCCCCCCTTCTCTTTGGCTCTCTGCCCCCCCCCCTTCTCTTTGGCTCTCTGCCCCCCCCCCTTCTCTTTGGCTCTCTGCCCCCCCCTTCTCTTTGGCTCCCTGCCCCCCCCTTCTCTTTGGCTCTCTGCCCCCCCCTTCTCTTTGGCTCTCTGCCCCCCCCCTTCTCTTTGGCTCTCTGCCCCTCCCTTCTCTTTGGCTCTCTGCCCCCCCCTTCTCTTTGGCTCTCTGCCCCCCCCCTTCTCTTTGGCTCTCTGCCCTCCCCCCTTCTCTTTGGCTCTCTGCCCCCCCTTCTCTTTGTCTCTCTGCCCCCCCTTCTCTTTGGCTCTCTGCCCCCCCCTTCTCTTTGGCTCTCTGCCCCCCCTTCTCTTTGGCTCTCTGCCCCCCCCCTTCTCTTTGGCTCTCTGCCCCCCCCCTGCCTTCTCTTTGGCTCTCTGCCCCCCCCTTCTCTTTGGCTCTCTGCCCCCCCTTCTCTTTGGCTCTCTGCCCCCCCCCCCTTCTCTTTGGCTCTCTGCCCCCCCCCTTCTCTTTGGCTCTCTGCCCCCCCTTCTCTTTGGCTCTCTGCCCCCCCCCTTCTCTTTGGCTCTCTGCCCCCCCCCCTTCTCTTTGGCTCTCTGCCCCCCCCCCTCCAGCTCCCTCTCTGGATCTGTCTTCGCGGGACCCCCCCCGGCCACGCCCCATCGCGGCAACACCCGCCCGGCCACTCCCCTCGCGACGCCCGGCCACGCCCCTTGCGACGCTCCCGTCGGCCACAAACAGCTGTGAGGTCTGGGGAGCGCGTTGCCGCTTCTCACGCAGCAGACCTCACAGCTGTTGAGTAGCTCGCGCTCCCTATCTCACAGCTGCTTGTATGCTGTGTACCTCGCGCTCCCAATCTGTCAGCTGTCAGCTATGCCGAGGTGCGCGAGAATAGAATCTAAGGCCAAGTGTTTGTCTGTACTGCGCATGACGGCTTCAGACAAACACTTGTCTTTTATAATATAGGATGGCTCATGATCCAATTTTCTTAGGTATGTTCCACCTTCAAAAACCACATAAGGGCCTGCATATATCAGGCACACGCTAGGCTATTTTCAATTGCTTACTTTTAATATGTAGGTCAAAAAACAAAGATACATTGGGGCCTATCTATCAAAGTGTCAACCGCAAATACGCCGGAATTCTGCATCGTAATTGTTGCAAGATTGATCCGACCTAGTTATCAAAGCCTTGTAACATATGATCTGGCAGTCTCAATCCGATGCAGATCGATGCTTACGTCATTACAGATATTCCAAATACACATTCGACTCTATTTAACACTTTTTCCAATTTATCAAATAGTTAACAGGTACGCTCGCGGCTATTCAAATGCATCGTACCTGGTTTTCAATCCGCCACCCTTGAGGCCGCGGATGCCATAGAAATCAATGGGAGTCTGAAAGCACCGAAAGCTTATGTTCAATGCTGCAAGACAATTAAATATACCCCGTTGATTTCTATTGTAGAAAACAAGTTATGTTTACATCTAACACCCTAACATAAACCCCAAGTCTAAACACCCCTAATCTGCCTCCCCTGACATCGTCACAACCTAAATAAAATGTATTAACCACTATTCCGCCGCTCCCCAATACCCCTGCCACTAAATAAAGTTATTAACCCCTAAACCTCTGGCCTCCCACATCACCACCACTAACTAAACCTATTAACCCCTAAACCATCAGCCCCCCACATCGCCAAAAATTAAATGAAGCTATTAACCCCTAAACCTAACAACCCCTTAACTTAAAATTAAATATAAATTAAAACTTACCTGTAGAATTAAAATAAACTAATTTTAAACTATTAATTAACCTACCCTAACTATTATACTAAAACTAAATTAAACTACCAATTAAATAAACTAAATTACATATTAAAAAAACCCTAACCCTACTAAAATTATTTAAATATACAGTACAATTAAACCACTAAATTACAAAAAACACTAAATTATGAAAAATGACAAACCAAATTATCAAAAATTAAAAAAAATACACCTAATCTAATAGCCCTATCAAACTAAAAAAGCCGCCACAAAATAAAAAAAAACCCTAGCCTACAATAAACTACCAATGGCCCTTAAAAGGGCCTTTTGTGGGGCATTGCCCCAAAGATATCAGCTCTTTTACCAACCCCCCAAATAAAAACCCTAACTCTAAAAAAAACTAAGCTACCCATTGCCCTGAAAAGGGCATTTAGCTCTTTTACATTGCCCAGACTCTAATCTAAAAATAAAACCCACCCAAAAAACCCTTAAAAAACCTAACACTAACCCCGACGATCCACTTACAGTTTTTGAAGTCCCACTTGAAAGATCCATCCAGCCGGCAAAGTCATCATCCATGCGGCAAGAAGTCTTCATCCAGGCGGCCTCTTCTATTTTCATCCAGCCGGCACGGAGCAGGTCCATTCTGAAGACATCCGACGCAGAGCTCCTCTTCTTACGGTCGCCGCCGTAAACTGAAGCTTCAATGCAAGGGATGCGATTCAAGATGGCGTCCCTTGCATTCCTATTGGCTGATTTGAGTGTTAAATTCAAATCAGCCAATAGGATGCGAGCTTCTGAAATCCTATTGGCTGTTCAAATCAGCCAATAGGATGAGAACTACTGAAATTCTATTAGCTGTTCAAATCAAATTTAATATTCCAAAAAGTCTGAGACTTTATTAACAACTTCTGAGAGTGTTTTAACTTTTTGCACATTCAGTGGAAACCTGGTGTAATTTAGCATTTTCAGCTTAATTTATTTTCTATGAGACGTGTAATGGTGGAAAACGCACCATTGGAGACTGTCAATAAGTGTTATGGCATCTGACACCATTTTGTACATTTAGAGGTCTTGCGCAAAACCATTTATAGCTCTATGGAAACAAGCCCTATATGGAGTAGCCATTAACAGGGCTTTGGTTTGGGTGTTTCCTGTTTAACACGGAGTACGCTATGTGGTGCCCCACTTTTATTTTTCAATGAGTTGGTGCAGTTGGTTGTTATTCTCATGGTTCAAGGACATAAGTGGAGAGGTGATTGGCAGCTGTGGCATTCCAAATACCCATCTGGAGATTTAATAACATGAGACTGTTTGGCCTTGAAAAGAATTGCAGGGTGCTTAACCTATTTGTTTGTTTAATAAGATAATTGGCTTAGCTATTTGAATACCAGAGGATTTGAAGAAGGATTCAGCAAAAAAAGAAGTAGTAGGAGAGACAGAAAAGATTTAAGAAACTGCTAAAAATTTATATGGACAACGTATAGCAGGGAAGCTAGATTGGATAACCAGGATATGGGTCTCTGATTTAAGATAAGGACAATTTTAAGAGTCTTGCAAGTTCTTTTAAAATGGCATTACAGAGCGGGAGATCAATTTCAATGGTGGTTTTGGCACCAAAGAAAATGGGATTTTGCTTTACCTTCAATAAGGAGCAGTGTAAAAAAGTCAGGAATGTGCAAATTTCAAAATGTTTAGGTTGTGGGGGAGTGAATTCTTATTCCAGGTGCACAAAGAAAAGTAATTCCATTATTGAGCCAGAGGATGTAGCTGCAACAGGAAGGTCCCCAGTGGACCTAGAAGTAAAGGTCTATTGGCTAAGCAGCTATGCTAGGCAGCGAGGATGTCTACTCTGAGGTGCTCCTGTCTGGTTTCCGTTTTGGTTTTGTCATTCCATCTAATATTCAGTGTCCCTACGTTTTGAGATAACTTGTGAACTGCTAGGGATTTTCAACTTGGACTTAGGACTGACCAATTTTGTACTGCTCCAGTTTCTAAAAAAAAAGAAAATAGAAAGTTTAGGATGATGGCCTGTAGTTGGGTTTTGATGGAAGTAATGTTGAATTATCATCTACATGGACTCTTTTAGAAACAGGTATTACTTAAAGTTGTTGATCATGCTAGGATGTTTAATTTAAAAAAAATATCTGGAGCTCACTAACTAAATCCTATATGCACACTCCTATAAAACGTGATCTCCTCACTCACGTTTAGATAGAGATAAATTCAAATAAATACAAATGGAGTGGCTCCCATATACCCAATAGGCTAAAGGAATAAAATAAAAACAAAAAAGATTAACTAAATATCCCCTCTACACACTAAATTCAAAAATATCCTGAATAGGCAGAATAGCAATGTGTATTGCGCTATTTATCAATTGTATAGATAGAAATCAAATGCTGCACTTAAGGTGATGACATAGATGAAGATATAAATGAAAATATAAAAAAAGAATATATAAAATTATTTAAAATATTTATTCCACAAAATACATAGCCTCTAAAAATATATATATAAAATAAAATAATAAATGTTGTGGCCACAACAACTAACAAATTAAAAACGGAAAATTCCAGCAATGTCTAATAGCAAGTTATGTTTGGTGACAACTGTATGTCCGTTCTGAAAACACTTTTATAGGAAACGTCTTTATCTCATGTACATGCGATACTTAGAATCCAAGGTATCCAGACAATACAATGTAATAAAGTACCTTCAGTGTTTAGGTAGTCGGCGTTCTCCAGCCGTTACTTCACCTAGATAGACACGTGAATTACTGACAGCCTATCCTCATGCAGGTCTGTGTTTGCATAAACGCTGTTTGAATTTCAGATCAGCTTCAAATCCGCTGTCTGTGCTGCATATGACAGGTAGTCTATTATGATGTTGATCTCTTATAATCACCTGTTAGGTTTCATGATCAGCTTCCACTCCGTTGTCCGTTGAGTTTCAGATCAGCTTGCACTCCGCTGTCTGTTTGGTTTCTGGTCAGCTTCCAATCTGCTGACTATGAAGTATATTCACTACCTAGGGTGGATTACCTAAACACTAAAGGTACTTTGTTACATTGTATTGTCTGGATACCTTGGATTCTAAGTATCGCATGTACATGAGATAACATCAAGTGTTTTCAGAGCGGACATACAGTTATCACCAAACATAACTTGCTATTAGACATTGCTGGAATTTTCCGTTTTTAATTTGTTAGTTGTTGTGGCCACAACATTTATTATTTTATTTTATATATATATTTTTAGAGGATATGTATTTTGTGGAATAAATATTTTAAATAATTTTATATATTCTTTTTTACATATTCATTTACTGTATATCTGCATCGAGGTCATCACATTAAGTGCAGCATTTGATTTCTATCTATAAACAATTGATAGCGCAATACACATTGCTATTCTGCCTATTCAGGATATTTTTGAATTTAGTGTGTAGAGGGGATATTTAGTTAATCTTTTTTGGTTTTGTTTTATTCCTTTAGCCTATTGGGTATATCGGCGCCACTCCATTTGTATTTATCACAAAAAAGGGGGGTTTAAGAAATGTATTTATTTTTATTTTTTTTAATATTTTTTATTGAGGTTCAGTTCAAGGCATACAAGCAAAAAATAAATAGCAGTTTAGTCAATACATATAGTTTGTTTCAATATAGAATACACTGCAAATTATATAGGGTAGACATATCTTGGTCATATGACAATATTGAAAATTATTAGTAAATATAAAGCTTGCCAGAAAGAAACGATATGCCTTCTAAATGACACATAACGCCACGTTTGGACCCTGCAGTATAAAGAAATGAAGAATTACAAAAGGCAATTATGATTAGAACACTCTTGGGTCTCGGCATAAAACCTTGATTTTCTTGTTTTATATAATGTGCAGTTGTTGTTATATAGATCTCCTATGATAAACATGTGTTGTTATAGGAAGATACGTGTATACAGAAGGCTCGCTATTGAACTGGAAACTAGAGGAGTGTCAACCCCTTAAAGTAAAATTGCTCATTGTGGGAGTTTGCTTCCCTCTATCTAGGACACAGAAAATATAATGCAATGGTAAATGATGCTAAGGAGCTAGTGTGTTTGTTCAGGGAGATAGGAATTAGGAAGTATAGCAAGGCGTGTCACCACGGCAGCAAGCAGCACTACCGAGTCACACAACAATCAGTGTCAACGTTACCCATCAGTTCAAATGAAACATATAATTGTGTGTTACAATTAGGGCTCTCTAAAGGCACACATGTAGTCAGTAAATGTACAGACAAAAAATGATGCTCCCTGTAGTCGCACTAAGCAGCGTCTAGTAGTTACACCTGGAATCAGAGCATGAGTCTCTCTGTTTTACATATAATAACCAGGCTGAGCACAATATAGGGGTAAATACTGGAGTTTAATTAAGCTTATATAATAGTGGTGATTGGGTTGGGGATTCTCCGCTTGGCGTTGTCTTTAAATGGGCTTTCCCATAATAGATCTCACCATAGTTTCTCAATATGTGCATTGTGTAGGCAAATGTGATAAAATATGAGCTCTAATTATAACTGAGACTAGGTGTATTATATAAATAGTGAGTGGATAGGTGGCTGGTAAAATAATAGTGAAGGTACTAGAACCTTATATATATCAGTACGGGAACAAGGATTGTGTTTTCTAAGCCCATGATTATTCGCGTTAATCGCATCTTATATAACATGTCCTTGAATATTGTAGGACTTCATAATAAAATATGAAGCTCTGCAAGACTTATAACACAGAAGTCAGTTAGAAATACCTTAATGGGGTGGGCATGGGATTTTGTGTAGTATAATAGAGGCAAAAGTTGTTTGTTTAGAGAAATGGTATTTACAGATACGTTTTCCTTTAAATGTAAGTAGTATATAGAGTAAAGAGTGGAACTATAACCCTTATGGAGCTTGATATATATATAAATAGAATATTACTCATGTGAGCTCTTCCCAAACATTTTAAACAAAGCAGTACAAAAACAAAT
The DNA here is from genome assembly GCF_027579735.1 of Bombina bombina. Classification (NCBI taxonomy): domain Eukaryota; kingdom Metazoa; phylum Chordata; class Amphibia; order Anura; family Bombinatoridae; genus Bombina; species Bombina bombina. Next base: position 952,147,431 of record NC_069499.1, read on the forward strand.
ATAGTTATATAACCTATCTCACCATCATGGAAGTAGTACTTGTACAATATACAATACATAAATACAGTGAGAACATTGGTTTCAGATCTAATAGTAAAAGTGAGCCAAGTATGCAAAGTATTAGGTTAGGGGCAATGCTTGTTCATCCTGTTTATATGTCCACTGTCACAAGTTTCTGCATTCATAGTAAACATTTGAACTATATAGGGATAAAGAATAATAAACAATGAACATTAAAACTTTAGAAACTAGGGACTTGGTTGGAACACTTTACTACCTGCTGCTATAACATCAAAGGATTTTAACCTATTCCAATCTTTTTGTAAGTCTCAGTCCCATAGTGAAGACGACCTAGGGAAGGTTCCAAGCTCTTATGGAGGGTTGTAAACCCATGGGGGCCTAGGAGTTCTGTATGAATCTTGCGCTCTGTTGTAGTTGTGCAGATCTAGGTGGTCGATGCCCCCATAAGAAAGTTTATTTCCGTTTGGTAAGAATAAAGAGAGCTGATCGAGGATAAACTTGACAGAGTTCCCTCTTCTAGTGGAATTCTTCTAGATACTGGTACTGTGACTGGATCAGTTGGAAAGTGTGGGGTCTCCCCACTGGCATTAATCTCCAGAACGGCTGTGGCAGATTCTGTAGTGAGAGAGTTCCCAGCTGCTGTGACGCATGGCCCATTGTAATCGAGGTGGCCAGAAAGATCCAAAGAGCTTTTATGCTTTTATGGTTTAGCTGACGTTAACAATCTGTGTAGCGACCTTTCCAGTTCCTCCTTCCGGGCTTCCCATCTGTCCAGCGCCTTCGCAATGCTAGAAGCGCCGGAGCAGCACTGGGCAGACATCTCCTGCCAGGTATAAATAAGTCTTCATATTGACTGGGTTGTAGTTGCATAGAAACAGTATCTTTTTTACTGTAATACCCCACTGTTAGGTTGGAGGGGTGCCGAGAGCCGCTGTGTGCCCGCCGCAAAAGGCCTCAGCGGTCTAGTTCCAGAAACTGCCTTCATAAACACACCTACTAGGGTTTCATTGAATTCCTCAGATCTCGCTGCTGATGAATATAATAATTTTGTGGCTGGATGGTTCAGTGTTGTAGAGATAATCGGCGGATTATCTGTCACATGTCACGTGCTACTGAAATTCATTTTTTAATGAAGATTTTAAGACAATTACACCTTGCCACAAAGATCCATTTTATTTTTAACATATGATGAATGAATATTGGAGTACCTGTGTATCCTGCCATCTGGAGTACTTTCGTATCCTTCTACCTGGGATCAGTCAGCTTAACGGCTGGGAAGTTCCAGCTTGCTATTAGAGCACCTGGAGGTGTTCTCTTTTTGTGAGTATTCTGTACACTATATCATACCGTTTTGATACAGACTGTGCTAGGCCATTTTGGCTCCCTTGTTTCCTTTGTGTTTAATCTTGCTTGTCACTGCAATACTTCCCAACTCAATAATAGCTTTATAAGGAAACATTGGAGACTACTGTGTGTTTTAAAGATGGACTATGCAACTTTCAAAAACCCACCATGCGGCTTTTGGCAAGACGCTGAGGGCTGCATTTAACCCTTCTAAAGCTGATGCTCCCATTAGGGATCTTCTAGAGGGTCCTACGATCTTGAAGCCTGGATGTGATGATGTTTGGGAGCCACAACAACTGGTACTTACCTGCTCAGGAGGGCAGCATGATTCTGGAGGGAAGTCTCTGGGTTTGTGGGAAGCAGAGTGTGATCCAGAGGTAAACCGTCGTGATAGTGATAAGGCCAAACTTGCAGAAAGTGATATGTTGAGCCTTGTTCTGTCTGTCCAGGGATTGAAAGCCATGGAGCTGGAGAAGATTATCATTCTGGATGCTTGGCATATAACAATGAGATCTCAAAGACTCTTCCACATGCAAGCATTTTCTTTTTTTTCCGGCACCGCTGGTTATGTTGGGGAGAGTAATGGAATAGAGCTTCAGTGCAAGATACAGAGTAATTTATACTGTCACTTTGGAGAGAAGACAAAGCGATTGCCCAGCATTATAGTCTCATGAATAGTTGTTGTAGATCCCTTTATGACCTGAGCGTTGGTGTGTGCTAGAGTCAGGAACTCTTTCTTTTACTTGCCTGAGGAACCTCTCCTACTTTTGGCAGTTTGTATTATTCGGCTTATGTATGCCTTGGGAGATATTTTTGCTGAAGAACCTATACTCCGGTTTCTGAAATTAACCAGAACTTGGCGATATAAGACAGATAGCTAAGAGAGTAGTTAAGTGGTAAGAACTATATCAAAGCTGACATTTTCATAGATCTGTTAAACAAAAGGTTATAGCTTAGATATATTTATTTGACTTTGGGATAGGTAGTTTCTATATGTTGTTTATTGCTTTTTAGGAGATGCAAGTCACTAATGGTCCCCAGGGCAGCTATATTTGATCATAACATATTCCCTGAACTTGTATTGCACATTATTGTTAGACTTAATTTAATTTCTGATCTCCTTTAATTTCCTCCATTGTTCTAGTATAGGAGAGTAAGTCAATCACCTTTTGGAGCGGAGGGGCAGATTGTTGTTTCCGGTGTCTCGCATTCACTAATTTGGTCGTCATCAGAATGTATATGAAGAGGTACTTCTGGGCCTTAGGGATTTCTAGGTGGAGTAGGTATGTCTCTGGTCCTTTATTTGTTGGGAGTGCTAGGAGTCCGCATTAGTGTGGAACCTCTTCCCACAGTTGTCCAATCACTTGGCAGTTCCACCATATCTGGAGGACATCCCCCTTTTTACCACAGTTCCTCCAACATGTCATTGGGTTAGTTGGCGATATTTTATGTAGTCTTCTAGGGACCCAGTGCCATCTTCTCAAGAGTTTGTAGTCTAATTCAAAGAGTGTTATACAATGTATTGATCTTCTGGTGTCTGCAATGGCTATTGACCAGTGTTTAGGCTCTATCTCTCTCTGCAGATCTTTTTCCCAAGCTAGTATATTATGAGTTTTACGAAGGGAGGGGCACTCTAGTAAGCATTGGTAGTGTACCGTCAGTGGTTTATGTCTCTGTAGTCCTGTCATCCATCTGGTTTCCCAGATGGTCTGGGATCTGCACGTAGGAATCTGTTTAGTAAGGATCTAAAGCACAGTATTGAGTCTGGGGGGAACAGTATACTGGGATATCAATTCTGAGTGGGTGGGCCATACTGAGCAATTGTGTATGTCGCTCACTATTTTGATGTTAAATTTGGACCAGCTGTTGGGGTTAGAGTCTGGTTTCTTGAACATGACAATGAGTTTACTGTACTCCAATGGCCTCCACAGTCACCAGATCTCAATCCAATAGAGCACCTTTGGGATGTGGTGGAAAGGGAGATTTGCATCATGGATGTGCAGCCGATTAATCTGCAGCAACTGTGTGATGCCCACACACACAGCAGTCCAGTCTTAGGTCACTTAAAAAAATTTTGCTTAGAGCAGCAGCAGGTCCTCACAGCTGTAAAAAAAAAATTGAGAGAACATTGGTCAGCAGTTTTTCTGCTCTGTTGCTCCCTAGCAGTACTTTACATATGTGTTTAACCCATTTGCAGGGTTTAAACACATGAGTTGCAGGGATGATAGCGATTAAATTAAATGCTCTAACAAACATTTCACACTGTTTGCATGTTTGTGCTTCACTTGTAATTTAGGTCTGAATGTTCCTGTGTGCCAATATTTAAAGGGATACTAAACCCAAATATTTTCTTTCATGATGCAGACAGAGCATCTATATTTCTTGTAATCCTTATCTCCTGTGTTATTGTCTGTAGGCAAGGTTTATTACAATATAGTTAAGCAACTTTCTAATTTACTCCTATTATCAATTTGTCTTCGTTCTCTTGCTATCTTTATTTGAAAAGCAGGAATGTAAGCTTAGGAGCCGGACCATTTTTGGTTGAGCATCTGGGTTGCGCTTGCTGATTAGTGGTTGAATGTAGCCACCAATCAGCAAGCGGTATCCAGGGTGCTGTAGCAAAAATGGGTTGGGTCCTTTGCTTAGATTCCTGCTTTTTCAACTAAAGATACCAAGATAATAGGAGTGAATGAGAAAGTTGCTTAAAATTGCATGCTCTATCTGAATCATGAAAAAAAAATTTGGGTTTAGTATCCCTTTAAGGTTTAACAGAGTTTACTGTGGCTATACAATGCTGTATTATTTTCACTGGTTCTAAAATTAACAACAGCCAGCTTTGTATTGGGTGTTTACAAATAGTAAATGGCTGAATGTGTATTCTCTAGTTTCTTGACTGCACTATTCTGTTTTGTTTTGTTTTGTTGAGTACTGTGCTTATCTTCACAGATCTTTTATTTGCTCTGGGATCAGTACAAACTTCCTTGGTTACTTCCAGTTACTGTATAGAATTAATAGAACTCAATACAGATCTACCATATGGCATGCACACAAAGACATAAAACAGGTTAGATATTATTCTTTTCCTTAAAATGGGGAACTGAAAATTAAAAATAATTAAATAGATATATAGATTGATAGATATATGATAGATAGATAGATAGATAGATAGATAGATAGATAGATAGATGATAGATAGATAGATAGATAGATAGATAGATAATGTAGTAACTGTATAGGATTTGTTATACATTAAATGGGTAAGAATTTGTGAATACAATATAAGCCCAAAACTGGCCCATAGGGGGCGCTGTACACTGATGCTTAAATCAAAATATACAATGAAATATAGCAAAATAAGGAAAAAATATTCATGAGACAGATAAGCATATACAAATGCAAACCATTCCTTAGAGAATGTAATGCTGTATTGAACAGGAAAACTAATGCTACTAGTTTAAAGGATTTATTAAAAACTATTTAAAACAAAGTAGTATTGGCTAATGGAGCCCACAACATGTGTCTCCCCTTGAATTTGCCACGCGTTTCTTGGCTTACATGAATAGGCGTTTCCTAAGATTACAAGTAGCGTGTTATGAGTTTTCTGTGCGTGATGTGGCCTTTTTTGCAATCAATTTCCATTGCACAGCTATTACAAGTTTTGAAAAATCGCGATTGCGCATGCGCATTCACCTTTTACGCAAAAATACTTTCCACCCTTGAAGAGCTGTAGTTAACAGTTTTGCTCAACATAACAGCATCCGCTGCTTCATAAATTGACCCCTAACACTCATATTAACACTGTATAATAAAAATTATTTTAAAAAAATATTGCACACAAAAGTTAAAAGGGATCAAAGATACGAGATCTTGGGTGTAAGAAAAAAAAGCTGATGCAGGGATTTTACAATGACATACATACACATATACAGAGAAACATAGATTTATATGTAAAGATATATGTTTAACTATGGAGATAATGAAAATATTTCACATTACAATCTTATGCACATTAAACAATATCTCATAGGGATTTTCATTGCGATATTCGCATATACATATCGCGCAATAAGTCCAAAAATCATCACATATATAGAGAAATATTTATTTATAAATAAATAGAACATTCCATTACGAAAATATTTTCACAATATGAAATATTTGCATTTCCATGTACACTTTTCAAGAAGAATAGGTCAAGGGCTTTGTGATGAGAGTGAGAGTGTGACTTCACCGGATGGGGGCGTAGCATATAGCCGTTATAGTCTATGTCACAGTTACTAAGTCTGATGTGTTGTCCAGTCTGTATACTTCGATGCTCTGCAATAAAATAACGTTGTAGCTTCTAGGCTGTGTCCTGCATCACATGACATGGTGTCAGAAGTACTTGCCTGCGCTTCTGTTTCCTGACTAATGATGATGTTGAAGTTTACCCCACCTGAGCCTTTTGATTTCTCTCAGCCTGCAGCTTGGCCCACGTGGCATCAGCGGTTTTAATGCTTCAGGATTGCTTCCAAGCTGAACAAGGAGAGTGGTGAAGTACAAGTTAATTCTCTTTTAAACTCTATGGGGAAAGATGTGGAGCCGGTGTTTAATGCCTTTACATTCCAAGAAGGGGAAGAGTTTGACTTTGAAATAGTCATGAACAAACTCAGTGCTCACTTTGTACCCAAACGTAATGTGATTCATGAAAGGACCTTTTTCCATAAATGCGCTCTCAGCGTGTGGGAGAATCAGTGGAGTCATTTGTGCACAACCTGTATGAACTAGCTGAATTCTGTGAGTTTGGTGTTGCTAAAGAAGAGCAAATCAGTGAAAGAATAGTTATAGGAATTGCAGATGCTGAGGTCTCACTGAAGCTACAGTTGGAGGCTGAGTTGACTTTAGATGTGGCTAATTGGATGGCCCGCCAGAGTGAACTGGTGAAAAAGCAAAGTGCTGACATGAGGTTTAAAAGTATTGTGGATGAAGTGCAGCAGTTCAGGAGAGCTGAAGGTGAAAGACACAGTGTGAGCAGTAGACCAAGGGCAACAGATAGGCCAAGAAGCGGATGGGTGCAGCAGGCTCGCTGCATGCGGTGTAACCGTACCCATGATCAGAATGTCATATGCCCCGCTAAAGATAAAAGATGTAGAAAGTGTAACCGAATGGGTCATTTTGAAGTGGTGTGTAAAACTGAATCCATTAAGGAGATGCATGTGGATAGCGACCAGGAGGCTCAAGAACTGTCCTTTGTAGGGTCTGTTGTTGAATGGTCCAGTTCAGACGAAGACTGGTGGGTTACCTTTACTGTAATGGGAGCCAAGGTTGCCTTCAAGATTGACACAGGAGCAGACATCACTGTTATGTCCCTTGTAGCATTCATAAAACTGCCTCGACAGCCTCAGTTGGCGAAAGTTACAACTAAAGTTCATAGTCCTGGTGGCCGCATCGATTGTGCAGGGAAATGTAATTAGATGTCAGTGTGTTAACAACCTATTGAGCAGGAAAGCAGCCTGTGGTTTGGGCCTTGTCGCCAGAGTAAATGAGATTACGAAAGACATGTTTGGTGAATCAGGCCTGCTAAATTGTAACCCAGTCCGAATATCACTTAAAGTTGATGCAGATCCATACAGCATTACTACTCCTGAGTATTAAGAATATGGGAGTTATTGAAGAATTATTGACTGGTTTGCCCCCATTGTGCCCGCTGAGAAGAAGAACGGGAAGGTACGCATCTGCGTAGACTTGAAATGGCTGAATGAGGCAGTGAAAAGAGAGAGATACGTGCTGCCGACGCTTGAAGACATAGCTCCGAAACTGGCTGGGGCGAAGTTCTTCTCTACAATGGATGCTTCCAGCGGCTTCTGGCAGATACCTCCAGACCCAAAGTGCCACAAACTGACTACCTTCATTACACCGGTTGGTTGATTTTGTTTCTGCAGACTACCCTTCAGGATATCCTCTGATCCTAAAATCTTTCAAAGAGAGATGAGTTCCCTCTTAAGGGACCACAAGGGCACAGCAGTCATCATGGATGACATTTTAGTGTATGGGTCTACACTGGAAGAACATGATCAGCGATTGAGCTGTGTGCTGCAGACCATTAGAGAGTCCGGGCTGAAATTAAATAAAGAGAAATGCCTTTTTGGAAAATCTTTGTTATGTTACTTTGGGCATATCATCAATGGAGATGCATCAAGCCGGACCCTGATAAAATCCTTGCTAATGAACAGATGAAAAGTCCTTCTGATGTACATGAGCTGAGACAGATATTGGGCCTTGTGAATTATGTGGGCAGGTTCCTAGCAGATTTATCCACAGTACCCCACCCTATTACCTAGTTGTTGAAAAATATTGCCTGGGTCTGGGGACCTCCACAGGAAGAAGCTTTTATACAGGTCAAATCCCTTCTGGGGTCAGCCCCAGTGTTGGGGTTCTACAACCCTTCTAAAAAGACTGTGCTTAGTGCTGATGTGAGCAGTTATGGGCTAGGGGCTGCCCTCCTGCAGCTGAATGAGAACAAACTACAGCCCATTGCCTACTGTTCCCGTACACTGACAGCTGCAGAATCAAAATACGCCCAAATTTAGAAAGAGTGCCTGGCTGCAGTTTGGGCCTGTGAGTGCTTCTAACGTTACCTAGTGGGTTTAGAGAAATTTAGTCTTGAAACTGACTATAAACTGCTAGTCCCTCTAATCAATTCCTATGATATTGACAAAACACCCCTAAGATGCCAGAGACTTCTGATGAGGCTGCTCAGGTTCAACGTTCAGGCAGTGCATGTGCCAGGGAAACAACTGGTAGTGGGGGATACACTTTCAAGGCTCCCGCTGGCTGCTGCTGAAGGATCTTCAACGGAATCAGATGTGAAAGTGTTTGTGGATTCAGTTCAGGCATCTAAAGCCATCTCATCAAGGAAGCTAGAGCAAATAAGAAAGGAGACACGTTTAGATACAGATCTTCAAGAAGTTATCAAGTACATAAAGAAAGGTTGGCCCGAGAGCCGGGCAGCCTGGATGTCCTTGAGCTCTTACCAGTCAGAGAGGTCACAGCTCACGGAGCTGGACGGTTTAGTGCTGTTCCAAGACCGCATTGTTATTCTGGTCAGCATGCAGCAGGAGATGTTAAGCAGGATTCACAATGGCCACTTGGGCATTGCAAAATGCAGAGAAAGGGCAGCTACGGCGGTATGGTGGCCTGAGATCAGTACCGACATTGCAAGCCACGTGTCAAAATGTACATTTTGCCGGCAACTCCGGCCTACTCAGAAAAGAGAGCCCTTGTTTTCTACCCCGCTGCCTGCAGGCCCATGGCAGAAGATAGCCGCAGATTTGTGCGAACTTCATGGGAAGAAGTACTTGGATGTGATCAACTACTATTCCAGGTATTTGGAGATTGCACCCCTGAATGAGACCACCAGTCTGACCGTTATCACTCGTCTCAAAAGCTTGAAAAGCTTGTTCGCCCGGTGAGGCATATCAATGGAGCTAGTGAGTGATAACGGAATGCAGTTTGCTTCCATTGAGTTCAGTTCTTTCAGCAGTGAATATGATTTCATCCATTCTAGGTCAAGTCCGCATTACCCGCAAGCCATTGAAATGGCTGAAAGTGCAGTTCAAACAACCAAGTTCATTTTGAAGTAATCTGAGCCGTACCTAGCTCTCTTGGCCTATAGGGTGACTCCTATCCAAGCTACAGGTTTTAGCCCGACACAGTTGATGCTAGGACGTCAGATCCACACTAATCTACCCTCTGTGGGTGTCTTCCAGCCAGCCCCCTCTGTTCCTTGGGATGAGGTCCTTAGGATGGATGAAGAGGCGAAAAGGGGCTACCGATTCTTCTAAGACAGAAAACACTCTGTTAGGCCCTTGCAGGAGCTGAATGTGGGACAAAACATCAGAGTTAAACTGGATGATGAGAAGAAATGGAAGATGCCTGCTACTGTAATTGGACGCTCTCCAGAACCAAGGTCTTATGTAGTGCTTACTGAAGGAGGGACAGTCACACATCAAAATAGAAGACATCTTCAGCCAGTACCTGAAAGTTTGGGACTGGATGCCTCAGAGCCACAGCCAGTGGGATCCCCTGTTTAAAGAGGGGTGCCTTCCCCTCAGCAAGACCACAGCGGGGATACTTCTATGCTTCCAGCAGACTCTCAATCACCAACTTTTGTATCAGAGGACAGTTCATGTAAAATGACGTCAAGTTGAAGATTTGTGAAACTTCCAGCCCACCACCGGGATTAGCACTGTAGTTAGAGCAGTGACCAGAAGAATGGGCAGAATAATCCCATGGTCACTGTAGACTAGGGTAATCTACCTTGATGTCCAAGACAGGACTGTATTTCCTGTTGTTTATATATGTTCTCTTATAACTTATTTGTTGTACACTAAACAAAACAAACTTGTATGCTTCTTTTATACCTTGTTATTTGTTGTACTCTAAAAAAAATGTATGCTTTATCCTTTGAAAAAGGGGAAGATGTGATGAGAGTCGGAGTGTGACGTCACCGGATGGGGGTGTGGCATATCTGTATACTTCTATGCTCTCCAATAAAATAGCGTTGTACCTTCTATGCTGTGTCCTGCATCTCATGACAGGCTTTGCACAACATATTAGGTTTTTTGTGGGGGGGGGGTTCTATTTGTCTTCTCTATTGACTTCTATGGGGAATACGTGAACACGCACATGATTTGGCTGTTCAGATTACACAGCTTAATGCGCACGCAAAATAAGTTATTTTGCAACTTGTAATAGCTGCGCAACCCCAAATGCGAAAAAGCCATAATGAGTGTTGTGTTTTCACAAATGATTTGCCACGTAATCTTGCCCTATATGTGTATTGTGCGGATACTTATAATGACTATTCATTAAGGGCTAGATTACAAGTGTAGCGCTAACCAGCCATTATAAGTGGCTGGTTATTGCTACCCGTGAGCTCGCAGTAGCACTTAGCACTCAGAAAATGAACCAGAGGTTAGATCTCTGGTTAATTTTCTAAAGGTGCCCCAAATGCCCTCAAAATAGAGGGCATTATAGTTTTTTATTTTAAAAAATCTAGAATTCGATTTTTAATAAACAAAAGAACTGCACTAGGCAGTTCTGGGGCTTTAAAGTTGGTGGGAGTGGGGTGTTGGGAAAAAAATGGCATTGATAAGAGCCTTTACATTGCTGTCTATAGGAACTGTGTGTTCCCAGTAAATATATATGTATATTCTTATATATTGTAACAATTAGTCAGTGGGCCAGCACTCCAACCAAGGTGGTGTATAGTAGACCTGGGTGCAATTCTCAAAGTATAGCTATATAGATCTGTATCAAGAAGGGCACTCTCAGGATTTATAAATTCAAATACTATGACTTTATTCGTTCATCAACAAAGAATAGTCAACGTTTCGGTTCCTATCTGTGCCTTCATCAAGACATATTGAATCTTTAAACGGCTGTATAGCCGAACTCCCAGTTTAGAAAAAAAACAAGTATAAACTGGGAGTTCGGCTATACCGCCATTTAAAGATTCAATATGTCTTGATGAAGGCTCGGATAGGGGCTGAAACGTCGACTATTCTTTGTTGATGAACAAATAAAGTCATTGTATTTGAATTTATAAATCCTGAGAGTGCCCTTCTTGATACGGATCTATATACTCTTACATACATATATATTTATGTGTTAATATGTGTATATACACATATTAACATAAATATATATGTATATAAGCATATGCATATATATTTACAAATGCTGCAATAGCTGCGCTACTTACCCCCTTCGCTGCGCTTAGGTTCTGATGCCTATGGAAGCACACTCTTATTAGTGTGCGCTGGTATTATACAGTGCAGTGCTAATATCGCTTTCATGAATCTGGCAGATCCACATCATAATGCTTTCTACAGATTACGGTTTACGTTAAATGTATTTTTAAACAAACAAGAAGTCCATGTAAGCACACAGCTGGTTCATGGGACATTACACTGCTGGGCACAACTACCCTATAATGGTTACTACTCACTATGTTATTGCATTTTATTCTGTTCCTGCAGCTCTTTTTCAAATCTGTTTTCCTGTTTTAATAGCTTAAAGGTGACAGATACTAAAGCTCCGCCTCTTTGTACTGGGGGCCACCATCTTGGAGCTCAGGTATTTTTGCAGCCTGTGACAGAAGCAGTGCACACTCACAGATAAGTAATATTTACTATTTTTTACAGCTGTATAATATGCTTCAGTTTAGTGTGCATAATACAAAGCAGGAGCTGTACATTTTTACTGTGGCTGCATTGCTCTATATTATTTTTGAGTGCTTTTTTAAAGATATTTTGCGTAACTGTAAAACTGTGTACAAAATGCACTCACATGATGTATCATGCACCTTAACCTGAAGCACATTATACAGCTGTAAAACAAAAGACAATATTGCTGATCTGTGAGTGCGCACAGCTTCTGTAAAGGCTGTGAGAATACCTGAGCTCCAAGATGGCCAATCCCTGTACAAAAAGGCGGAACTTCAGTATCTGGCACTTTTAAACTTTAAAAAAAGGAGAACTGATTTATAGTTATAAGAGCTACAGGAACAGGGTGTAATGCAATAACATAGTGGGTAGTTACTATTCTTTTGTAGTTGTGCACAGCTATTTAATGTCCCTTTAATGGATGCTAATTAAATCTCCCTTCCCTATTGGTGAAGAGATTTGTTGATGTTTATATTTCAGAGAAGTAAATGTATCTGTTTTTCATGAAAAGTGTTTATAAATCATAAAGTACCTTGATGCAATTAGTATGGTATAACTGCCTCTGTAGAGTTCAGTGTTCACCTTAGGGTCTTTTTAGTGGGTGCACCACCTGGCTGATTTTGCTGACCACCCGCTATAATTTAAACTAATATTAAAACTATAATTAGTTAATATTAAATATTTTTAATGTTTGTTGTTCAAATTATCATTTAATCAATTTGTGTTAAATTATGCAATTAATTTGTTCTTTGGATAGCTTAAGCTATGTATATAATTGACAAAAAAAAATATTACACTGCCCCCACACAGTTACTTCATAATGCCACCCGGATGGCAACATTTTCTTTGGAGAACACTGGAGTTTATAAAATTCCTAACCAGTGTCACTTTTCTTTTATTAGTGTAGAGTAGTCATGTAATTAAAAGTACCTCTTTGCCATAAAAAATACATATATATTGTACCAAGTAAGTTTGGTTTATTTGCTACCGTTACTGATCTTGTCTTCTCATATTCTTGTCATGCTTACAGGACTTAAATGGAAATCCTTCAGCTCCTATCATAAAAATATATCACTTTCCCACTCTTGCTAAGGCTCACCTATTATTAAAACTATTCATAAGCCTTTTATACATCTTTCAATATGAATCACACAGTTAAAATAATGTGGGGTTTTTTTTGTTGTTGTTGCAGAAACACACAAGTGCATTCCAGACATACTTTGTGTGAATCAAACCTTTGGCACTTGTCCCCATTAAAAAATGTATCCGTCCAAGTCAGAGAGTCTGTGGTTACATACAATTAACCACAATACACGGTTTCACTTTTGGAAAGTAAACACAAATTTGAAATACTTAAGCATCTCAGTTCAAATCAATATTGTAATAATTTCTGAAATAAACTCTAACAAGTAGACAAAGACACATCTAAATAATCAAGGCGACCTATCTCACAAGATGATTAAGCACTTTAGTGGAGAAGGGGGTCATTTGTTTTAAAGTTGGAAATCCACAACTACTCTTCATAAAAATGTTGGTGAGGAGAATGCTGGGATAGTGTAACATTTTTATTCGATCACCCTCTGCTGCAAACAAAGGGCTTGAGGAATCAGAAGTCATATGAACCTCTAAAATGAAATTGATCAGCACCCTGGGTAGCGCTTGCTGATTCGTAGCTACATATAGCCATCAATCAGCAAGCGCTACCCAGGTGCTGAACCAAAAATGGGCCTGCTCCTAAGCTTACATTCCTCCATTTTCAAATAAAGATACCAAGAAAACAGAGAAAAATTGATAATAGGAGTAAATTAGAAAGTTGCTTAAAATTGCATGCTCTATCTGAACCATGAAAGAAGAAAAATTGGGTTTCATAGTCTTACATGTTAAATTGTGCAATTGATTTTGTGCTTTAGTTAGCTTAAAGGGACACTAAACCTAATATTTTTCTTTAACGATTCAGATAGAGCATACAATTTTATGCAACTTTCAAATTTACCACTATTATCAATTTTCCTTCGTTCACTTAATATCTTTATTTAAAAAGCAGGAATGTAAAGCTTAAGAGTTGGCCCCTTTTTGATTGAGAACCTGGGTTATGCTTGCGTATTGGTTTGCTAAATGTAGCCACCAATAAGCAAGCTCTATCCAGGGTGCTGAACCTAAAATAGGCTGGCTCTTAAGTTTTAAATTCCTGCTTTTTAACTAAAGATAGCAAAAGAACAAAGAAAAATTGAAAGTTAGAGAAAAATAGAAAGTTGTTTAAATTGCATGCTCTATCTGAATCATTAAATAAAATATTGGGGTTTAATATACCTTTAAGTAACATTCATTAATAACAGAAAATGTTATAATAATATTGTAAAGTATTACCCTGCCCCCCACCAGCTACTTTGCCAGATACGTTTTTGAAAGAGGGGCCATGGACCATTTTCCCAAACAGAAGCATATAACTTTATGAGAACCTTGTTTAAGAAAAAATCTAGTGAGGGATCTCATGTCCCTGTAATTTTTTAACTAATTACCATAAAACAGCAATCATCTTAATAGCGTAAAACGATGTGGAGACAACCTGCACTACATGCAAATACAGCACTGCTCATGTAAAACAGAATAGAATCTATTGTTTCAACTGAATGGGTCAGACACCCATGTAGCTATCAGACAATCACCTGCTACAACCATAACAATATGGAATACAATCATGGGATGACATCTCTTCACTAAACTCCACAATATACAGAGAAATTTACAATTCAAATGAATGGTCATGTGGCTTTTTAGCTTTCAGGTATTTGTAATGAAATAACAAATATCTCTCAAAGTACTGAAGCTTTTTGACAGTTGTCCCAGTGACTAACAAAGCCACTTCCTACGCATTGTATTGGGTCAGTTCCATCATTTGCAAGAAGAAAGTCACACACCATTCAAATAAGGCATTTAAAATCATTTTAGCTGTTACAAGGTTGTTTGACCACTTGGCAGCATGTGTCAGAGGCATATTATTTTGTTCTTGGTGTCAGGTTTCACAGATCCCATTTTGCTGAGTAAATACAAATTTAGATTACAAGTGGCATTTACCTATAAACCACCACAACCCCTAGCCTAAGACCCCCTAAGTTACAAAAAATAAAAAACACTAACATTACACAAAATTAAAAAATACCAATCAGTAACACCTATCCTAAAACTAAAATACCCTTAAAAAAAAAAGTCTAAGCTAAAAAAAACTAAACTAACACTAAAACCTACTCTAAAAATTGCCCTGAAAAGGGCATTTGCAGGGCAGTGCCCTAGTTGAACAACTAGCCACCTTTTAATTTGCAAGAAAAACAGTGAGATCTGTAGGGCAAAAATGTTTAAAAAATTACACTGGGATTTCACAGATGATTTTCTACATGTTCATGTTCAGATTTTATAATGAAACAATTATGCTTTGTATTTGTACTTATAGGTTTGAATGTCTGTGTTTTTTGCACATCCAATGTACTTAAATTACGATTTATACTGTGCATATTTAATACAAAGTTTACGTTGATAAAATACAATTTTTAGTGAACAATTATGTTATGATTTTTGATGCACCTTAGTAATACATTTTTTTCCTGAGTATTTTTGTGTGAATGGTTCAATTATTTGTTTTGTATGATTTTTAAATTATGATTTTCATTGTGCACTTTTGTAATGTATGCATCTCCTTCCCATATGAAAATGCAGTATACGCCCCTTAGGGAGACTCCCTGTTTTCAGAGTAAAAAAAATCCACCAGGGAAATAGAGATGCTGGCGAGCATTCTTAAAGAATTTCACCAGCTCAGAGATCTTTTTATAGAATCAAGCCCTAAGTATTGGGATTCGATAAACAGACAAAGAAATTATAAAGAAGCATGTGTGTGTACAGAAAGTGATACAATAAGGAGATCTGATTTACCTGCAAGCTCAACTCATTTTAATGGGTTGCGGTTTCAAAAAACAAAACCAGCTATTTCATATGCATAAATAAATCGAAAGAAGCAATTTCTCATTCATTTTATACTCTGCAGCTGGTATAAGAAGTCAGTGTAAACTCATTAAAGTGTCAGTAAACCTAAAAAATAATGTTATATAATTCTGCACATAGTGCAGAATTATATAACATTATATTAGTGCTATCGTTATAAAACCTTATATTCCCTTTGAATTTTTTGAATTTTTCAGACCCACTCTCTGTGCTCTTCTGAGCGGGTCTGTTTTTATTACACAGCGCATCAGACAGAGCAGGAGCGAGCTCCACTTAGTGTTATGGCGCGGTCGGGCAGGGCTGTGACTATACAGCTGGCCCGATGCGCTGTGTAATAAAACAGACCCGCTCAGAAGAGCACACAGAGCGGGTCTGAAAAACTCATATTTTAAAAAAATCAAAGGGAATATAAGGTTTTATAACGATAGCACTAATATAATGTTACATAATTCTGCACTATGTGCAGAATTATATAACATTATTTTTTAGGTTTACTGACACTTTAAGGGAAAAATAATTTTACAGTATACTCTCCCTTAAAGGGAAAAACAATTTAACAGTACACTTTCCCTTTAAATCCATACAAGCATAGATATTGAGATCTGCATTATTTCTTCATAAGCTGTGTGCTCTTCACCTGGAATATTTGCTTTCTCCAATCTACAGAACCATAAATGTATGGTGACAGCACCACCATATAAAATGAATATACTTTATTTGAGGGACATATTCCCATAAAACAAAACAGCAACGTTTCACGCATGCAAGATCTTTAATAAAAATTCTAAGAACCATATAGGTCCAAAATGTTGCTGTTTTGTTAATGAGGTTATTTACCTTGCAAAAAATGATATTAAAGGGATATTAAACAGTATGAGATTGTAATATAAAATGCATAAATATGTGTAGTTAAAAAACATTGCAATATACTTTCATTATTTATTTTGTTCCCTTTTCCTGTAATTTTATTTCTAAATTCCACAGAGTTTCTCTAAAGTAATCAGTGTTGCCATGTTTAAACTTAAGGTGCCCCTTATCTGTTTCCCCTACTGAAGACAATTAGGGACATAAAACAGGCAATAAAAGAGACAATGCTATTTGGAAAATAGGATAATCTAAAAGGGATTCCCACAGCTTTTGTTGCACAAAACAAGATACATATAAAACTAGTTCAAACATGGTGTCTCCCAATTACTTTATAGAAACTAAACCTTATATTTTCAATATTTAAACAACTAATATCATTGTAAAAATGCATCCACATTCTAAGGCAATTTTGTGCTTTGAATACATCACTATGTCTAGCATCTGCAGTGAAATTCGAAAATATTCAGAACTCTTCTTTTATTCATATTCTGTTATGTTGCAGCTTTATGATAACATTGTTTAAATCTACACTCTACCCCGCAATAACAAAGTATTCAGACCCTTTAATATGACACTTGAAATTTAGTTCACGTGAATCCCATTTCTCTGGATCATCTTTGAGATGTTTCTATACCAGGCCTGACCTTTGGGCAGGGTGAGAGGGGCACCTTCCCAGGGCCCCGTGCTTTGGGGGCCCCTCAATCTCAAGGGTGAGGGTATGAGAAGGGGCAATGTACATGCTGTATTTAGTTTATAAATAAGTTTTTATGGTATCAGGAGGTGTAATACATAGTTTTATTCTTTATATAGGTAACACTGAATGTTGGGACAGGGTGGGCCATACAGGGAGCAGAGAATATGGGGAGGAAAATAAGAGTACTGGGTTGTGGGGCCCCACAAATGTGTCTTGCCCAGGGCCCTGCAAATGCTAAGGGTGTCCCTGTTCTACACTTTGATTGGAATCCACCTGTGGCAAATTCAATTGATTGGACATAATTTGAAAAGGCACACACCTATCTATATAAGGTATAATAGCTGAAAATGCATATAAGGTCAAAGGAACTGTATGCAGAGCTCAGAGACAGGATTGTGTTAGGACACAGATCTGGAGAAGGCTAAAAAAGAAAAGTCTGGTCCAAAGGTTCACCTTCCAACAGGACAATGACCCTAAGCACACAGCCATGACAATGCAAGAGTGGCTTTGGGACATCTCTGTGAATGTCCTTGAGTGGCCCAGACAGAAACCAGACTTGAACCCAATCGAACATCTCTTGAGATACATGAAAATAGCTGTCCACTGACGGTCCCCATATACCCTAACAGAGCTTGAGAGGATATGCAGAGAAGAATGGCAGAAAATCCACAAATCTCGGTGTGCAAAGCTTGTTATATCATACTCAAAAAGACTTAAAGAGACAGTAAACACCAATTTTTTTCTTATTTAAAAAGATAGATAATCCCTTTATTAACCATTCCCCATTTTTGCACAGTTATATTAAAATACTTTTTACCTCTGTGATTACCTTGTATCTAAGCCTCTGCAGACAGCCTCCTTATCTAAGTGCTTTTGACAGACATGCAGTGTAGTCAATCAGTGAAGACTCCTAAATAACTTCACAGGAGTGAGCACAATGTTATCTATATGACACACATGAACTAACACTGTCTAACTGTGAAAAACTTTCAAAATGCTCTGAGCTAAGAGGCGGTTTTCAACGGTTTAGAAATCAGTTTGAGCCTAGCTAGGTTTAGCTTTTCAAAAATACCACCAAGGGAACAAAGCAAATTTGATGATAAAAGTAAATTGGAAAGTTGTTTAAAATTGCATGCCCTATCTGAATCATGAAAGTTTAGTTTTGACTTTACTGTCCCTTTAAGGCTGTAAAAGGTGCTTCAACTAAATATTGAGTTAAGGGTCTAAATACTTTTTCTTTTTAATACATTTACAAAGTTATCAAATATCTGGCTTTTGCATTGTCATTATGGTGTATAGAGGGTAGATTGATGTGCAAAAAATTAATTTAAACCATAAGGCTGCAACATAGCGAAATATGAAAACAAAAATGAAGGGCCCTGAATACTTTCTGAATGCACTGTATTTACTGTTTAACATCCCTTTAATTTTATATTGTGGTTCTGTCACCATTCATCCATTCAACCCCATCCAAGCTTGGGTGCAATGACCACTTGAAAAAACAAATGAAAATACCAAACACAAAGCACCGAATAGCCAGCACTCTCATGGATATACACAGCAAGCATAAAATTGAAGAGCTTGTTATCGCATTTGGGCAAATGATTATAAGCCCAGAAACAACTTGCAACACTATTCATAGCATATGAAAAGCATAATCTACCTAGTGTTTGAACTACAACGCTGTCATGAAGGCTCCATGATTTTTGTATGCAAAGGGTTAAATCTCCTTTGCCTTTCTTCTCTGCTATTTACAAGCCTGTATCAGAAAAGTCTAAAAGAATCAGACTTATTGGACCACTGACTTTTACTATCTGCAGCTGTTTTAACAGGATACAGGGGGAGGGGGGGTGGTAATTAAGCCTTTGCACTACGGTGATTTTTATGCTCCAAATATTGCAAAGATAGTGACTGAAAACAGTGTCTCCATCAAAACACAGGCCAGGTCAATCATAGGTGACACTAGTATATCCTGAACCATGGCTCTAATCACATATATGACACTGGCTGACAAAAAAATTACAACCATGTCATATTTGGTATCAAACTAATCCTCATGAAGTCATAAGGGGATTGCTTATATGTGTGTATGTACTGTATATACATATCAAAAGTGATACATGTTTCTATAATCCCAGCCACGGGTTCAGAGTTTTATGATGTCATAAGAGAGGGGTGGGTATTTCCATGCCCCAATCTGTTAGGAGGTTTGGTGAAGAAATCTGAATCAGTGTTAAGTGTATATAACTTTGATTTCTACAATATAATTTTGGCATTCTACATGGAAGGCTGTTCATAACAGGGTGCCTGACCAATTTCAATTTTGTTTCCCTGGAGGCAGAAGACTATATTCTGATAAAGTTATACTGTAGGTTCAGTTCTTTCTCGTTTTTGTTTTTAAAACTTTTTGCTGTGTGTAATTTTATTTGTTAACATATTTTTCTTATTTCAATGTAATGTGAATCCTTTTTTTGCTCATAATAAATGTTCCTTAAAGGGACAGTCTACAATATAATTTTTATTGTTTTAAAAGATAACTAATCCCTTTATTACCCATTCCCCAGTTTTGCATAACCAAACATTTATATTAACACACTTTTTACTTCTGTGATTACCTTGCATCTAAACATCTTCTGACAGCCCCCTGATCACATGACTTTGTATTTATTATCTATTGACTTGCATTTAGTACTGTGTTGTGCTAAATCTTAAATAACTCCCCGTGCCTGAACACAGTGTTATCTATATGGCTCACATGAACTAGCTGTTTCTTGTTGTGAAAAGCAATTAAAAAAGCATGTGATACGAGGCAGCCTTCAAGGGCTTAGAAGTTAGCATATGAGCCTACCTAGGTTTAGTTTCAACTAAGGATGCCAAGAGAACAAAGCAAATTTGATGCTAAAAGTAAATTGGAACGTTGCTTAAAATTACATGTCCTATCTGAATAATGAAAGTTTAATTTTGACTAGACTGTCCATAATTTAGTTTTGCCTTGGTCTAATATTTTACTGAAAAAGACTGGCGATAATATTATTGTGTTTTTCTTTATCTTAATTTTTGCTAAATTTTATTCTGGGATTTTAATTTGTTAGCCTGGGTTTTCCTTAAGATTTACAATGTAATAATCTTAAATGGTGGCAGCTTAGAGATAGCTTAGTATGGGTGGCATTAAAGGGGACATTTTGGATTTATTTTTTTTTAGGGCTAAAACAGACTAGACAGTTTCTCAACAGCCGGGCCGCGGCCCACTACCGGGCCGCGAGGGCCCTGCTGGTGGGCCGCGACCGACATTGCCTCCAGACACTCGCTATGACAGGCCCGCCTTTACACATCTCCTAAATTTTGGACGTGCCTGTCACAGTGCCACTGCGCATGTCAGTTTGCACACTGTGAGCATGTAGCGGCGGGCGGGCGCACTGTGACCAGGTAGAAGCGGCTGGCGGCGTGCAGAGCGTGAAGCATCGTCTCACAGGTAAGTAAGCCCACTGACACCAATGACATAATTACGGCCACTGACACCAATGTATATATTTAGGGCGGCCACTGGACACCAATGTGTATTTGTAAACTGTGAGTGTGTATATATATATATATATATATATATATATATATATATATATATATATATATATATATAGAGAGAGAGAGAGGGGGAGAGAGAGGGAGAGGGGGGAGGAGAGAGAGAGAGAGGGGGGAGGAGAGAAAGAGACTGTGTGTGTATATATATATATATATATATATATATATATATATATATATATGTATATATTTCTTCCAAACCTACTGCAACCCACTCCCGATGCTTACCGGGCCCTGGACCGGTCCGGCTAAAACTTACCGGGCCTTGAGGTCACTTAGGTTGAGAACCACACTAGAGAGTGTTGTTAATCCTTGCATCCACTGCACTAAGTCACAGGCTTGCCTGAAGTGGCTAGATTGTGATAAATTGGTTAAGGTGGAAAGGGTCTGTTAACCCTTTCTGTGACAAAGAAATGACTGGATGAGGGTTGCTTAACCCTGGGCATCACAAACGCCATACTGTATGAGAAGGATGAGCCAGCTAATTGGGCTATGAAATCGGGCTCCTGAGCTGGCCCGCAGACATCGCTAATCTATCTCTTGAGACTGCTGTCATAAAAACAGGAGATGCTGCAAGGTACAGCAGAAATTTCCATGCACCATTAAAGTACTACAGATGTCTTAAAGGGGATAAGTGCCGTAATGATCAATGTTACCAAATGAATGATCTATCAATTACACAGTATCATACGATTAAATTAGAAATATGATCAATATATAAAGATGCGTATTAGTAGAACAGGAAAACACACCCAAAAGTCATATCAACAATAAACAACTGTATAAATGCTATAACAATACTTTAAATCGCTTGCTAATTAATACCAAACAACCACTTAAACATAGATAATATGCAATAGCGGTATTCTAATGAAATAGAAAAATTGCCATCATCACCACAGAAGGCAACCAAGGTGCCTATGTATATGGGTGATGAGTGTGCATATCCTAATTCAAATATAGATATACTTGAAACACCTAATGAAATGTTCTGAGTCATAAAACAAAAATAACATAAGAGAATTGTGGAAGGACTTATCACAATAAAGGAAGACAAACCTTGTAACCTGGTATGTGTGTTTGTATTAGGTCCCCTAACCCAAAGATAAATTGGATTAAAAAAAAATCATGAAACTGTATTTATATATACAGTATATATATTTAGAAACAACTGATATATAAAAATGGACAAAGATAGTGCCCTGGTATGAGGATAATGTTTGCCTAATATCAGCATCACTTGTCTAAATAATGCAGCATAATGAAGCATTCAATAGTAAGCCAAATAAGAGATTATTGTAGTTTGTAGTTCATCATCACAAACAATGACTCACTAGATAAGAGATAATTTAAGGCCAAACCGTACATTTTCAAGGTTGTAGTTAATTCTCACAAGAAACTCTGCCATGCAGTTTGTGTTTTTAAACCATGTGTTTTTAATGTGTCCAAATAGAATAACTACCCCGCTTCTTTTCAAAGGATCTTAGCCCAATCTTTAGCCCTTCTCGAGGGGGTAAATAATCGATAAGGAAAAAGCAAAGGTCTCTTACATAGGGTGACCACATATCCAAACTGCCATTCAGGGACGCCCCCCCAGCCCCCCCCCTGGAAAGCACCCCCCCCCGGGCCGCCCCCCTGCCCCCCCCCCCCCCCCCAAAAAAAAAGGTGATTTTGATACCATTTTATTTTTTTATTTGTGTCATGTTAAAGGGTTAGTCATATTTAAAAAAAAATATATTTTTTCAAGAACAGTTGTTTTTGTACACATGGAAATATCTGCAGGTGATACTTGAGACTCAGTTGCTACCTGGCTGGTAAGGACACCTCCTGCAACGCTATTGAGTGGACAGGGCAAGCATTTACAAAAATAAACACACATAAATATTTTCATGTGTACAAAAACAACTGTTCTTGAACAAAAATATATTTTTTTTAAATACGACTAACCCTTTAACATGAAACAAATAAAAAATAAATGTAATTTTTTTTTTAGTATGCAGTTCATAACGGTGCAGACACATTATGTAATTTTACCTCAATAGATCAGTGTCATTTTTTGTCAAAGTTATCTGGAACTGCTCCAGATAACTTTGTCAAAAAATGACACTGATCTATTGAGGTAAAATTACATAATGTATCTGCACCATTAGCAACACTGACTGACATCAAATCAATAGGTATCGACTCAAATCCAAATGATTATGGTGTGCACTATGTAGAGACATGAGGCTATGTAGATAGACCCAGTATTGTAAATATTATACTGAGGTACCACCGTTACCTAATACTTGGCTCCAGTCCAACTCTGTCAGGCACAGCAGTCACTCTCTCCAGTCTCCACCGGTCTCGATTCCACTAACGTAAGTCCTCTACGCAGGTCCACTGTCCAGTAATCAATGTAGCAGCCAGCGACATTGTATCGCATTATATAGGCTGAAGCTAGACTAGAGTAGACTAGATGTCGGCAACCAGAGGGGGTGGCGGGTGGTCCGGGGGAATCAATCGTGCAGTGCATAATATTAAAATAAATTAATATCCGGATTCCGGAAGTGGCGCCTCTGGTCTGCCCCCTGCGATGATGTTGTCTCTGGATACAGTCTAGGAGGAGTCTCAACACCTCTATCTGCGCTGCGGGAAATCAAGCTTGGAGTCATAGTCAGTCAGTGAGTCAATTTGCGTGGCTGTCAGTGCTGTCAGTGTGCTGCTGTCAGTTTCAGTCAGTCAGTCCGGGACAATGAATGCCTCCAACCGGGACCCGGGACAGACCTTTAAAATGCGGGACTGTCCCGGGCAATACGGGACACGTGGTCACATTACTCTTACAGTGTCCCGCTGTGAGGAAATAGCATCACCGGTTGTATTCATATAATCATGTGGCTGTGAACCGTGTATTTCAAGCGGGAGAACTATAAAGTTTATTGTTTTCATTATAATTACTGACAGGTGTTTATTGGTTTAAACTTTTTTAAGGCTGCTTTTTCACCTAAAGGGGCACTCAAGTAAAAATAAACTCAAACAAGCTCACAGGGTATACGTATACTAGTCTGTGATTGGCTGATGTTTGTCACATGATACAGGGGGGCAGAAAATGGGAGAGAAAAAATAATTTTCTCAGAAAAAAATTTACTGCTTATTTGAAATTCAGAAATCATTGTCTTTTTTTATTATGTACTTGTTAATTTTGCAATTCTACTGCATTGAGTGACCCTTTCATCATTTTTGTTTAAAGAAGGAACACTAGGCAGCTCCAAAAATGTCATGATTGTTTACAGAATAAAGTTTATTATTTAAACATACAGTATATATAAAGGGATGGAAATTCCCTCTAGACCACTGAGTAAGAAAATACAGTGGCTTTTAACATTGTTAGGATTAGTTACTTTTTCCTCGGGACTAATAAACTATAGTGATATTTTTACACCCTGAATATATACAGAAAACGTTTGCCAGTCGGGTGGCATTATGAAGTTGCCAGATGGGAGCTGAGTGACTAATACTCTGCAATATTATAACATTTTCAGTTATTTATAAATGCAATTTAAGATATCCAAAGCACACATTAATTGCATAATAATGTAACATAAACTGATGTAATAATAATCTGTGCAACATTGGGAAACAATGGTGTTAGCTAATTTTAGCTTACTATTGGCTTACATTTTAGATGGATTGTGTGACAATAGGTTCTTGGGAGAACACCACATTTTCACAGGCAAATCAAGTAGGACAGACTTTTTAGCTGCAGCCCTGGAAACACTACGGATGGACGACATACAGAAAACAGAAGCCATCGTGAAGGGGTTAAATTAGATATGAGAAAGATCCAGATATGTTTGCATTAAAAGTTAGATTCTGCAGGATACAAGTTTGTTTCTATGGAAAAAAAAACATATCTGACAGGATCCAACAAATATAAAATAACAAATAAAAGGACAGTAAAGTCCAAATTCAAACTTAAATCGTTTGGATACAGCGTGACATTTTAACCCTATAATGACATGGTTATCTTGTCTACATTGGAACAACGTTCCGATGTAGACAAATTGAAATCCTGCGATCATGCACGTGATCACGAGATTTAAATGATGGGATCGGGTCAGGGGGGCGTCCCTATGAAGCTAGGCACGTCCTCTAGACCGCGATCCCATCCAGGAAGCGCCATTGGCTTCAGGACAGCCAAACGGCTCAAACTTTATATTCCGTCCTAACGGCGCTAAAGCCTGGCACGGTTAGGATAGAATAGAATGCCGCAACGGCGTTAAAAGGTTAAACAACTTTCCAATTTATTTATATTATCAATTTTGCTTAGTTCCCTTAGTATCCTTTTGAAAAGAGTAATCCTAGGTGAGCTCAGGAGTGTGCACGTGTCTTTAGCCATCTGGAAGCTGTGTTTGCAACATTGTTTATAGCAATGTTGTTATACATAGTTGCAAACACAACTGCCATATAATGCTACAAAGAATGTATGGCAGCAGAGTATGCAATTATGTATAGCATTGTTTAAAGCATTTTTGCAGACACTTGCCAGATGGCTAAGTACAATTGCACACTGAGTTTACCTAGGATTACTCTTTAACAAACGATTCCAAGAGAACTAAGCAAAAATAACAATAAAAGTAAATTGGAAAGTTGTTTAAAATGGCATGTGCTTTCTGAATCATGAATGTTGAATTTTGACTTTACTGTCCCTTTAAGAATCAGACTAAAATACGTTTACAAATTTATACTGAGAATAAATGAGAAAAAGAAGGGAGTAAATGCAGTATATAAAAAGCATATCATATCCATGTAACATCAGTTTAATGGAAAGTGCGAAAGGTTTCCCAAGGTTGATTGATTAAGGACACAATCAGGGTTAATAATATCGTGTTTAAAATTTTTCACACAAAAATACACAGTTGAAATATGAAACTTATTTGATGCTGTATTTATTTTGTGTGTATTTTTAGACGCGCTTCATTTAAATCTAACGTTGTGTTTGCCTAAGGCGACATCTGTGGTGATTTACAAGGAGCTGTGGCTTTTACCTGCTCCAGCAGCTGGAGGGGGTGATTTTCCTCTCTTCCTGGCCCTGCCTCCTCCTGTGATTAAATTCTTGTGTCACAGTTTGGGAGGCGGTCGAGAAGAGTATGAGGAAGCTGACCACGGGCTGAACAGCTGCACTGAGGGAAGGTACAGCTACTTGAGGGACTTTTTTGGGGGGGTCTTTTGCCTTGCTGGAGAATGTGGTAATGTTTGACAACCACTGACCCACACAACGTTAACTGGATTAAGGGAGGCACACAGTGTGGTGTTTGAGCTATGATACTGGATTTTATGTTTGGAAATTTTAAGTATTAAGGGCACTAGGTTATAGAAAATATTTGTTATCGTTAACACTGTAAAGGGCTCTTTGGGGGGATATTTTATAGCGCTGGCCTATGCTGAATGAGGTGGTGAAATAACAGAAGAATTGATTACGAATGGCAATTTACTATTGATATAAGATGTATGTGTAAGGTTAGGTTAAAAAGATGAGCAGGTTTTTTATTTTTATTTTATTATAGGTCTGTGGTTATCAGCTTACATTTGTTTTAAGGTTTTTTTGCAGTGTTCCATAAAGCTTGCAACTTTCTTAGTTCATGCAGTCTAAATACATTGAGAAATATTTGGATATAATTTGTTGTTTTGTTTAATCTTTTTTTAATACACATCAATATTACCTGATTCTGCAATATATTAGCGATTTGGTGTGTGTGTTTTTGTTGTTTGGTTTTTTTTAACTACACATCCAAATATGATTCTACAAATAACTCAAAGGTCAGTGAATTCAGAATCTTTTAAATTTATAGGGGCCACATAACCTTAAAAGGGCATTATTCTATTTAAGTATATTTAGGGTGGTGTGTTAAGGGGGTGAAGGGCAGGTATTCTGTGGTATGGGTAGGAAATTTTTCATGCTCCAGGGGAGAAGCCGGCAGTCTCTTTAAAATATTTATAGAATGTGTGCATAGTCAGCTGTCTTATATATAATTATTTATATTATATTCATGTCCCAAATTATTGTGCCCTTAATATATATATAATTGTTTGTGAGACATATTCTCCACAAAAGAGTTTGCCAGCCGGTAGCAGGGTGAGGGTAGTGTAATAATCTGTGATATTATAAGATTTTCTTTAATTTATTAAATTATTCTTCAACTAATCAAAACATAAATTAATTGCAAAATTGAATATAAATTGATTTAATGATAATTTGTGCAACAAACAATAAAAAAAATAATATTAGTTACTTTTAAGTTAATATTGGCTTACATTTTAGTGGGGTGGTGTGCCCATTATATGTTAAGGGAGAACACGTGTGTGTGATTATAAACAAGAATAAAAGACTTTGTAACATTTTAGGGTCAGTGACCATTATGAATGGATACACTGACCTTCATTACTTGCACTTTTATAAAGAGGGATGTGCCCTAACGTGTATAACATTTGCACTGGGAAGGAATGCATATCTGCCTGACATTCTTTGCCCTGTGCCTGGACTTGCTTCATTGCTGACTGTATGTTGTGCGTCTTATGTGCTATTGGTGTGTCTATGACGTCAGTGGGCTGGGATTTCCGCTGTGTTTAAAGTTTAACAAGTTAACAATGGAATGTCACTGAACTAACAGAATCTAAAAGCTGCACCCAAAGTGGCACTGTTTTAGATAGTATTGTAATTCTAGATGTGTCTCATAGCAATATATGGGCATTCCTTTACACAGGTGTTCAAAGGAGCATGCTTTTTATACATCATAGTATAAGGTTAGAGCCTGTTTTAATATGCCTGCAGCATGTATATTTCATGCCTATGCGTTACATTCTTTATATCAGTCATGAGTGAATTCAATATAAAAACATAGGTGACAAGTTCCTGTTACAAACAGTTTTCAACATATTTTTCTTTCAAAACTTTGTTTTCCTCATGAGAAGTGCTCGGTAGAATCTGTGAAACAATAACCACAGAATGTGAACTTTACAGACATATTTCTTACTAAATCTTAAAATGGAAAATTACTATTATCTCATACCTAATAAGGTGAAGGTTGCAGACAAAAACCTACACCCAATACAGGTAGTATATCCTCAGGGTTACAGAAATATGCAAATGTCTTTTGTACAAGTACATTCTGTGCTACTACAATTGTGATTCAGCACAGGATTATTAGAAAAATGTAGCAAAATACACGTACATTGTACATTAATTAATTAGCACATTGGGGCTCTTTTAATGTCAGCTTAATTTTGACTTTCACGTCTCTTTAAACCACAGTACTGAAAGAGGGTCACTGTTTCCTGTAATTTACTTCCAGTAGAGGTGGTAAGGACAAATACTGTAAGGCAGGGCTTGACAAACCGAGTCGCCAGTGAGCTACCACTCAATGCAGTAGAATTAAATCATTAACAAGTACATAATAACAAGACAATGCAATAGCACTTAAAATTCAAATAAACATTAGATTTTTTTTGCTGACAAATGTTATTTTTTTCTCCCATTTTCCGGCCCCCTGTATCATGTGACAGACATTAGCCAATCACAGACTAGTATACGTATACCCTGTGAGCTTGTGCACATGCTCAGTAGGATCTTGTTCCCCAGAAAGTGTGAATATAAAAAGACTGCAAAATTTGATAATGAAAATTAATTGGAAAGTGTCTTAAAACTGCATACTGTATCTGATTCATAAAAGTTTATTTTGACTTGAGTGTCCCTTTAAAATAAGACCCTGGCATCCTGGATTAGAGTCCCAAGACACTCATGTGTGCCTACCACTTCCGCTGCCAGCCGCCACTAACCCCACCTGAGGCAGGATCCTTTCTAGGCCTGTCAGCTGTGGAATACAAATCCAATTATTGTGTTATTATATAATGAATGTTGTACAAGTGTGTGTGTGTGTAGACATATATGTGGCAGCTTCAGAAAATTACAGCAGCCTCAGCTGTAAAGTGACAGTCGAGAGCTGCTGTTCTTGAGCTGCAGGCAACTGTCTTGATATGGTAACAGAGTTTGATTGGTGCTTCATTACCATATGAAGGCAGATGCCAGAACGTTACAGACAGTAACCCCCCACACTGTAACAATCAATTTCTTGTGCCAGCAGAAGATGTAGGAGGCAGGTGGGTGGCACAAAGTCAGAGGGAGTGGGAGGGGTCCTATGCTACCAAAACATTTTTTAAGGGAGGGCATACATTTGTAAACAACTTTCCAATTTACTTATATTATCAATTTTGCTAAATTCTCTTGTTAAATACATTAAATAGAAATTCCTTTGGTACATGGAGAAAAATTGGCACAGGATACTCAGGTTCTTAAAATGGGAACTAAGCATGTGACTACCACAATATTAAAGCTGTGAGCCCCAAGGCAGAACATGCAGTGATCTGAGATGTCATCAAAGAAAATGCAGCATGTCTGCAGAAAGAACAGGACACATGCAAGCATTGTTAGGGTTTTAACTTTGCAGCACTGATGCACATTAGACTGTTCTCTTCAAACAGAGCTGGGCTGTGGCTGCACTATGTAAGTTTGACTTAACACGGTGCATCCAGAGCAATGTGCTGTTTGAAGTAAACAGTCAAATATGCAGTAGTGCTGAAAAGCAGCAGTTGACTGGCTCCTAGAGATTTATTCAAACCCATCCCCTAGCCTTTCCCAGTCTGCAAAGCTGTTTTTTCTGAATGTAAGACTTTCTTATGAACATTGCACCATTTTTATTACTATATTTCTATGTTAGACCAAGAGAAAAGGAAACAGATTTATTCAAGAGACATTTTACAATTTCTTTTTTGGCTACAGCTAATTTGCAATGCATTTTGCAACTACTCCGTTAACCAACACATTGCAATTGAACTGGGGCTGTAGTGTAACTGCCTAATTTAAAATTAAATTTTATTTAAAAATAGGGTTGCACCGATACCGATACTAGTATCGGTACCGATACCAAGTATTGGCATGAGTACTTGTACTCGTGTAAATGCACCAATACTTAAACCGATACTTCCTACCCATATGCTATCTTGTGACGTTTTTTCAAACTGCATGTTCTCATTTCATTTTAAGCTGGATTGGAGACTAAACTAAAAATTGTTTACTACTGTTCTGCCCATACAAATTGTTGTTATTTATATTATTGTAGGAGAGATCACTGTACCTCGTTCAGACAAACCCCTGAAGTACTGGTCAGTTAATAAACTGAGATTTCCAGCACTGGCTAAAATGGCCCAAAAATATCTTTATGCCCCATGCAGTAGTGGGGAAAGTGAAAGACTGTTCAACTTAGAGTCAAACCTCCTTACTGATAGCATAAACAGACTTATAGCTGAACATGCAGAGATGCTTCTGTTCTGTTCCTTAAAAAGAACTTGCCACTAACTTTTGAAAAATTATTTGTATTGCTTGATTGCCTTTTTTTACTGCTAGTTCTCATCTTGCACAATTATGTTCAAACATACTGTACTCTGAGGAACAACCATACCCTTAGATTATATAATTGCAGGAAGAGTACTCATAGGACAAATTAAGTTAATTCCAATGAACACTCATCCTGCAATTATAGGACTAGATTTAGATTACATTTGATTGGTAAGCTTTACCAATGCTCTGTTCACATTTCCAATTCCATAGACTTTAATGGAGTAGGACATGTAATGAGATCATTGGTAAAGCTTGCCAGTCAAATGTAATCTAGCCCATAGTGTTGTTCCCCATGATTAAACAGTGCATTGTTCTATTTTTTTTTTACTGTATTGCACTTTTGGTTGGTTGTAATTTTATATTTGTTATTTATTGTTGTTGTTATTAATATATTTTTTTTTTATATTTTTTATTTATAAACATGTTCTGTGAACTTTGTGACAAATAAATCAGTTTTATTATTTCATAATGTCTTTTGAGTTACAGTCCTTCATAATTATAAAGAAGGAATCTTAAATAGTTAGTCTGTATTGTGCTTGGTAAACTGTCACATGACAGTAAAAAAAAGTATCGGTAATTGGTATCGACGAGTATTTGAAAACAAGTATCGGTACTTGTACTCAGACTTAAAAAAAATGGTATCGGTGCAACCCTATTTAAAAATGACCTGCAGAAACATTTTAACAAAAAAATATCTCATCGCAGAAAGTAAAAAAAAAGTTCTGCCTCTGGGGCTGTGAGACAAGTTAAGATGTGCCATGCTATAATGCTTGGAATGAGTTTTATGAAAAATCATGGAAAAAATGAATGCAAAATGGTTTGATATATTGAAATAGGATTAGCAAGGGGTCTTAATGATAAGTATCTGAAGAGATATAGCTTCTGATGATGCTAATGAACTTCTGGTAGAGGCCACATCACGTGTTTACTTCCAGTGAACACAAAATAGCATGCATTATTTGTTCACTCTTAAAAAAAGGGAAATTGGAAGGGGGGCAACCCTAAGTAATGACAGCTGCCAGTACCTAAGATGGCCTCCACTAGTAGGAGGGGGAGAGTCAAAGAGCTGTTTGGGGGGAATCAGAGAGGTGGGAGGGTTAAGGAGGGATCACTACATGGCGGTCAAATAGTGGCATCTAATATACCAAAATAGGCCTAGATCAATACCTTGGGTTGTCTACTTATATAGTTTTTATAGGTAAAACAAAAAATCAAAGCTCTATTTTCGTTTAAACAGAGTGATAGCAAAAAATGCTAAAAATTCTCTGGTACTTTGGGAAAGTTTTTCTCTGAAATTCCCTGTAGCAAAGGAGTTAATTTTGAACATTTAAAGGGAAAATATAGTTAAGAATACATTTTTACGATTCAGGAACAGCATGCAATTTTAAACAGCTGAGCTTACCAATGTTCTTCTGTTATCTTATTTGCTTTGTTCTCTTGTTCTCTTTTGTTGAAAAGTATTCATAGGTAGGCTTAGGAATGGCAATACACTACTGAGAGCAGGGTACTGATTGGTGGATGCATATAATCTGTATTCTCCACAGTTGCCAATTGGAATTTGGGTGGAGACAGTGTGATGCTTTGCAATATTATAACATTTATGTTAATTATAAATATTACTTAAAAAGTCAAAAATATCTTATTTGCTCTTACATCAGCTGCACAGCATGGTAAAACACACACTACATCAAGATATGTGCATTTAAAGTGAAAGTAAATCCTAGCGCTTTACGAACGCTAGGATTTACTATTGAAACAAATAAAGGGCACATTCATTCATGAAGTATAATATACTTCATGTAGAAAACTCCTTTATTTGATTCAATCGGTCGCCGTTCTTAGCTGCTACAGCAGCACACGGCTAAAATATTTTTTGACTAAGAGGTGATGTTTTCTCCTCTTAGCCAATAGCCGTGCGGTAAATCCGGCTTGGCGCCCATGGGAGCCAGATTTACCGCTCTGCTATAGGCTAAGAGGAGAAAACATCACCTCTTAGTCAAAAAATATTTTAGCCGTGTGCTGCTGTAGCAGCTAAGAACGGCGACCGATTGAATCAAATAAAAGAGCTTTCTACATGAAGTATCTTCTACTTCATGAATGAAAGTCCCTTTTATTTGTTTCAATAGTAAATAGTAGCGTTTGTAAAACGCTAGGATTTACTTTCACTTTAAGTGCATTGGTAGCAGGATCCGTAGCTTCTGGTAACAGCCCTGCAAAGGGGCTGGGGTCTATACAGGAAGTGGGTGTGCACTAATAGGTGCACATAGAATAGGCATTCACTCAAGCACCATATTTTGCAAATTGTTATTTTATGTCATTTAAAAAGTACTTTAATTTACAAGGCAAGAATACATTAACTAAATATTGCTTACCAGCATTGTTTATTAGAATGTGGTCATTGTTATGAACAGCCTTTCAGCTGACTATATACTATAAGGTGGTGCAAAGCAATGACTACCATATGCATTTTAACATTTTCTTATAATGCACAATAAGGGCTAGATTACGAGTGGAGCTCAAACGTTTGCACATGAGCGATAAGGGGTTTATTGCGAGGTTTTGCGCTCGTTGGGCTTACCACTTGTATTGCAAGTTTAAAGTAAATGCGATTGCTTGCGCACAATCGCGATATACACTAGAATGATTACTGCAACTTCAGAGCTCTGGTTAACAGTTTTGCAAAACATCAAAGTTACACAAAAAAAAATACACATCAAAAATACATTAGAAAGTACAGTTAGACTCATATTAACACCATCTAATAAAAATTATTTTAAAAAATATTACACACAAAAGTTATAAGGGCTGAAATATATGAGGTCTCAGGTGTTTCAAAAAAAGGCAGGCAATGGACTTTAACATACAGATACATACAAGATTTATATGTATGTGTGTATGTGTGTATATATATATATATATATATATATATATGTGTGTGTATTTAGGTATTTATATGTGTATATATGTATTTAACAGACATATATACACATATAAACACATAAAATATATATATGTGTGTGTATGTGTGTATGTTTGTATATATATACTGTATATATATATATATATATATATATATATATATATATATATATATGTGTGTGTATTTAGGTATTTATATGTGTATATATGTATTTAACAGACATATATACACATATAAACACATAAAATATATACGTGTGTGTGTGTGTGTGTGTGAATTGAAGCTCTTTGCAGTTAAGTAGATTGAAACATGTAAAGCATATTTATGCAATATTCATTCAAGTGTTATAGTGTGTATTTATTGTAAATATATTATAGCAGAATATGTTCTATGTATTTATAAATATGTATTCCTATATATTTGTATATATCTATACCTATATATAATTGTATATACAGTATATATATATATATGTAAGTATATATTGTACCATATAGATATATGTAGAAATATGTATTTATCAATAAATAGAATATATTCTGTTATGCGCAGAACATTGGAATGTGAAATATTCATATTTTCATGTTGGGTTAACGCAAATGAGAATATGCGAGGTTTGCACCAGAGTGGGGTGTTTTTTTTCCACTTTTTTCACATGCAATATTGTAATTTCGGCTTTTTTCACTTGTCAGGTAAGCGCGAGAGAGAAAGCAGTTTACTTTCAACTCGTAATACGAGCGCAACCCGACGAAGGCAAAACGCTTACTTCTAGCACAATAATAATCACTAAAATTTCCTGTAGCATATCAGTCTGACCCTGCCAAATAAAAGTCCAGCGTCGAAATACCAGGCAAATCTCCTTTGAACAAGGGAAAACAACAAACCCAAGACGTATGTTTCGGCCTCTATGGACTTCATCAGTGAAGTGCAGTTGCATCCCTCTAAGGCATGTGTGCAAGGAGGCCACGTCTGGTTGCCTCTTTTACTCTTAGGGAGACTTAAGAGCATTTGCATACACACAGAACAACTATTCAATAGCCTACAGTTTAAATTTTTATTTTATTCCCCACAGCCCAAAAAAAAATTTCAAACCACCTCTACTGGAAGGTGGTGCAAAGCAAAGTCTAACAAATGAAAATTTAAATTGTCTTTTAATGTGTATACACTTATATATACATTTAAGTGTGTGTGCATTAACCCCACACACCCTAAAATAAATGTATATATTGCCTATTATCTGTTGCATCACCAACTACAGAGTTCCAGACTCCCTTTGAAAGCAACATCACTTTTAAAAGCAAAATCAACATCAACAAGACTGTGCATTGGAAGCTTCATGAAGTGGGTTTCCATTCATGAGCAGCTGTTAGCAAGCCTCAAATGAACATGTGCAATGCCAAGAGTTGGCTGTAGTGGTGTACAGTATGTTGCCATTGGACTCTGGAGCAGTGGAAATATGTTCTCTGGAGAGATTAATCAAGATTCACTATCTGGCAGTCTGATGGAATCTAAGTGTGATAGATGCCAGGAGAATGCTACCTATCAGAATACATAGTGCCTACTGCAAAGTTTGGTGAGAGAGTGATAATGGTCTGGGGCTGTTTTTTAGGGCTTGGAATAGGTCCCTAAGTTCCAGTGAAGGGTCATATTAATGCTACAGAATACAAAGACCTTTTAAACAATTAGGTGCTTCCAACTTTGTGGTAACATTTTAGGGAAGGTCCTTTCCTGTTTTAGCATGACTTTGTCCCTGTGCACAAAGCGAGTTCCATGAAGACATGGTTTGACGAGTTTGGTGTGGAGGAACTTCAGTTGCCTGCACAGACCCCTAATCTCAGACCTGTTGGAACATCTTTGGGATGAATTAGAACGTTGATGGTGAGCCAGACTTTCTCATCAAAATCAGTGCCTGACTTCACAAATGCTGTTTTGGTTGAATGGGCTCAAATTTCCACAGATACACTTCAGAATCTTGTGAAAAGCCTTCTAAAAAGAGTTGTGACTGTTATAGCCACAAAGGCAGAGGCACTCCATATTAATGCCCATAGTTTTGGAATGGGATGTACAACAAACTCTGTGTGATGGTCAGGTATCTGTTCCGATCAGCCAATAGAATGCGAGCTCAATCTGATTGGCTGATTGGATCAGCCAATCGGATTGAATTTGAATCTGATTGGCTGATTCAATCAGCCAATCAGATTTTTCCTACCTTAATTCCGATTGGCTGATAGAATCCTATCAGCCAATCGGAATTCGAGGGACGCCATCTTGGATGATGTCACTTAAAGGAACCTTCATTCGTCGGAAGTCGCCGGAAGAAGAGGATGGATCCGCGTCGGCTGCTTCAAGATGGTCCCGCTCCGCGCCGGATGGATGAAGATAGAAGACGCCGCCTATATGAAGATGTCTACCGATCCGGATGTCCTCTTCTTGCCGGATAGGATGAAGACTTCGGAGCCTCTTCTGGACCTCTTCTTGCAGGACAGGATGAAGACTTCGGACCCTCTTCTGGACGGATCGGTGATACCCGGCGGTGATACCCGGCGTGGTGAAGATAAGGTTGGGAGATCTTCAGGGGCTTAGTGTTAGGTTTTTTAAGGGGGGTTTGGGTTCGATTAGGGGTATGTGGGTGGTGGGTTGTAATGTTGGGGGGGTATTGTATGTTTTTTTAAATGCAAAAGAGCTGATGACTTTGGGGCATGCCCTGCAAAAAGCCCTTTTAAGGGCTGGTAAGGTAAAAGAACTGTTAACTTTTTATTTTAGAATAGGGTAGGGCATTTCTTTATTTTGGGGGGCTTTGTTATTTTTTTTAGGGGGCTTAGAGTAGGTGTAATTAGTTTAAAATTCTTGTAATCTTTTTTTATTTTTTGTAGTGTTTGTTTATTTTTGTAATTTAGTTTAGTTGATTTAATTGTAGATAATTGTAGGTAGTTTAGTTAATTAATTTATTGATAGTGTAGTGTTAGGTTTAATTGTAACTTAGGTTAGGATTTATTTTACAGGTAATTTTGTAATTATTTTAACTAGGTAGCTATTAAATAGTAAATAACTATTTAATAGCTATTGTACCTAGTTAAAATAAATACAAAGTTGCCTGTAAAATAAATATAAATCCTAAAATAGCTACAATGTAATTATTATTTATATTGTAGCTATATTAGGGTTTATTTTACAGGTAAGTATTTAGCTTTAAATATGATTAATTTATTTAATAAGATTTATTTTATTTCGTTAGATTTAAATTATATTAGACTTAGCTTTAGGGGTTAATACATTTATTAGAGTAGCGGCGAGGTCCGGTCGGCAGATTAGGGGTTAATAAGTGTAGGTAGGTAGCGGCGACGTTGGGGGGGGCAGATTAGGGGTTAATAAGTGTAAGGATAGGGATGTTTAGACTCGGGGTACATGTTAGGTGCAGACATAGGAAGTGTTTCCCCATAGGAAACAATGGGGCTGCGTTAGGAGCTAAACGCTGCTTTTTTGCAGGTGTTAGGTTTTTTTTTTTCAGCTCAAACTGCCCCATTGTTTCCTATGGGAGAATCGTGCACGAGCACGTTTTTGAAGCTGGCCGCGTCTGTAAGCAACGCTGGTATTGAGAGTTGAAGTGGCGGTAAATTATGCTCTACGCTCCCTTTTTGGAGCCTAACGCAGCCCTTCAGAGAACTCTAAATACCAGCGTTGTTTAAAAGGTGCGGGGGGAAAAAAACACGGGTAACTAACGCACCCCTTCTAACGCAAAACTCTAAATCTAGCCATTAGTGTCTTAAAACTACATGTGCTATCTGAATCATAAACGTTTTTATTTTGACTTGAGTGTCCCTTTTAAGTGTATTGAGTTATATACACTTGACTCACTGCTGCAACTACAATCCACGTGACAAGCTACCCCAAACCTTGGGCAAGATTACATTAGCGGCGGTGCCCGCAAAAGCGGTTTTGGTATCACATAGATAACCCCAATTACCTAAATTAAAAGATACTAAATTACAATTAAAATAAAAAAGCTAAGATTTCACAAATCTAAAATTACAAAAAATAAAAAAGTCTAACATTACATAAAATAATAAACCAAATTATCTAAAATAAAAAAATTAAACCTAATCCCTATAAAAATAAAAACACTCCCTAATCTAATACTAATATCCCTTAAAAGGGCCTTTTGTAGGGCATTGCCCTAAGTTAAACAGCTCTTTTTTACCATAAAAAATATTAAGTCCCCCCTCTAACAGTAAAACCACGCACCCACCAAACCACCCAAAATAAAAAAACCTTAACACTAAAAAATCCTAAACTACCCATTGCCACTAAAGGGGCATTTGTATGGGCATTGCCCTTAAAAGGGCATTCAGCACTTTTACTGCCCTTAAAAGGACAGTCAGCTATTTTTAAAGTGACCAATAAATCCATAATTTAAAAAAAAAGAAAAAAAACTCCTAAATCTAACCCCCAAATTGGCTGTTCAAATCAGCCAATAGGATTTCAGTAGCTCTCATCCTATTGGCTGATTTGAATTTGAAGAATCAAATCAGCCATTAGGAATGCAAGGGACGCCATGTTTAAATGCGTACCTTGAATTCACAATTCAATGTACAGCGGCGATCTTACGAAGCGGATCCTCCACACTCCATGGCTCCGCGGTTGCCTATGCTGCTCCGCGCTCATCTCTGCTCCGCGCCTGGCTTGGCCCTTGATGAAGAAAGAAGTGGCCACCGCTTGGAAGAAGATGTCGGCCGCTTGGAAGAAGACTTTACCGCCGCCTGGAACAGGACCTTCTCCGCCGGACTTCAGGAACGGTGAGTACCTATTTGGGGGTTATATTTAGGATTTTTTTATTTTTGGGGTTGTTTTTTTTTAGATTAGGGATTTATTGGCCACTCTTAAAAGAGCTGAATGCCCTTTTAGGGGCAGTAAAAGAGCTGAATGTCCTTTTAAGGGCAATGCCCATGCAAATTCCCCTTTAGGGTAGTTTAGGTTTTTTTTGTGTTAAGTTAGGTTTATTTATTTGGTGGGTGGTGGGTTTTACTGTTAGGGGGGACTTAGCTATTTAACATAGGGCAATGCCCTACAAAAAGCCCTTTTAATGGCTATTGGTAGTTTAGCATTAGATTAGGGGGTGTTTTTATTTTGGGGGGCTTTTTATTTTTATAGAGATTAGGTTTAATTTGTTTGTTTTGGATAATTTTGTTTATTATTTTCTGTAATGTTAGACTTTTTTATTTTTGGTAATTTTAGATTACTTCATTTTAATTTAATCTTAGGTTTATTTTTCTGTACTGTTAGGATTTTTTATTTTAATTATAATTTAGTAATTTATAATTTTATGTAATTTGGGGTTAATTTAGTGGGTGATAGGTTAGGGGGCTTAGAAATTAAATTAGTTATTTGGGTTGTGGGGGTTTGGGGGATTAGGGGTTAATTGGTTATTTAGGGTACTTGCGTTGTGGTGGTTTGGCGGATTAGTGGTTAATAGTTTAATTAGTATTATTGCGTTGTGTGGGTTTGGCGGTTTCGGGGTTAATAGTTTTATAAGGTTTGTTGCAATGTGGGTTAATGGTGGATTAAGGGTTAATAGTTTTAATAGGGACTTTGCCATGTGGTTGAAAGACGGATTAGGGTTTAATACATTTATTAGGTAGTATGCGATATTGGGGTTGGCGGATTTAGGGGTTAATACTTTTATTAGGTAGATTGCGATGTGTGTGAATGGGGGATTAGGGGTTAATAGTTTAATTAGGCATATTGCATTGTGGGGGGTTGTCGGTTTAGGGGTTAATACTTTTATTATTAGTTCCGATGTGGGTTTGATGGCGGATATAGAGGTTTTACGTGTCAGGTTTATTTTTGAGAGGCGGTTAGACTTTTACGGGAAATTTTACATTTTTTTATTAGGCGCTGGCAGTTTCTAAAGTGCTGTAAGTCACTGGCGACTCCAAAAATTTGTATTTACGCTCATTTCTGGACATCGCTAGTTTATCTGACTTATGGCACTTTATGAACTTCCGGCGGGGTTTATGTGATACCCTGATGTGCAAGGTGAAATTACGGGTGGCGCAGGTTTCAGCAGTTGCGCTGAAGCTTGTGCCGCATATGTAATCTCGCCCCTTATGTCTCTGCACCCTCAATATGTAGCCTGTAAGCTCTTCACAGCAGAGCCATTTTCGGCCTGTACTAGATTTGTTTAGTCTGTTATGTTTTTGTATATTACCACAAATCCTTGTCATTGTATACCCCTATCTCTGTACCCAGCGCTGCAGAATTTTGCGTCGCTATAGAAAGAAATAATGATAATAATAATACATGTGCAATTATTTGAGTAAAGGCTTATTAAAAGTATATAAATATACCAAATGTCAAAATCTAAGAGGATAATGCCTTCTCTCTAGGCACTTATAATAGGCCATCAAAATGAGACATAGAGACCTCCAAAGCACCTTATTTCATAGCCTGGAATCCTCTCTCTAAAATAAACCCTCTGTATAAATGTTAAGTCGGGTAATCTTCATGGTAATAGTGATCACCTGGAGTGAATAAATGTATTAGTGTAGATGCTCATAGGAGCCCTTGTGTGCACATCAAGGTTATATAATTATATCCAAAGGCCCTTATTTATATGAGGATAACACCTCTCCTTCTTTTGACTATAGTGTTTATGGGGCAAAAACACACAATTGGTTACAACATTGTTTATTAAAATGTTAATGAGTTCTTTCATGTCATGATATATACATAAAATAACGGTACAGTTTGAATCTGCTGGGTCTGCTGAAAACCCCCCAATATATAATATGTGTGGGTTTCTCGCTAACAAATGGCCTTCAGTGGGGCTTAGATGTGAGCAGCATCTAAAAACTCCAAAACTGCTCAGCACATGGGTGAAAATGGCTCAGCAGTTAAGAGGTTAAATTACTTCTGCTTTTCTTTGAGTACTGAAACTAATTATACAAATGAAACTGAACAAAATTCCTAAAGTAATAATCAGTTGTGAGTCAACCAATGAACAACAAATTGTGTTGCTGAAATGAAAAATCCACTAAACCATTACTACAGTCATTATTTATTTTAATTTTAAAATTAGGTTTCAACCTGATTCATTTATAGAACCCTTAGTTTCCACTTGATTACGCTTTCTTGAGACAGCTTTTTCTATTCATGAGTTAAATTCCATAAATATTCATTGTTCCCGTATGTAAAATAAAGAGTATTAATAATGGCAATATGATTAAAAGGACAAAAGGTTGCAAAAAGAAAATGCTCTAATATGTTAGAGCATTTTATTATTGCACTATGGCTTGCATATAACTGTGTTAAACCCATGTAAAGGGCTTAAAGGCACGATTAAAGTCATCTCTAGAGCAGCAATGCATTACTTGGACCTAGCTAAACACATCTGATGAGACAAA
Organism: Bombina bombina; assembly: GCF_027579735.1. NCBI lineage: Eukaryota > Metazoa > Chordata > Amphibia > Anura > Bombinatoridae > Bombina > Bombina bombina. The sequence goes on from NC_069499.1 coordinate 952,187,890, forward strand.
TGTTTATAGCCACCAATTACCAGCTAGTGCCCAGTAATGCACTGCTGCTGCTGAGGATATGTACATATGTTTCTTTCTAATGACACAGTTAGTCCACGGACAATCATAATTACTATTGGGAATATCATTCCTGATCAGCAGGAGGAGGCAAAGAGCACCACAGCAAAGCTGTTAAATACCACTCCCCTTACCCACAACCCCCAGTCATTCTCTTTGCTTGTATTGCTTGTTTCAGTTCCAGCACTACAGAATTTGGCGGCGCTATACAAATAAATGATAATAATAATAATACAAGGAAGGGGTAAAGTTAGGTGTCTGATTCTTCAATCAAGAGTTTTTTATTTTTTAAAGCAGAGCAAGTTTGCTTTGTTTTTCTTTGGGGTTTAGCCGTAGTCCACTCCAGTCTCTTCAGTAGAGCAGTGGTGGCTTTTAAGCTTTTGGTAACTTTCTGTGCCTCCCAGGATGTGGATGCTGCCCTTTTTGGTAAAGACTATGTAGGTTTACCTAGTATTTTCTTTGTCCATAGGTCCATGTTAGGAAGGAATCCTTGCAAGCCTAGTGAGCTGCCTTGCTGCCGGGCAGTATGTGTTGGAGGTAAGTGCTATTTTTATTTTTTCTGCTGTGTGGGAAAAAATATCTACTTTGGCACTTATGGGGTTAATCCTGCATGTGTGCAGCTACCTTTTTGGCAGTTCTCTCTATGTGGGGCACTGTGTGAGGATGTCTTTGGGGTGTACGTTTTTAGGCGCTTCATATTAGTTTTTATGGGGCTATCACCTATTACACATTTGGGGCTATGTGTTTTTTGTGCAGGGTTCCTTGGTTTTATTGCTACCGGCATTTTGAGATTTGCTGCGATTGTGCAGTTTGGTAGCATGTCACGTTTGTTTTATTTCTCCCGGCGGAGGTTTTTTTGTTTAGTTTCTATGCCGGTCGGGAGGGGGAGGCACGCCCATGATGGGCGGTGTTGTCTTTGGCGCGAGTTTTCACGCGTCCTTCAGTTTGTTTTGCGCAGCTGTGGGAGTGAGACGTTCTTATTGCGCTGCTGGTTTGGAGAGAGATTCTTCAGTACTGGGTGCAGTATTTTTCTTTCCGGTTTGCTGTGTCGATTCCGGTGGGAGGAGGTCAGGTAAGCACCTCAGCAAAAGTTTTGTTGAGGTGTGGAGGTGCCTTGCAGGGGACTCATTTAAAAGTGATATCACCGTTTTTCTTTTTTCATATTTTCAGATAACGTTATTTAAAGAGACAGTAACGTTTTATTTGTGAAAGGTTTTTTTCAGTCAAAGTTATTTTTTTATTGTGTGTAAAATGGATCAAGAATACTTGCAAACTGTGACATGTAGCTTATGCCTAGATGCTAATGTTGAGCCTCCTATCCCTTTCTGTTCCTCATGTATAGAGAGGACTGTTCAGTATAGGGATAGGCTTTTTGATATTGAGCCTTCTTTTTCTGGGGAGACTGTAGTTCAGGAGCCTCCTGTTCAAGCTGTAACGCAGCTTTCTTCTCATTCATCCCAATCTCAATCCTCATCACATGCAGTGCCCTGCATTTCGTCTCAAGCTAGTTTTTCTTTGCAGGATTTGTCTACTCACATATTGTCTGCTATTTCTGAGGCTTTGTCTGCTTTCCTGTGTTGCAGGGTAAGCACAAAAGGATTTCTGAATCTGTTGCAGTTATGTCTAATGTTTCTTCTCACAGGACTGAAGAAGCAGATATTTCTGTAGTGTCTGAAGGGGAAATTTCAGACTCTGATAGTATGTCTCCTTTGGCTGATTCTGAGGTTGTTTCTTTTAGATTTAAGCTGGAGCACCTCTGGTTGTTACTCAGGGAGGTTATGACTACCTTGGATGACTCTGATTCGTCAGTCATAGTTACTCCTAAGAAAGCTTGTAAACTCAATAAGTTTTTTGATGTTCGTTCTGTGGCGGAAGTTTTTCCTGTTCCAGATAGGGTTTCAGAAATGATTGCAAAGGAATGGGAGAAGCCTGGTATTCCTTTTTCCCTCTCTCCACTTTTTAGGAAGATGTTTCCTATTGTTCTTTTAAGGATCCCATGGATAAGAAATTAGAAGCTTTGCTTAAGAGGATGTATGTTCACCAGGGGTTTCAGTGGCAACCTGTTGCGTGTATTGCTACACTTACCAGTGCAGCTGCATATTGGTTTGATGCATTGTCTGATTCTATTCAACAGGAATCTCCTCTGGAGGAAATTCAAGATAGAATTAAGGCTTTAAGATTGGTTAATTATTTTATTGCGGACACTTCTTTGCAGGTCATCAAGTTGGGAGCAAAGATCTCCGGCTTTGCTGTTTTGGCATGCAGGACTTTATGGTTAAAGTCTTGGTCTGCGGATGTATCATCTAAATCTAAGCTTTTATCCATTCCTTACAAGGGGAAGTCCTTGTTTGGGCCTGGTTTGGCTGAGATTATTTCTGATATCACGGGAGGGAAGGGTCATTCTCTTCCTCAGGATAGGAGAAATAAACAGAAGGGTCGTCAGAGTAATTTTCGGTCCTTTCGTAACTTCTCCGGTAAATCTTCCTCTTCCAAACAGGACCAGTCCAAGCACTCTTGGAGATCAAATCAGTCCTGGAGCAAAGGAAAGCAATTTAAGAAGCCTGCAGCTGACTTAAAGTCAGCATGAAGGGTCTGTCCCCGATCCAGGTATGGATTGCGTGGGGGGCAGGCTGTCTTTGTTTGCTCAAGCCTGGGTCAGAGATGTTCCAGATCTTTGGGTGGTCGATATCGTATCCCAGGGATACAAGCTGGAGTTAAAAAAATTTCCTCCCAGGGGCAGGTTTCATCTGTCAAGGTTATCTGTAGATCAGATAAAAAAAGAGGCATTCTTAAATTGTGTTCAGGATCTTTCCGACATGGGTGTGATCATTCCTGTTCCAGTTCAGGAGCAGGGACTAGGGTTTTATTCCAATCTGTTTATCGTTCCCAAAAAGGAGGGAGCTTTCAGACCCATCTTAGAACTCATTGGTAAACAAATTCCTCAAGGTTCCATCATTCAAGATGGAGACTATTCGGTCAATTCTACCTCTGGTCCAGGAGGGTCAGTTCATGACTACAGTAGATCTGAAGGATGCATATCTACATATTCCCATTCACAAGGATCATCACACGTTACTGAGATTTGCTTTCCTAGACAAGCATTTTCAGTTTGTGGCTCTTCCTTTTGGTATTGCAACAGCTCCCAGGGTGTTTTCAAAGGTCCTGAGTGCGTTATTGGCAGTTCTCAGACTTCAGGGGGTTGCAGTAGCTCCTTATCTGGATGACATTCTAGTTCAGGTGCCATCTTTTCAACTAGCAAACTCCCACATGGAGTTGTTGTCTATTCTGTGCTCAAATGGTTGGAAGGGGAATTTAGGAAAAGGTTACTTGGTTCCGGCTACAAGAGTGGTATTTTTGGGAACCATTATAGATTCTCTGGAAATGAAGATCTTTTTGACAGAGGCAAGAAAGTAAAAAATGTTCAATTCATGTCTGGCTCTTCAGTCCTCTCCTCGGCCGTCAGTGGCCCAGTATATGGAGGTTATTGGTCTGATGGTTTTGGTCATGGACATCATTCCGTTTGCTCGGTTTCATCTCAGACCTCTGCAGTTATGCATGCTGAGACAGTGGAACAGGGATTATACGGACTTGTCTCTGAAGATTGTTCTAGATCAGGCTGCAAGACTCAGGATCGTCTCTCCCAGGGAACCTGTTTTCACAGGCCTACCTGAGTGATTGTGACCACGGATGCCAGTCTGCTGGGTTAGGGAGCTGTCTGGGGTTCTCTGAAGGCTCGGGGTCTGTGGAACCGGGAGGAATCGGTTCTTCCTATAAATGTCTTAGAGTTGAGGGAAATCTTCAATGCTCTTCTAGCCTGGCATCAATTGGCTTCAACCCAGTTTATCAGATATCAGTCAGACAATATAACGTCCGTAGCTTACATCAATCATCAGGGGGGAACTCGGAGTTCCTTGGCGATGAAGGAGGTAGCCAGGATTATTCAGTGGGCGGAGGCTCACAATTGTTGTCTGTCTGCGATCCACATTCCAGGGGTGGACAATTTGGAAGCGGATTTTCTGAGCAGACAGTCTTTTCATCCGGGGGAGTGGGAGCTTCATCCGGAGGTGTTTTCCAGTTTGATTCTCAAGTGGGGTCAACCGGAGTTGGATCTTATGGCATCTCGTCACAATGCCAAGCTTACGAAGTACGATTCGAGGTCAAGGGATTCTCAAGCGGTTTTAATAGATGCTCTAGCAGTTCCTTGGAAGTTCAGTCTGGCATACGTGTTTCCTCCATTTCCACTTCTTCCTCGAGTTATTGCTTGGATCCGACAGGAGAGGGCATCAGTAATTCTCATTGCACCGGCGTGGCCTCGCAGGATCTGGTATGCAGATCTGGTGGAGATGTCATCCTTTCCACCTTGGAGTATTCCATTGAGGAAGGACCTTCTACTTCAGGGTCCCTTCATTCATCCAAATCTCGTTTCTCTGAAGCTGACTGCTTGGAGATTGAACGCTTGATTCTATCTAAGCGTGGTTTCTCTGAGTCAGTTATTGAGACTATGATTCAGGCGCGTAAGCCTGTGACTAGAAAGATTTATTACAAGATATGGCGTAAATATCTGTATTGGTGTGAATCTAAGGGGTACTCTTGGAGTAGAGTCAGGATTCCTAGGATTTTGTCTTTTCTCCAGGAGGGTCTGGAGAAAGGTTTGTCTGCTAGTACCCTGAAGGGTCAAATTTCTGCTTTATCTATTTTGTTACATAAATGCCTGGGGGTTGTGCCAGATGTTCTGTCTTTTTGTCAGGCCTTGGTTAGAATTCGGCCTATGTTTAAGTTTGTGACTCCTCCTTGGAGTCTTAATTTAGTTCTTAGAGTTCTTCAACAGGCTCCGTTTGAGCCTATGCATTCTTTGGATATTAAGTTGTAAACCTGGAAGGTTTTGTTTTTGGTTGCTATCTCTTTGGCTCGAAGAGTTTCGGAGCTCTCTGCATTGCAATGTGAGTCTCCTTTTCTTATTTTTCATTCTGACAAGGTAGTACTTCATACTGCATTAGGTTTTCTTCCCAAGGTTGTTTCTGATAAAAATATTAATCAGGAAATTGTGGTTCCTTCTTTGTGTCCTAATACTTCTTCTCATAAGGAATGTTTGTTGCACAATCTGGATGTAGTTCGTGCATTGAAATATTATTTGCAGTCGACTAAGGATTTTCGCCAGTCTTCTTCCTTATTTGTTGTTTTTTCTGGGAAGCGTAAAGGTCAGAAAGCTACGGCTGCTTCTCTTTCTTGTTGGTTGAGGAGTGTTATTCACTTGGCATATGAGACTGCTGGTCAGCTGCCTCCTGAGAATATCACGGCTCATTCCACAAGGGCTGTTTCTTCTTCTTGGGCTTTCAAAAATGGTGCTTCTGTGGATCAGATTTGCAAGGCTGCCACTTGGTCATCTTTACACACTTTTTCTAATTTTACAAATTTGATACTTTTGCTTCTGCTGAGGCTGTTTTTGGGAGAAAGGTTCTTCAAGCAGTGGTGCCTTCTGTTTAGGCTAACTGTCTGGTCCCTCCCTTATCATCCATGTCCTCTAGCTTGGGTATTAATTCCCAATAGTAATTATGATGATCCATGGACTCACTGTGTCATTAGATAGAAAATGAAATTTATGCTTTTGTTTCTTTCTTGACACGGTGAGTCCACGCCTGGCCTGTATTTCAGACAATTTATTTTTACATAAACCTCAGGCACCTCTGCACCTTATATTACTTCCTTTCTCCTTTCCCTTTGGTCGAATGACTGGGGGTTGTGGGTAAGGGAGTGGTATTTAACAGCTTTTTGGTGGTGCTCTTTGCCTCCTTCTGCTGATCAGGAGTGATATTCCCAATAGTAATTATGATGATCCGTGGACTCACCGTGTCAAGAAAGAAACAAATTTATCAGGTAAGCATAAATTAAATTTTTCACCAAATGATAACAATAGAATGTAAATTTGATTTGGAGTAAAATTGCTAATACAAGTACATTTGAAAGTGTCTTAAAATTACATTAAAGGGGCATGAAAAAGAAAATGTTTCTTTTATAAATAAGAAGCAACTTTCTAATTTACTTCTATTTTCAAACTTTCTTTGTTCTCCTGGTATCTTTTATTGAAAAGCAGAGACCTACGCTCAGGTAGGTGTGTGGAGTACTATATGGCAGCAGCTTTTCAAAAATGTTATCCATTTGCAAGAACACTAGATGCCAGAAACCTACCTAGGTATATCTTCAACAAAGAATACCCTGGGAACAAAGCAAATTTTATAATAAAAGTAAAGTCAAAACTTTTTTTAAATTTGTATGCTCTGACTGAATCACAAAATACATTTTTGGGGTTTCATATTTTTAAGGCATGAGGGGAGTCAAATAATATTGATATTTTTAAATTTGTTTTTGTATTTACACACGCTGCCCTCAGCTTTGCCTGAATAATTACCAGCTTACTAAAACACACATTTTATCTTTTGATTAAGCCAATACTAAACTGTAAGTCTTTCTCAAACATGAGGACAAACAAATATAAGTGGGGCTACAGAAATTGTCAGATACTTAAATCATCAAAATGTGTTTTTTTTTTGTTGTTGGCTGTCTAAATAACTGGTACGGTGGCCCCATTGGCCAAAGGGTAATCATTGCAATGAATTTAGCTTGCTTCCTCTTTATTCTGTTCAGCAGGTATCAGTTGAACTGGGTGGAAAATATAGATCAGTTGGAAATCTCACTTTTTAAGAATATGTGTCCACCCTCATACATTGAGTAGATGGAAATCTGCTTAAAGGGATTCAGATACAGCATGCAATTTTAAGCAACTTTCTAATTTACTCCTATTATCACTTTTTCTTTGTTCTCTTGGTATCTTTATTTACAAGCTGGCCCATCTTTGGTTCAGCACCTGGGTAAAGCTTGCTGATTGGTGGCTAAATGTACCCTCCAATCAGCAAGCACTATCCAGGGTGCTGAACAAAAATGGACTGCTTACGTTCATGCTTTTTCAAATAAAGATACAAAAGAGAACAAAGAAAAAGTGATAATAGGAGTCAATTAGAAAGTTGCTTAAAATTGCATGCTCTATCTGAATCACGAAAGAAAAAAAATGTGGGTTCAGTATCTCTTTAAAGAGCCAAGAAAACACTTTTTTTCCTTTCATGATCCAGACAGAACATACAATTTTAAACAACTTTCTAATTTACTTCTATTATCAAATTTGCTTCACTCTCTTGATATCCTCTGTTGAAGGAGTAGCAATGCACAATAAATGTGGAGCCACAAATCATCAGCTAGCTCCCAGCAGTGCATTGCTGCTCCAGAGACTAACTTAGTATGCTTTTCAACAAAAATACCAAGATTAGATAATTGAAGTAAAATAGAAGATTATTTAAAATTGCATGCTTTATCTGAATCTTAAAATTTAATTTTATCTATACTGTCCCTTTAAGTACTTATGTACTTGATGATTCTTGTTGGCCACTATTACATCAGCTTGTGAATAGCCCAACTGTGATTCTGGTGAAAATTTCCTTGTGGATTTTGTTGTTCTGTCTAATAGTCTAGGACTTTGCTTAGGTAATGTGCTTTGCTATTTAGATCTATGGGAAGATAAACAACTTTCAAACCTTTCTTTACAACATTCTGGACCCAAAAGAACAATGGACTAACTTCCCTGATTTCCCACGCAGAAATTATTGTTGGACGTTGCTGGCTTGTTTTCTGTATGCACATAGTCTGCTCATCTTTGCAGAGTTTCATGAAAACATCTCAGTGTTAGATTTATTACCCTAACTTCCAAAATGTTGGAAGACAAACTGGATTCCTCCAGATACAACCTTCCCTGCACATGTACTTATTCTTTATATTTTGCTTCCCAACCTAATGTGCTGCATTTAGTTTTGGAGAGGGTCTAAAGAATCTCTAAGTGAGTTTTTTTTTTGACTATGAACAAAAATGATAGGGGTCTTAGTTTTACTTATCATTACAGTGAAGAAACAATTTATTTCCTTTATTTAGAAATGATGGTCAGTTCAGAAGGTCTTAATACCGACAAAAAAAAGTGGACTCTAACACCTATATACATGTATCCAGTTGCCCTGATAATAGATGGAAGGATAATATCCCATTTGGATAATTTTTGAGGATAAGAAATAATTGTTCAAAATTGGAGGATTAGGAGTCCCGGGTAGCAATCCTAGAACAGAAATTCAATGAAAGAGGCTATAATAAGAGTAATGTAAATAAAGCTATTGAAAGGGCAAGGAAGCTAGAAAGACATTCCCTCCTAAAGGATAAGAAATATGAAATGACAAATACAAACAAGTACGTAATGATCCCTTTATAGGAACTGTTGTATCCCCCTTTTCTAGCATTGTATATAGGAGAACAAGAAACCTAAAAACTATACTCGCTCCAAGCACCCTCCCGTTTTTATGGCTGTATTGTTTAGCTTTATAACTGTTAGAAGTGACTCCACCTTGAGTTTCTTCAGTACCGAAAACTTGTTCAGGGTTCTTAGATTTAGGACTTCTATCTAAGACACATTTTTCTTAAGCAGAGAAGCGTGAGTAAAATGGGAGGGGGGAGTATTTGTCACAGCTCCCTTCCTCTTTAGTCAAAACTCCAATTTGGCTGTTGTTGATGCATGTGGTTGCCTTATTTATTACAACCAGCTGTCAGATTATCGCCATCTGTACCAAGGAACTCATGCTCACACCAACCTCATGTCTGGTACCTGGATATCTCTCTCTGGGGGGGAAAGCCTTAATCCACCATGAGCTATCTAGCTAATGAATAGACAGTGGGCTCACAAATAAACAGTGCATTGCTTTATCTTCAAGAATGTCAAACTTTATTAAAAATAAATCATAGAGGGATAACAGCATGTGCGCAAGTCCAATTTAGCATTTTATTATCCCTTCATGATATATTTAAATAAAGATTAAAATTTCTGAAGCATAAGCAATTTTGTTTAGCCACAAGCCCACTCTCTACTTATTGGCAGTATTTCCTAACATGTAGCACCAATAACCTTGTACAGTTCCACCCCCTTGAAACTCTAAAACTTCCATGGAAGTTTAATAGCTGTAGATTCAAAATAACCAAACCAAAAATGTCAAACTCACTAAGACAACTTCTCTTCACCATGTAATTTCTCTCCTCCTCTGAGAAGGATATTATGGCTTTTCACTAAACTTTATCCTTGACAACACAGCCCTTACGATTAGAGATTGCTGCCTGGCATACAGTGTGATACTTGCAGAAATATTCCTGCACTGTTTAGTGGTATTGAAGGAAAATGTGCACACCAGATGACTTTCTGCAGCATAGATTATAATAAAGTATTGCTCTTCTGCCCCTAAGCTCATTAAATAAAGCACTATGTAAAAGTTTTAGGGAGGTGTGAAAAATGCTGTAAAGTAAGAATGCTTTTTAAAAATAAACAGAAGAAAAATCTAAATCAAATCAATATTTGGTGTGACCCACCTTTGCCTTCAAAACAGCATCAATTCTTCTATGTACACTTGCACGAAGCCAAGGATTTTGTAGGCATATAGTCAGGTGCAATTTTACCAAACAGTGGCTACTGATCATCAATTTAATATGTAGGTTGAAACACGATCATTAACTGAAACAACTGTGTTGGAGGAATAACACCATGGCAAGACTGAACACAGCAACAAGACACAAGGTAGTTATACTGCATTAGCAAGGACTCTCCCAGGCAGAAATTTCAAGGCAGACAAGACTTTCCAGATGTGCTGCCAAAGCTCTTTTGAAGAAGCACAAAGACACAGGCAATGTTGAGGACTGTAGTCAGCGCCATCAGCTCAGAATAGGCAGAAACCAGTGGGACACCGATATACTGTCCGAAGAAGTCTGGTAATAAGCATTTTTAATTAAAGACTTGCGCCTAAAAAGCCATACCTCCGAAGTGGAAACACGGACAAGCAACTCAACCATGCACAAAAGCACAGGAACTGGGTGCAGAAAAAATGTCAGCAGGTGCTCTGGACTGATTAGTCAAAATTTTAAATATTGATGCTGTTTTAAAGGCAAAGGGTGGCCACACTAAATATTGGTTTGATTTATTTTTGAAAGCATTCTTCCTTTTTTCCATACCTGCCTAAAACTAAATAATTAATTTCCACTTTTATTGCCCTCATCTGCAGACCCCTGCCTCTTATCACCACCTCTCACACAAGACTTTGCTTATTGCTCAGAAAACAAAATCAACTACTATTCTGTCTTTTATAATTCTTCATTCTTACTTCAGCACCCTTAATGTTATGGTCCCATAGGGTCACCTTTTCAATCCATTATAATTGCTGTTATAATGCAGAAGCTTACTCTGTACATCTTTGGTATATTAATCATTCAACCTCTTACAGGGCGGAAATGTCCTCTCCTGGGGAGACCCTAAAAAAAAAGTTGGAGGAGGAATTGAAGCTGAACAGTGAGGACTTGAGGAGCCACGCATGGTATCATGGGCCCCTTCAACGACAGGCAAGGAATCTGCTTACTGAGAATAATTTCTTTTAACTTTATAAATTACAGGCAACTTTACAAGGCACTTGTTTGCACATAGTATCTATACTATTTTGTCTCTCACATCTCTCGCTCTTACTATCCTCACCACTGTGTCATACCACTCAAAATTACTATACACCGAGTCCTCTAAAAACTTTTATTTCATGTGTATTACCATGCTAAATTATTTAATTTTTTTTACAGCCTTTGATGTATTTATATCACTGATCTTTGTTGTCCTTAATGCAGGAGGCTGAGCAGTTACTTCAGTTAGATGGAGACTTCCTTATCAGGGACTCACTCTCTGCACCTGGGAACTTTGTACTAAGCTGTGCGAAATCTGGGCAGGTTCTGCACTTTAAGATCATTGCTGTCACCTTACGCCCACGTCGAGGGATATCTCCGATACGCTATCAGCTTGAGCAGGATCAGTTTGACAGCATCCCAGCTCTAGTCCGCTCCTATGTAGGAGACAGAAGGCCAGTATCAGATACATCTGGAGCTGTCATCATTCGTCCTATTACCAGAACGCTGCCACTCAGTTTACTGCAAGAGAAACATGAAGCACGGGAAAGGGACAGAGACCACAGAAGGAGCCTTTATGTGTCTGACAACAATCTCCTAAGGTACAGACTATCACAAATAATTTCTCCCCATGAAAAACACTCAATGAAGTTGTGTTAGATGCAAACCACATCATTCTTATACAGGCAAACTTCATTCCTTGTAAAGCAAGTCCATAACACAAAATTTGTATCTTGTTGTCAGAATTTGCACCTCAACAAGTGCTGGTGACAATTATCCGTATAGTACAGACACGCCTCATTTATTTGCAGCTAAAATCAGCACACACCAATCATTTTCAAATGAAGATCATACCATATAAGCCATTCCTTTACTGCTTGGCTGTCACCTTATATTCAGATTATGGTCAGCAGAGAAAGAGCACGATTACATAACTTGTCCATTTTGATTTCTGAGACTGCTGAAATTAAAATGAATGACACCATCCTTAGAGGGACATTGAAGTCAAAATTAAACTTTCATTGTTCAGATAGTACCATTGTTTAAATATTCATGCTCATGAGCATACATTGGTAGGCTCAGGAGCATGCATATTAATTACAATATGGCGATAGTGTTTGCAACAATGCTTGTACCAATGTTATAGATATAGTGCTCATGTCATGTACAAAGGATAGATTACAAGTGGCGCTAGAGTTAAGCTTTTTGCGCTAGTCGGGTTGCGCTCGTATTCCACAAAAAATAATTTTGCGCTAACAGTAACTTGAATAGCGCAAAAATTCTAACTTAAGTTTTCTCATGCACGTGCATGTATTTAGCTTGAGGTAGTGAGAGGACATCCAGGAAGAGATGTGAGTAAGACAGTTAGTGACACAGGTTGGCAAGGAAGGAGATAGGTCTGGTGCAGAGAAGTAGATTTGGGTCTCGTCGGCATACAAATTATATTGGAAACCGTGGGACTTTATTAGGGAACCTAGTGATGATGTGTAGATTGAGAAGAGAAGGGGACCAAGGACAGAGCCTTGCGGTACTCCGACAGAAAGTGGTGACTGGGCAGAGGAGGCCCCAGAGAAGACTACACTAAAGGTACGGTTTGACAGGTAGGAAGAGAGCCACAAGAGGGCTGTGTCACAGATGACAAAGGATTGGAAGGGTTTGGAGCAAAAGAGGGTGGTCAACAGTGTCAAAGGCTGCGGACAGATCAAGGAGGATAAGCAGAGAGAAGTGGCCTTTTGATTTGGACGAAATCCAGATTGCAGTGGGTCAAGGAGGGAGTTTAATGTAAGGAAGTGGGATAGGCGTGCATATACTAATTTTTTCGAGAAGCTTTGAGGCAAGAGGGAGGAGGGAAATAGGGCGGTAGTTGGATGGGGCGGTAGGATCAAGGGAAGGTTTTTTTGAGGATAGGTGTGACCAGTGCATGTTTTAGAGATGAGGGAAATATACCGGTGCTGAGGGAGAGGTTCAAAATGTGTGTGAGTATAGGGTTAAGGGTAGCAGAGAGGGAGGGTAGTAGCTGTGAGGGGATAGGGTTAAGGGGACAGGTAGTGAGGTGAGAGCGCAGTATAAGTGCCGAAACTTCATCCTCAGTAACAGGGGAGAATGAGCTAAGTTTAAGGTTAAGTGGGTTGCGGTTGATTGAGAGCATTTGAGGGGGTGAGAGAATAGAATTATGTTGAGCGCTGATTTTGTTTCTGATGGAGTCGATTTTGTTAATGAAGTGGCTGGCAAAGTCTTGAGCTGACAGAGAAGTTGTATTAGGAGGTGGGGGAAGGCGGAGAAGGGTATTGAAAGTGGAGAAAGAGACATTTTGGGCTTGAAGAAAGATTAGAGATAAGAGTTGAGAAGTAGTGTTGCTTATGGAGATTAAGGGCAGAATAGTAGGAGTTCAAGATGAATTTGTAATGAAGAAAATCAGCTGAACTCTGAGATTTTCTCCAGTGCCGCTCAGCAGTACGGGAACATCTGCGTAGGTACCATGTCAGAGGAGTATGCCAGGGCTGAGGATGAGTGTGTGATTTCCGAGCTATGGTAAGAGGGGCCAGATTGTCAAGGACGGATGAAAGGGTGGAATTATAGTGGCAGATAGATAGGTCAGGGCAGGAAAAGGAGGAGAAGGATTATAGGAGAGGTTCAAGGGAATTAGCAAGCTGTTGATCTAATGACATAATGCTTCTGTGAAGTTTGGTGTGAGGAGTAGAAGGAGGGAGAGTTGTAGGGAGGGATGATATGTTGCAAGTAAGGAGATGGTGGTCAGAAAGAGTAATGGGGGAGTTTGTGAAGTTTGAGAGAGTGTATCGATAGCTAAAGATCAGGTCAAGAGAGTGACTGTCTGTGTGAGTGGGAGAATCAGTCCATTGTGACAAACTGAAAGAGGAAGTAAGTTGCAGAAGTTGTTTTGTAGATGAGGCAGTGGGATTGTCAAGAGGAATGTTGAAGTTGCCAAGAATGAGGACAGGTGTGTCTATATTTGTGTACATATGTATTTATGCATGTATATGTTTATGTATTTACAGACCTATAAATACATATGTAAATTATGTATACATATATAGACATTTATATAAGTGCATTTACAGCCAAATGAAAACATGAAAACGCATATTTATGCAATATTCATATTTAATAAAGTGTTATAAAGTGTATTTAATGTAAATATTTCACATTCCAATGTTCTGCACATAGCAGAATATGTTCTATGTATTTCTTAATAGATAAATTTGTCTACTACTGATTTGAGTTCTGCAGAAAAAGTTTGGGTATGTGCTTTGTTCCCACTAATAAATTCATTCTTTTCCAGACAATAGTAGACAATAGTAGATGTTAATAAAATGGTACGTTACCTCACCCTGAAAAAATTATTCTATAAAGAAGCAGACTTACCTGACACTACCACTGAACAAATGCCCAGCATAGACCTACTCAGGATCCATGATCTTGTAGATTTTCAAGAATCATGTGACTACTTAAATATACAACAGCTGGGCACTTTCACTGCTAGTGATTCAAATTTTCTTAAATCTTCACATGTGGGCTATAAGCCCAAATCTGTTTTTTATCCCACTAGAGAAAGGGGTCCTTTCCTAGAGGTCTTTCACCGCAGAATTGAAGAAGATCTAATTTTGTTATCAGCCACTAGTAAGAAACCCTACCCTAATCTGACTGCTACCCAAGCAAAAGCTTTGGATACCATTAAAAGAAGAGAAGATCTGGTGATCAAGCAGTCAGATAAGGGTGGGAGGATAGTTGTACAAGACAAGATAACTTATATAGTAGAGGCAAGCAGGCAGTTAAGCGATGAGCATGTCTATCTAAAATTAAGATATAATCCTACTGAGACATTTAAGGGAGAGCTTTTAGCATTATTGGATGATGGTCTGGAGGAGAGTATCCTAGATCAGAATACGGTTGATTTTCTTTTGGTCCCTATCCCGATTACCTCGATTTTTCATCACCTCCCCAAGGTACACAAGTCCTTGGAGAAGGTGAAGGGTAGATCAATCGTGGCAGGGATAGGATCCCTCTTTGAGAACATGTCCTGTTGGGTGGAGTCATTACTTCAGCCACTCGTATATCAGCTCCCTTCATACTTAAGAGATATGAAACATCTTAATTGTTTCAAAAAGGTGGTTTGGAGTGACGACTGTACCTGGCTGACTGTAGATGTAGTGGGGTTGTATTCAGCTATCCCCCACTCATATGGTTTGGAAGCTATTCAGTACTCCCTGGATACTCTTAGCAACTATGATGAGGCTCTTAAGAGATATTTGGTTAGATCTCTTGATTTTCTGCTAACTTACAATTTCTTTCAATTTGATGGGGATTTCTATCTTCAGAGGCGTGGCACGGCTATGGGGGCTAAGTTTGCCCCAACCTACGCCAACCTCTTCATGGGTTGGTGGGAGGCAGTCCACGTCTTTGGAGATAGAAATCCCCATAGAAGTGGCATTAGAATGTACAAGAGGTACATTGATGACCTCCTGTTCATTTGGACGGGAGGTCATCAGGAGCTTCTGGCCTTTGTTGGCTACCTCAATGAAAATAACATGAACTTACAGTTCACTTACGCTCGTAACTTGAGATTATTGCCCTACCTCGACCTTTTGCTTATTGGAGACATTGTGTTACAAATAGTAAAACCAACCTTGTATAGGAAACCAATAGCCTCTAATGCCATTCTACATGCTTGTAGTAACCACCCCAAGCATACTGGTTTTGGAGTGGCTAAGGGCCAATTTATTCACATTAAGCGTAACTGCACCGATGAAGACAGTTGCAAAAGGGAAAGTGAGATACTGATGTCCCAACTCCTGGATAGGGGTTACTCTAAAAAGGTGGTAAACAGAGCCTACTTGGAGGTCTCTCGTATTGACCGTGATTTTATATTGTCAGACCAGAAGGGTCATGGGTGTAATATAAAATATGACGTTCAGAAACCAACGTTCATAACTACTTATAGTGCCCAGTATGAACAAATATGTGACATAGTCAAAAAACATCTCCCTATACTTACTGCTGAGGATACCCTAAAGGACTTTGTGTCATCAGGTTGCAATTTTGTATCCAAGAGAGACTGTACCCTTGGGAATATTTTATCCCCTAGCATGTTGCATTCTCCGACAGTTCACTCGGGTAGCTGGTTGCATGTTAGGGGACATTTTAAATGCCACTAATTGTATAGCGTGTGGACATTCTGGGGTGTCTAAAAGTTTCCAATCTCGAGCGACTCAGAAAGTCTATGATCTCAATAGCTATAGGAATTGCCGTACAACATTTGTTGTCTACCTGGTGGAATGCACCCAGTGTAAAAAACAATATATAGGGTGCACCTCAAGGGAGGCACAGATTAGAATCAGAGAACATCTCAAAAATATTGAGAATGGCATTGAGTGCTCGGATTTGGTAAGACACTTCATCTAGGTCCATAACAAAATTGATGCTACTTTTAAATGGCAGATTATTGAAAATGTAAAAAATGTCAATCAGAGGAGGTGATAGGATAAAAAAAACTTTTTTTACAGAGAAGCCTTCTGGATTTTACAGTTAAAAACCAGAAGGCCAGCAGGATTTAATATTGACGGAGACGTCATCAACTTTTGGTCTCGCCAATGATATTATTTCTAGGCCCACCAATACTACTACTTATCATTGTGTTAATAGTGTAATATTGGGTATTAATGAGAGATTAGACAAGTATGTTATCCAAACTATCTATAGGCTAAACATTTAATTTCCTTAAATATGGTCTACTATGTATGGCCACTCTGATGTACACTTGATTAGTAATAGTTATTGACATATTTGTATTATCAAGGTTATAGGCAATTTGTGTACTGATCATTTAATTTTAATTTTTACTTCCGTTACCAGCTCAAAGAGAATCGTTATCTGTCCTTGGGGTATTGCAATTATCTTGGGGCAATATCCAGGGGGTTACTATAGGCAAATTTGTTAGCCTAAATCATATAAAGACTATACTGGCTGTCCCTTTAAGAATTCCAGCTTTGTACTTTAGAGCTATCCACCACATTAAGGGTTAATGGATCCCCTGTGAAATCAAAGCCATTTACTTTAGATTAGGTTCAATTGCATAGGTTAGGAGGGACGGTCCCTTTTTCAAGATCCCAGCAGTTTGTAATTAACATAATTGTTAGATGTGTATTTAAACTGAATGTATCACATCTACAGCATGTCTATGAATAAGGCAGTGTACTGTAGAAATGCGTTAGACACTGTTTCCATGCTTGGATTTTATTGCACTTGTTTTTAGTGTGTGCTTTTTTCTCCATTAATAAAGATTTAAATATTTTTACTAGCACCTTGAGACTCGCAGTTTTTTTCGTTTTCTGCATAGATATATATTGTACCATAAATCCATCATATATATATAGAAATATGTATTTATGAATAAGTAGAACATATTCTTGTATGTGAAGAACATTGGAATGTGAAATATTCATATTTTTATGTTGGGTTAGCACACTTGAGAATATGCAATCTGGTTTCGCGCACGAGTAGGGTGTTAGGTTTTTTCCCACTATTTTGCTTCTTTGACTTCTACGGGGGAATACGTTAACGTGCACGCAATATTCTAAGTTATGGGTTTTTACACATGCAAAAAACATGCTTCTTGTAGAGTTAGCGATCAAGCAGGGGTATTTAATACCGCGCCACTCGTAATCTGGTCCTAAATGGGGCTACATTTCAAGAAAGGACACCAAGAAAAAAAGAGGATGATTTGATAATAGAAGATAATTGGATCACTCACGGATCAAACAAACAGTTAAAATTGGTTCTTTTAAAACCTGCAGAATATTACTGAATAACAAATGTTTTATTTGAAAACTGTTGCTGTATTTTTGGTAAGGTTTTTATTTAACTTACATTTTGGGTATAATTTAATTACGATTTACTTTAGATTAGCTCTATACTCCTATAATATATCTGTATTTTATAGAAGTCCTTTGCACTGTATATATTGAATATTTAGCTACTTACTGTTGCGCAACAGTTTGTAATGATTATGCTCCTTACATTTCTCTTATTCTCTATTAAACTTTTACTAGTTTATGATACTTTGCAAAATGACAGATTGGCATTTGCTATAAATTATTTTTCTCATGTTCATTATGACAGTGCAAGAACCAGCTGATTCATTTACTGTTGGGTTAATATTAATCCACAATCTAAAAAAAGGTAGAAACTTTAAGCATATATTTGTACCAAAACCTCTCTCCTCTGTTAGAGCACCTCTCTATCTCCATTTTTTTTTTACATCTACTACTTTGCATGCAGTATGATCAGACTTGCTGGAGAAGTCAAAGCGTTGACCCCTTTGGAGGGGTTAAACTCATAGGCCTAGATTTAGAGTTCGGCGGTAGCCGTCAAAACCAGCGTTAGAGGCTCCTAACGCTGGTTTTGGGCGCCCGCTGGTATTTGGAGTCAGTGATTAAAGGGTCTAACGCTCACTTTTCAGCCGCGACTTTTCCATACCGCAGATCCCCCTACGCCATTTGCGTAGCCTATCTTTTCAATGGGATCTTTCTAACGCTGGTATTTAGAGTCGTTTCTGCAGTGAGCGTTAGAGCTCTAACGACAAGATTCCAGCCGCCTGAAAATAGCAGGAGTTAAGAGCTTTCTGGCTAACGCCGGTTTCTAAAGCTCTTAACTACTGTACCCTAAAGTACACTAACACCCATAAACTACCTATGTACCCCTAAACCGAGGTCCCCCCACATCGCCGCCACTCGATTAAAATTTTTAACCCCTAATCTGCCGACCGCCACCTACGTTATACTTATGTACCCCTAATCTGCTGCCCCTAACACCGCCGACCCCTGTATTATATCTATTAACCCCTAACTTGCCCCCCACAACGTCGCCGCAAGCTACTTAAAATAATTAACCCCTAATCTTCCGACCGCAAATCGCCGCCACCTACGTTATCCCTATGTACCCCTAATCTGCTACCCCTAACATCGCCGACCCCTATGTTATATTTATTAACCCCTAATCTGCCCCCCACAACGTCGCCGACACCTACCTACACTTATTAACCCCTAATCTGCCGAGCGGACCTGAGCGCTACTATAATAAAGTTATTAACCCCTAATCCGCCTCACTAACCCTATCATAAATAGTATTAACCCCTAATCTGCCCTCCCTAACATCGCCGACACCTACCTTCAATTATTAACCCCTAATCTGCCGACCGGAGCTCACCGCTATTCTAATAAATGTATTAACCCCTAAAGCTAAGTCTAACCCTAACACTAACACCCCCCTAAGTTAAATATAATTTTTATCTAACGAAATAAATTAACTCTTATTAAATAAATAATTCCTATTTAAAGCTAAATACTTACCTGTAAAATACATCCTAATATAGCTACAATATAAATTATAATTATATTATAGCTATTTTAGGATTAATATTTATTTTACAGGCAACTTTGTAATTATTTTAACCAGGTACAATAGCTATTAAATAGTTAAGAACTATTTAATAGTTACCTAGTTAAAATAATTACAAATTTACCTGTAAAATAAATCCTAACCTAAGATATAATTAAACCTAACACTACCCTATCAATAAAATAATTAAATAAACTACCTACAATTACCTACAATTAACCTAACACTACACTATCAATAAATTAATTAAACACAATTGCTACAAATAAATAAAATTAAATAAACTATCTAAAGTACAAAAAATAAAAAAGAACTAAGTTACAGAAAATAATAAAATATTTACAAACATAAGAAAAATATTACAACAATTTTAAACTAATTACACCTACTCTAAGCCCCCTAATAAAATAACAAAGCCCCCCAAAATAAAAAATTCCCTACCCTATTCTAAAATACAAATATTACAAGCTCTTTTACCTTACCAGCCCTGAACAGGGCCCTTTGCGGGGCATGCCCCAAGAATTTCAGCTCTTTTGCCTGTAAAAAAAAACATACAATACCCCCCCCCCAACATTACAACCCACCACCCACATACCCCTAATCTAACCCAAACCCCCCTTAAATAAACCTAACACTACCCCCCTGATGATCTTCCTACCTTGTCTTCACCATGCCAGGTTCACCGATCCGTCCTGGCTCCAAGATCTTCATCCACCCCAAGCGGGGGCTAGACATCCACTGAAGAAGTCCAGAAGAGGGTCCAAAGTCTTCCTCCTATCCGGCAAGAAGAGGACATCCGGACCGGCAAACATCTTCTCCAAGCGGCATCTTCTATCTTCTTCCATCCGATGACGACCGGCTCCATCTTGAAGACCTCCAGCGCGGATCCATCCTCTTCTTCCGACGACTAGACGACGAATGACGGTTCCTTTAAGGGACGTCATCCAAGATGGCGTCCCTCGAATTCCGATTGGCTGATAGGATTCTATCAGCCAATCGGAATTAAGGTAGGAATTTTCTGATTGGCTGATGGAATCAGCCAATCAGAATATAGTTCAATCCGATTGGCTGATCCAATCAGCCAATCAGATTGAGCTCGCATTCTATTGGCTGATCGGAACAGCCAATAGAATGCGAGCTCAATCTGATTGGCTGATTGGATCAGCCAATCGGATTGAACTTGATTCTGATTGGCTGATTCCATCAGCCAATCAGAAAATTCCTACCTTAATTCCGATTGGCTGATAGAATCCTATCAGCCAATCGGAATTCGAGGGACGCCATCTTGGATGACGTCCCTTAAAGGAACCGTCATTCGTCGTCTAGTCGTCGGAAGAAGAGGATGGATCCGCGCTGGAGGTCTTCAAGATGGAGCCGGTCGTCATCGGATGGAAGAAGATAGAAGATGCCGCTTGGAGAAGATGTTTGCCGGTCCGGATGTCCTCTTCTTGCCGGATAGGAGGAAGACTTTGGACCCTCTTCTGGACTTCTTCAGTGGATGTCTAGCCCCCGCTTGGGGTGGATGAAGATCTTGGAGCCAGGACGGATCGGTGAACCTGGCATGGTGAAGACAAGGTAGGAAGATCATCAGGGGGGTAGTGTTAGGTTTATTTAAGGGGGGTTTGGGTTAGATTAGGGGTATGTGGGTGGTGGGTTGTAATGTTGGGGGGGGGGGTATTGTATGTTTTTTTTTACAGGCAAAAGAGCTGAAATTCTTGGGGCATGCCCCGCAAAGGGCCCTGTTCAGGGCTGGTAAGGTAAAAGAGCTTGTAATATTTGTATTTTAGAATAGGGTATGGAATTTTTTATTTTGGGGGGCTTTGTTATTTTATTAGGGGGCTTAGAGTAGGTGTAATTAGTTTAAAATTGTTGTAATATTTTTCTTATGTTTGTAAATATTTTATTATTTTCTGTAACTTAGTTCTTTTTTATTTTTTGTACTTTAGATAGTTTATTTAATTTTATTTATTTGTAGCAATTGTGTTTAATTAATTTATTGATAGTGTAGTGTTAGGTTAATTGTAGGTAATTGTAGGTAGTTTATTTAATTATTTTATTGATAGGGTAGTGTTAGGTTTAATTATATCTTAGGTTAGGATTTATTTTACAGGTAAATTTGTAATTATTTTAACTAGGTAACTATTAAATAGTTCTTAACTATTTAATAGCTATTGTACCTGGTTAAAATAATTACAAAGTTGCCTGTAAAATAAATATTAATCCTAAAATAGCTATAATATAATTATAATTTATATTGTAGCTATATTAGGATGTATTTTACAGGTAAGTATTTAGCTTTAAATAGGAATTATTTATTTAATAAGAGTTAATTTATTTCGTTAGATAAAAATTATATTTAACTTAGGGGGGTGTTAGTGTTAGGGTTAGACTTAGCTTTAGGGGTTAATACATTTATTAGAATAGCGGTGAGCTCCGGTCGGCAGATTAGGGGTTAATAATTGAAGGTAGGTGTCGGCGATGTTAGGGAGGGCAGATTAGGGGTTAATACTATTTATGATAGGGTTAGTGAGGCGGATTAGGGGTTAATAACTTTATTATAGTAGCGCTCAGGTCCGCTCGGCAGATTAGGGGTTAATAAGTGTAGGTAGGTGTCGGCGACGTTGTGGGGGGCAGATTAGGGGTTAATAAATATAACATAGGGGTCGGCGATGTTAGGGCAGCAGATTAGGGGTACATAGGGATAACGTAGGTGGCGGCGGTTTACGGAGCGGCAGATTAGGGGTTAAAAGTGTAATGCAGGGGTCAGCGATAGCGGGGGCGGCAGATTAGGGGTTAATAAGTGTAAGGTTAGGGGTGTTTAGACTCGGGGTACATGTTAGGGTGTTAGGTGCAGACGTAGGAAGTGTTTCCCCATAGGAAACAATGGGGCTGCGTTAGGAGCTGAACGCTGCTTTTTTGCAGGTGTTAGGTTTTTTTTCAGCTCAAACAGCCCCATTGTTTCCTATGGGAGAATCGTGCACGAGCACGTTTTTGATGCCGGCCGCGTCCGTAAGCAACTCTGGTATCGAGAGTTGCATTTGCGGTAAAAATGCTCTACGCTCCTTTTTTGGAGCCTAACGCAGCATTTGTTTGAACTCTCGATACCAGAGTTAAATTTATGGTGCGGCCAGAAAAAAACCCGCGGAGCGTTAACAGCCCTTTTACCGCCGAACTCTAAATCTAGGCCATAGTTATATGCAATTAATAATAAAATGAGACATATTAAAGTATTTGCCTTTGCACTTGTATGTCCCTTCAATCATACCCCAGAGAGGGTGTGAAATGTTAGATTGTTTAACATTGCCCTTGTCAATGTACTGTTTTGAACGTTTCCCATTCCCTGGCAACCTGGTGTAGTCTAAAAATTCAACCAGAGAGATTTTTACCTCCTTAGAAGTTATCCTCAGGCTTCTGTCTTAGATTAGATCTCACCTCATAGTCCGTACAATAAATAACCTTTTTCCATTAAGATGAATAGTCCTTGCATACTTCAATTTGTTCAGTTACAATCCCATGAGATATGCTTTTGGTGGCATCCTGGCTTCCAAAGACAACTTAATGGTCCCCTTGTACAGGTTCAAAATGGATGACCCTCCATCTGCCATCATCAATCTTCTGACCATTCCTAGCGTGTTTACCTTCACTTACATCTTTCCTCCCATTTGTCCTTAACATGATCCATTTGTATCAAAAATGGGTGATCCTTACTGCCCTGCTCTTGTTTCACTCCCCTTGGTTCCAGGAGTTTATTAAACTTGTTGGAGAGTGCCCTATATATCTTAACCTTTGGTCTAGCATCTTGTCTCTTTTACTTTACTCTTCTGGCTCCCTATTTCAATCCACACCTTGCTTGGTTTTACCCTCTTCTGCTTTGTTATTCTCCATCTATATCAATTTAATTATTTGGACTCTTATCAAGTCATTGTTTTTATATGTATATTATTTAAACTTCTTGTCAATCCTTGCTACAGTGCTCCACTGCAGTGGCTGGATTAAGAGTTCCTTGCATTACAAGACATTAATTTTCATGTGTGAGTTCTTCTGCTCCCTGTTAGGGAAATAGCTTCTAGTTGCATTATAGCCTTCATCAAATCCAGACCATCGTTTTTACCTATTCAGATTATTTTTTTCTAAAAATTTTCTCCTGCAGTCCTAATAATGTCAGAGAAAACAGGACTTTATATGACCCATTACATTTCATTACACATTTTTAGTGTAGGCGTACTTCCTCAAAGGACCAGTAAATACAGTAGATACTAGATTTGCATAATCAACCAATGCATGATAACAAGACAATGCAATAACACTTAGTTTGAACTTAAAATGAGTAGTAGATGTTTCTTTCTGACTAATTTTGAAGTTATGTTTATTTCCACTCACCCTATACCATGTGACAGCCATCAGCCAATCACAAATGCATATACATATATTATGTTAATTCTTGCACATGCTCAGTAGGGGCTGGTGATTTAAAAAGTGTAAATATAAAAAGACTGCACGTTTTGTTAATAGAAGTAAATTGAAAAGTTGCTTAAAATTGCCTGCTCTATCTGATTCACGAAGGTTTAATTTTGACTTGCGTTTCCTTTTAATTATTATATATAATAGCTATTGTCTTGCTGGTCTGCTTCTTTCTTTCCTCTCCTCCTCTGCCTTCTTCATTTCCATAGGTATATGGTAAAACTGATATGAAAGAGGTGGGCAAGAGGAGGAGGGATTCAAGTTCAAATATTTGTTTGAGCATTCTACTTTTAAATTATTGTTGGCTTTATATAAAAACAAGCGGTAATCATCTGTTTCATGTGCTGTCTCTCAGAATTAAAAAAAAAAAAAAAGGAATTTAACAGTAAGTATAAAATTATGTTTTCAGTGGTATTATTTGTTGCCCTCCCTAGAA
The DNA here is from genome assembly GCF_027579735.1 of Bombina bombina. Classification (NCBI taxonomy): domain Eukaryota; kingdom Metazoa; phylum Chordata; class Amphibia; order Anura; family Bombinatoridae; genus Bombina; species Bombina bombina. The sequence continues at coordinate 952,211,771 of NC_069499.1, forward strand.
ACAGACATGATACTACAGCAATCTCTTTGGTTCATAGTTTGTTTATTTGTCAGATGTCTTAAAGTGATGGTAAACTATAACTATATCAGACACTGTTTTTTTAATTAATCATATGATGACAATGTAATCCACAATGTAAAATTCTTTAAAAAAATAACGTTTTTTCTCCTGTTAAGTGTAGTCAGTCCATGGGTCATCCATTACTTATGGGATTATATCTCCTCCCTAACAGGAAGTGCAAGAGGATCACCCAAGCAGAGCTGCTATATAGCTCCTCCCCTCTACGTCATACCCAGTCATTCTCTTGCACCTAACTAATAGATAGGACGTGTGAGAGGACTGTGGTTGTTAAACTTAGTTTTTATTTCTTCAATCAAAAGTTTGTTATTTTAAAACAGCACCGGAGTGTGTTTTTTCTCAGGCAGCATTAGAAGAAGAATCTACCTGAGTTTGTGTATGATCTTAGCGGTCGTAACTAAGATCCATTTGCTGTTCTCGGCCATTCTGAGGAGTGAGGTAACTTCAGAACAGGGGACAGCGGGCAGGGTTCACCTGCAAGGAGGTATGTTGCAGTATATTATTTTCTAAGGAATGGAATTGACTGAGAAAATACTGCTAATACCGATGTAATGTAAGTGCAGCCTTAAATGCAGTAGTAGCGACTGGTATCAGGCTGATATGTATGTATGTTTACACTGAGGTATTTCTAGGGAATGGAACTTCACTAAGAAAATACTGTATACATTTAACTTATATTTGAGCCTCCACTGCAGTGAAAGCGACTAGCAGCAGGCTTATTAATAACATTTCATAATTTTATTTTTAAACGTTTACTGGCATGTTAATCGTTTTTCTCTGAGGTACTTGGTGATAAAACTTTATGGGCATTATTTTTACCACATGGCTGTCGTTTGTTTATGAATAAATTCAGTTTACTGAGCTTCCCCACTGTTGTATTATGAGTGGGAGGGGCCTATTTTGGCGCTTTATTGCGCAGTAAAAATTCAGTCACAGTCTTCCTATTTCTTCCTCCATGATCCAAGACGTCTCTACAGAGCCCAGGGGTCTCCAAAACTAGTTTTGAGGGAGGTAATCACTCACAGCAGACCTGTGAGACTGTGTTTTGACTGTGATAAAAACGTTTATATTAAATTGTTATCCGTTTTTGGGTACTAAGGGGTTAATCATCCATTAGCTGGTGGGTGCAATCCTTTGCTAACTTAATGCATTTACTCTGAAAATTTGGTTGCTATAACTAATTTGGTTCATTGTTATTTCAACTGTGACAGTTTTTTTGTGCTTCTTAAAGGCACAGTAACGTTTTTTATATTGCTTGTAAATTTATTTGAAAAGTATTTTCCAAGCTTGCTAGTCTCATTGCTAGTTTGTTTAAACATGTCTGACATAGATGAATCTCTTTCTGCAATATGTTTAAAGGCCAATGTGGAGCCCAATAGAAATTTGTGTACTAATTGCATTGATGCTACTTTAAATAAAAGCCAATCTGTACATGTAAAGAAAATTTCACCAGACAACGAGGGGGAAGTTATGCCGACTAACTCTCCTCACGTGTCAGTACCTTCGCCTCCCGCTCAGGAGGTGCGTGATATTGTGGCGCCAAGTACATCAGGGCGGCCCATACAAATCACTTTGCAAGACATGGCTAATGTTATGACTGAAGTACTATCTAAATTGCCAGAATTTAGGGGTAAACGCGATCACTCTGGGGTGAGAACAGAGTGCGCTGATAATAATAGAGCCATGTCTGATACTGCGTCACAATTTGCAGAGCATGAGGACGGAGAGCTTCATTCTGTGGGTGACGGATCTGATCCAAGTAAACTGGACTCAGACATTTCAAATTTTAAATTTAAGCTTGAGAACCTCCGTGTATTATTAGGGGAGGTATTAGCGGCTCTGAATGATTGTAACACGGTTGCAATTCCAGAGAAAATATGTAGGCTGGATAAATATTTTGCAGTACCGACGTGTACTGATGTTTTTCCTATACCTAAAAGGCTTACAGAAATTGTTAACAAGGAGTGGGATAGACCCAGTGTGCCTTTTTCACCCCCTCCTATATTTAGAAAAATGTTTCCAATAGACGCCACCACACGGGACTTATGGCAGACGGTCCCTAAGGTGGAGGGAGCAGTTTCTACTCTGGCTAAGCATACCACTATCCCGGTGGAGGATAGCTGTGCTTTTTCAGATCCAATGGATAAAAAGTTAGAGGGTTACCTCAAGAAAATGTTTGCTCAACAAGGTTTTATATTACAACCCCTTGCATGCATTGCGCCTGTCACGGCTGCGGTGGCATTCTGGTTTGAGTCTCTGGAAGAGACCATTAGCTCAGCTCCATTGGATGAGATTATAGACAAGCTTAAAGTCCTTAAGCTAGCTAATTCTTTTATTTCTGATGCCGTAGTACACTTAACTAAGCTTACGACTAAGAACTCCGGATTCGCCATTCAAGCGCGCAGAGCGCTGTGGCTTAAATCCTGGTCAGCCGATGTGACTTCTAAATCTAAATTGCTTAACATACCTTTCAAAGGGCAGACATTATTCGGGCCTGGTTTGAAAGAAATTATCGCTGACATTACTGGAGGTAAGGGCCATGCCCTGCCTCAAGACAGAGCCAAACCAAGGGCTAAACAGTCTAATTTTCGTGCCTTTCGTAACTTCAAGGCAGGAGCAGCATCAACTTCCTCCGCTCCAAAACAGGAAGGAACTGTTGCTCGCTACAGACAGGGCTGGAAACCTAACCAGTCCTGGAACAAGGGTAAGCAGGCCAGAAAACCTGCTGCTGCCCCTAAGACAGCATGAAGTGAGGGCCCCCGATCCGGAAACGGATCTAGTGGAGGGCAGACTTTCTCTCTTCGCCCAGGCTTGGGCAAGAGATGTCCAGGATCCCTGGGCGTTAGAGATCATATCTCAGGGATATCTTCTGGACTTCAAAGCTTCTCCTCCAAAAGGGAGATTTCATCTTTCAAGGTTGTCAGCAAACCAGATAAAGAAAGAGGCGTTTCTACGCTGTGTACAAGACCTTTTACTAATGGGAGTGATCCACCCAGTTCCGCGGTCGGAACACGGACAAGGGTTTTACTCAAATCTGTTTGTGGTTCCCAAAAAAGAGGGAACCTTCAGACCAATCTTGGACTTAAAGATCCTAAACAAATTCCTAAGAGTTCCATCGTTCAAAATGGAAACTATTCGGACAATCTTACCTATGATCCAAAAGGGTCAGTACATGACCACAGTGGACTTAAAGGATGCCTACCTTCACATACCGATTCACAAGGATCATTATCGGTACCTAAGGTTTGCCTTCCTAAACAGGCATTACCAGTTTGTAGCTCTTCCCTTCGGGTTAGCTACGGCTCCAAGAATCTTTACAAAGGTTCTGGGCTCTCTTCTGGCGGTACTAAGACCGCGAGGAATATCGGTAGCTCCGTACCTAGACGACATTCTGATACAAGCGTCAAGTTTCCAAACTGCCAAGTCTCATACAGAGTTAGTTCTGGCATTTCTAAGGTCGCATGGGTGGAAGGTGAACGTAGAAAAGAGTTCTCTATTGCCACTCACAAGAGTTCCCTTCTTGGGGACTCTTATAGATTCTGTAGAAATGAAAATTTACCTGACAGAGGACAGGTTAACAAAACTTCTAAATGCTTGCCGTGTCCTTCATTCCATTCAACACCCGTCAGTGGCTCAATGCATGGAGGTAATCGGCTTAATGGTAGCGGCAATGGACATAGTACCTTTTGCACGCCTGCATCTCAGACCACTGCAATTGTGCATGCTAAGTCAGTGGAATGGGGATTACTCAGATTTGTCCCCTATGCTGAATCTGGATCAAGAGACCAGAGATTCTCTTCTATGGTGGCTTTCTCGGCCACATCTGTCCAGGGGGATGCCCTTCAGCAGGCCAGATTGGACGATTGTAACAACAGACGCCAGCCTGCTAGGTTGGGGCGCTGTCTGGAATTCCCATCATGGACTCAGGAGGAGAGACTCCTTCCAATAAACATTCTCTGAGGTTCATCAGGTTTCAGTCGGACAACATCACGACTGTGGCTTACATCAACCATCAGGGAGGGACAAGGAGTTCCCTAGCGATGATGGAAGTCTCAAAGATAATTCGCTGGGCAGAGTCTCACTCTTGCCACCTGTCAGCGATCCACATCCCAGGCGTGGAGAACTGGGAGGCAGATTTCCTAAGTCGCCAGACTTTTCATCCGGGGGAGTGGGAACTTCATCCGGAGGTGTTTGCCCAACTGCTTCGGCGTTGGGGCAAACCAGATCTGGATCTCATGGCGTCTCGCCAGAACGCCAAGCTTCCTTGTTACGGATCCAGGTCCAGGGACCCGGGAGCGGTACTGATAGATGCTCTGACAGCACCTTGGGTCTTCAACATGGCTTATGTGTTTCCACCTTTCCCGATGCTTCCTCGATTGATTGCCAGGATCAAACAGGAGAGAGCATCAGTGATTCTAATAGCGCCTGCGTGGCCATGCAGGACCTGGTATGCAGATCTAGTGGACATGTCATCCTGTCCACCATGGTCTCTGCCTCTGAGACAGGACCTTCTGATTCAGGGTCCTTTCAAACATCCAAATCTAATTTCTCTGAGGCTGACTGCATGGAGATTGAACGCTTGATTCTATCAAAGCGTGGATTCTCGGAGTCAGTGATTGATACCTTAATACAGGCTAGGAAACCTGTTACCAGGAAAATTTACCATAAAATATGGCGTAAATACTTACATTGGTGCGAATCCAAGAGTTACTCATGGAGTAAGGTTAGGATTCCTAGGATATTGTCTTTTCTACAAGAAGGTTTAGAAAAGGGTTTATCTGCTAGTTCGTTAAAGGGACAGATCTCAGCTCTGTCTATCCTTTTACACAAACGTCTGTCAGAAGTTCCAGACGTTCAGGCTTTTTGTCAGGCTTTGGCCAGGATTAAGCCTGTGTTTAAAACTGTTGCTCCGCCGTGGAGCTTAAACTTAGTTCTTAACGTTTTGCAGGGTGTTCCGTTTGAACCCCTTCATTCCATTGATATCAAGCTGTTATCTTGGAAAGTTCTGTTTTTAATGGCTATTTCCTCGGCTCGAAGAGTCTCTGAGTTATCGGCCTTACATTGTGATTCTCCTTATCTGATTTTCCATTCAGACAAGGTAGTTCTGCGTACTAAACCTGTGTTCTTACCTAAGGTAGTCACTAACAGGAATATCAATCAAGAGATTGTTGTTCCATCATTGTGCCCTAACCCTTCTTCAAAGAAGGAACGACTTCTGCACAATCTGGACGTCGTCCGTGCCCTGAAATTTTATTTGCAGGCAACTAAAGATTTTCGCCAAACTTCTTCCCTGTTTGTCGTTTATTCTGGACAGAGGAGAGGTCAAAAAGCTTCGGCTACCTCTCTCTCTTTCTGGCTTCGTAGCATAATACGTTTAGCCTATGAGACTGCTGGACAGCAGCCTCCTGAAAGAATTACAGCTCATTCTACTAGAGCTGTGGCTTCCACTTGGGCCTTTAAAAATGAGGCCTCTGTTGAACAGATTTGCAAGGCTGCAACTTGGTCTTCACTTCACACTTTTTCGAAATTTTACAAATTTTACACTTTTGCTTCTTCGGAGGCTGTTTTTGGGAGAAAGGTTCTACAGGCAGTGGTTCCTTCCGTGTAAAGATCCTGCCTGTCCCTCCCGTCATCCGTGTACTTTTAGCTTTGGTATTGGTATCCCATAAGTAATGGATGACCCGTGGACTGACTACACTTAACAGGAGAAAACATAATTTATGCTTACCTGATAAATTCCTTTCTCCTGTAGTGTAGTCAGTCCACGGCCCGCCCTGTTTTTACGGCAGGTCTAAATTTTAAATTAAACTCCAGTCACCACTGCACCCTATAGTTTCTCCTTTCTCGTTTGGTTTCGGTCGAATGACTGGGTATGACGTAGAGGGGAGGAGCTATATAGCAGCTCTGCTTGGGTGATCCTCTTGCACTTCCTGTTAGGGAGGAGATATAATCCCATAAGTAATGGATGACCCGTGGACTGACTACACTACAGGAGAAAGGAATTTATCAGGTAAGCATAAATTATGTTTTTTTATTAATAATACGCCCACTCTACACGTCAATGAAGCGAAACTAGAAAATCTAAGTGGGCAAGGAGAAGCTGCGTGACTGACATACAGGATACACACACTAACATGCAAATAAATACATTAGACAGCTTGGAAAGAGACTAAATTGAGACAGCACATGCGTGTATGCGCATTCAGCTCTTTGAAAACAGCAAGCTGTATGGCTTACAAGCTGATTGGATGCCACAGGAAAAAAATAGAGAAAGGAGGGGGGCTGGTGGGTTATTGGAAGAAACCATGGACTATAAGGTATATAAAGAACAATTTCTATATTGAATGTTTGTTATAAAAATGGACTTTAAACCATCACTTTAAATTCAATGGGAACTTTATTCCATTTAATAATAACTGCAACATTAGGATGTTCAAGATTTTCTTTTTTTGTTAATTATGTTGGCCATGATTCAAATATCTGTATAGTATGCATTTCCTGCCCTAATGCACCTACATTGTATCTCACTTATGCATGTCTTCACCAGAAACAAAGACAGATTTGGGAGTCAACCAGGAAATCTTGACACACTAAGGGATAGACCTCTGCAGAGTGCACAGTCTGACAGTAACCTACTCTCAGGTGAGGGAAACATATATTTGGGGCAGAGGGCACAGAAGATCTAACATGCATATAACTAATGAAGAGTTGCAAATCTGCTCTTTCACCCCTTCAAAATCCCTACCCTATTAATAAACCTACTAGTTTGCACTGTCATTTTAATTACATTTTTAAAAATATACTCTTAAATTTAACTACATTTACATTTAACTAAATTTAACGCATTCTCCCATCTTTTTCCTCTTGTATGTCTATAATTGCTTTTATTTGTATCTTATTTTCCCTTGTTACTTCTTAATTATTAATCCCAGTTATGAATTCCCAATCTCTAGCTACCCCAGCAGAAGCATCTCTTGTTAATCAGGAGCAAGTGACTGTCCCCTTATCACCAATTTTTCGCACTGGAAGTGACCCTGTCCTTCGAGCCAAAGGATTTCCACACCCTACTTTGGATGCTGCAGGGTCTACTGCCTTGAGGGGTTCAGATGGTCAGCTACACTGCAAAGCTCCACCAAAGCCCTTGAGGGCCCCTTCTATATTGTATCCAGAGCCCTCAGAAGAGGCAGATGCATACAGTGAACTTATACCTCGAGCACCTACAACCCTCAGAAGACAAGCTGATTCCTTAAAAGTAGAGGAAAGATGGAGAAACCGCATTCGAGCAACAGAAACAACGTTTGGATTTCTGGACTCAGAAATATCCCCAAAGGAGTATAATGTTGGGCTGGAAAATGAAGAGGCACTCAACTCTGTGACAGTAAATTCTATGGTAAACCTGCCTGTAGTGGATGATGAAGACAATTGTTTTGTGAGACCACAGATCCAGACCACCTCTTCCTTCCAGCCAAAAAACTTTTCATCTATACTTCTCTCTCCCGACAACAAGCCATTAGAACCTAATGCCCTGAGAAGACTGAAAGAGATTGTAAGTCAAAGTGACTGCCGAAAGAGTGCCTTGCACATACTGCGAGAGGACTGTAAAGTATGTATCAAAGAGCATCATGTTACTTCAGAGTTTATTATCGTCTCCCTATGATCTTTTGTATTACCTGTCCATTGTACCCCCATTTGACCATTATTTTGTTCTTCTTTAGTGCAAGTGCATGTAAACCAGTCTCTTATATAGTGGTAATATACCTTTCTGTTCTCCTCAGAAGCTTATATATATAGCGCTTTTGGGAAAACTGTTTATTTTCAACTTGTAATACGAGCACTTCCCAATGCACACAAAAAGCTTACTTCTAGAGGAGTTAGCACAAGACCGGGAACGTTAAATACTGCTCCACTTGTAACCTGGCCCATAATGGGTTGAAGTGCAATCTAAATTCCTCTCTATATTCTATCAATTGTTTTGCAAATAAAATATTTAAGTTGTAATTTCTCATTTACAGGAGATGCGCATTTGGGGTGTTTCTCCAGAAGAGCAACAATTGATGGGAGTGCAGTCAGGGTTAGAGTTAGTGACATTACCTTATGGACAGCAGCTTCGACGTGATCTCCTGGAAAGGTCAATATGTGTATAAAGATATATTGCTGTATATTTGTAGATTATTTATCCACTCTCAAAAACTAGTCATACACTCCATTGAGTTATGCCAGATTATTATAATTGTAGGATCTGGTATAGTATAGGGAGGTTTAATTTGTAACCAGTCGGTCTGTGCTAAAACAATTAGAATGTGTAGATGTGTTCACAGCAAAGGCATCCAAATGTGGTTTCCTCATTCAAATAGGTAGGTCACAGAACTCTTAAGACAACATATGGTTAACAGGAAAATAAACCACTAGATTCTATATACACTTTTCTTACACTTACACTAGTCTATTATTATTTTGATTTACCCCTCACAGATTGTTAAATACGATGCCATCAATGTCCACCTCCCTTGAAATTTCTCATGATGTATCTTCTTTTCCACATTTGTGTAATCAATTGGCCTCTGTTTAATTTTACATATATTACTGCCCTAATCATATTGAGTTAATTCTCTAAAAGCAGACCTGTTGGTCTTTATCTTCAACCAACTTAAAGCAACAGTTTACCCAAACATACTGGAATGTATTAAATTGTTTACAAGTAGCTCCTTTACCCTTATTTTTGCATGTGAAATAGATTATTTAGCCTGTGGCATCCCCATCTATACTGAAAGTTTCTATACTGAAGTCTAGGCTATTGATAAGCCTATGTAATCACAGCCAGCAGAATAAATTACACTCCCAGTGGGGTACAGGATAGTTAAGTAATAAAATTAAAATGTTCCATTTTTCGCTCTAAGTACTGAGCTGTGGTTTACAGACAAAGACAAGATAATATAATAAGTCTGTATAAACAAAGTGAAAGTAAAAGCACAAAACCAGCTAATTCATATAGACAAATTAACCTAAAAATTCAATTTCTCATACATTTTATACTCTGCAGCTGGTATAACGAGTCATTGGAAGTACATTAATTGAAAAACTATTTTACAGTGTACTGTCCCTTTAATCTAAAGTAAAAAAACAAAAAAAACAACAACAAATATTTAAGCTTAAAGGGATATGAAACCCCAAAATTTTCTTTTATGATTCAGATAGAACATACAATTATAAACAACTTTCCAAATTACTTATATTATCTAATTTGCCTGATTCTCTTGGTACCATTGTTGAATGACCAGCAATGCCTATGGGTAAGCCAATAAGATGAGGCTTATCTTTGCAGCCACCAATCAGTAGCTCCTAAGCCTATCTAGGTATGCTTTTCAACAAAGGATGCCAAGAGAATTAAGAAAATTTGATAAGAGAAGTTAATTGAAAAGTGGAAAAAAATTCCATCCTCTCTCTGAATCATGAGAGAAAAAAATAGGGCTTCATGTCCCTTTAAATATACTCACTACCTGTGAAATCTGAACTTTTGAAAGTGTAAAGGGTACTGCTGCTTTATATCACTTTCTAGTGCCTTCCACATGCCTATGCATTATTGTTTTATTGGTGTGAAGCAGAAATAATACATGCATTTTGGCAGATTAAAAAGTCCCATATGCAGAATTCCCTTGGACACTTTAAGAAGTATTCAAGATGTTTTTTTAAGGAGATTAATTTAGTATTAAGAACAAAATGTGAGGTAAAAGTATACAGTGACTAATGATCTATGTGTATACAGAATATTCTTGAATGTCTGACTATAATATATATATATATATATATATATATATACAGTTTATATATTTTATATATATACAGTTAGCCCTCAGTTTACGCCGGGGTTAGGTTCCAGAAGGAATGGTTGTAAATCGAAACCGTTGTAAATTGAAACCCAGTTTATAATGTAAGTCAATGGGAAGTGAGGGAGATAGGTTCCAGGCCCCTCTCAAAATTGTCATAAGGAACACCTAATACATTATTTTTAAAGCGTTGAAATGAAGACTTTAAATGCTAAACAGCATTATAAACCTAATACAATAATCACACAACACAGAATATATAATTAAACTAAGTTAAATGAACAAAAACATTTGCTAAACAGCATTATAAACCTAATAAAATAATCACACAACACAGACTTCACTTGCATTTTTCTGCATGCAGTTCTTTTTATGCATTCCAATCTGGACTGATTTATAGACAGAAAGATCTTGTTCCTTTGAAATCTGCTCGATAGCTCAGGTCTGGTTAAACTGATTAATTTCAGCTTGCTTGGCTTTGCTGCAACACAAGCGGACAGCTCCACCTACTGGCTATTTTAATAAATGCACTGCTTCTCAATGCTTTTCAATGGCAGTCACATGACTGGAAAAAAAGGTTGTTATTCGGAAACGTTGTAAATTGAACCTTTGTAAAACGAGGGCCACCTGTATACATATATATGGCTTAATATAGAAAGAATAATCCAACAGACAGCCATAGATATATCAAACGGTATGTAGCTTTATTCCAGGTAAAAACAACAGGACATGCTGTTAAAATTTCAAAACATAGTCTGACCGGTTTCAGTCTCCCTGACCGTAATCATAGACTAATACCTAACATGTGTAACATTCCTTTAAATAACATGTAGCATCTCCTGAATAGCCTGTTACACGCACACTCTAAACAAACAAAAAATATGTTCCAGCTATGACTAAGGGCCTATAGCAGACCTGAAACGTTGCATTTTTTACTTAAGACCCTGGCTTATGAGAGAATAAAGGTCTTTTAAACTACTGGAGGCTGGAAAATATTTTTTTTTGTTTGTTTGTTTGTTTGGAGAGTTTGCAGGATAAGGCAGATCCTGAGTTCCGTGCCCCACAAGCCACATACGCTTTGGTGCTGTCTTCTACATTTGCTCTAAAAACACGCACGCTCTAGCCACCCTAAACATGTGTTTAAGGGTATAGCTAAGAGCCAATTTTTACGTGTTAAAAGGAATTGTTCCCTTGAGAGCGATTTTTTGTTAGAGAGCAGAAAACTGAGAGATAGAATGATTAATAGAGGCTATTCAAAATAAGTCATTAATAAAGCATTCTATGAAACAAAGGCACTAAATCGGGATACACTGCTGAAAACAGATGATACCCGTAAAAAACAGGATTATTCATTAAATGTACACAAGCCAAAATTCATCACCTCTTTTTCAAACCAATATGATACTGTTTGCAATATTGTGAGGAAAAATCTACCGATTTTAATGGGAGACAAAGTCCTGAGGAATACTGTAGACAAGGGCTGTATGTTTGTTCCCAGGAGGAATGTTACTTTAGGTAATATACTAGCACCAAGTATGTTGAAAAGTGACAGGAATTTGACCAGCTCTTGGTTACTCCATAATGGGACCTATAAATGTGGAAGGAAGAATTGTAGTTCATGTGACCATATTTTCAGTTCTGAAACTTTTAAATCTACAGTCACAGGACAAGAGTTTTCCACTAAGGGGTGTATTAATTGTAAAAGTACCTTTATCATCTACTTGGTAGAATGTCACCTCTGTCAAAAACAATACTTGGGAAGAACAACAAGGGAGGTGGGTAAGCGTATTAGGGAGCATCTGTCATATATATCTAGCAGACTACCTTGCTCAGCCCTCTCTAAGCATTTCGTTGAGATACATAACCAAAACACAAAGACATTGAGATGGCAGGCTATAGAACAAATTAAAAAAACACCTAGAGGTGGTGATAAATATCCTATCCTTTGCAAACAGGAAACATATTGGATATTTAAATTAGAGAGCATGATACCCCTTGGTTTTAATTCCGAGTTTGATGTCATTAATTTCTGGCAGAGGTGATGAGGTTTTATGAACTGAGATATATTTATCTTATTTGAAAACATTATTATGTCATTCAGTCTCAACTTGTTCTTAACTACTTTCTATATTTAGAATATATACATGTTAGGATTAATACTTAACCTACCTTGATCATGATAGCTAATGTTTTGCTTTATCTTAATGTTTGTTTCGAGAGCAATATTTAAACATGATTGACAAAGTGTAAAAGTATCCTTATATTATTGCCATGTACTAGATATCGAGTTAACCAGGATTCATAGTGACATATTGAGACAATTATATTTTTTCTTTGTGGTTGATATCTAGGTATTATGTCCTCTACTTTGTATGTGGTATCTGTTTGTCAATTTGTTAAGTTTACATTGGCAAACAGACATATACTTAGCGTATCTAACCACTTTAAATTTTGCCTAATCAGTATATATGTCCCTAATCTACAAATGTAAAGGTCTATAAATATGAATATGTCTCTTTCATACATTATTAGCTTTATTACATATGTTCTAATGAATTGAGTATGCTTTGGAATACATGGAGTTAAATTTCATACTGTTTTGTTTTTAGCCAATCAGGAGATGCTACATGTTATTTAAAGGAATGTTACACATGTTAGATATTAGTCTATGATTACGGTCAGGGAGACCGAAACCGATCAGACTATGTTTTGAAATTTTAACAGCATGTCCTGTTGTTTTTACCTGGAATAAAGCTACATACCATTTGATATATCTATGGCTGTCTGTTGGATTATCCTTTCTATATTAAGCCATTAATCGTGGACAGTGGGGTGTCTACTTCTGACTACAGTCTCATACCCTTGGGCTCTTTTTATTACCTCTTATTTTCAAGATATCAAAGCACAGTGTTTGCATTTGTTACAACATTGCAGACTGTTTTTGTGACTGAATATGGGTGCTGAATTTCACTGAAAAAATATACAGCATTATCCACGGATCCAGCTTACGTCACCAGACTCCCTTATTGTGTTATACAGCTCGTACCTGTTTGGTCAACACTGGGAGGATTTTCCTGAGGATTTTCCTGACGTTTTTTAGTGAGAAGTGGATTAGTCACAGGGCGGTCATAAGACACCGAATCACACAGAATTCTCTATTTCTATTCCGGACATATCCTCTGTCCTGTGGATTTCACTGGGAGGAGTTTCGCAACTTATATACCGGATCAGCTCTTGATTGGTTAGAGGACGGTCACGGGACACAGGAAACAGAAAGTTCAAGTGTGAACGCAGGACTAGATGGAAACTGCCCTGCTCTTGAATCCGGCTATGCATATGGGGTGAGTTATCTGGAATTCACCTTAACGCTGTGTCTAAATGACCTAGTGGAGAACTGTTCCGTCCTTGGATTTTCACCACGTTGTTCTCCTTGGTATATCCCTGGGAGCTAGAGGTGAATTAACATGGGGTGAGAGAACCTGGTATTTACCTTCACATTGTGTCTATATGACCTAGAGAACTGTTCTATTCCTTCGTGAAATCTCCTTGGATTATCACCACGTTGTTCTCCTTTGTATATCTTTTGGAGCTAGTGGTGAATTAATTTATTGAGACTTTCTTTAAAATATTTGTGATGGGACTACTATAACTATACCATGAGCGTTTATTCTGTGTGTTTTCTGTTTAAAGGTTGTTGTTGCAGCTGTTGCCTTTTATGTCTATAATATCTCTTGTTTGTTCTCGTCTTTTATATATATATATATATATATATATATATATATATATATATATATATATATATATATATATACACACAGAGTGTTGCACTCTCACCAAAAGAACAACAGCTGCCAGGGTGCTCTTAGCATAACAGGTCCTGAAAGAAAATAAAGCACTCGCAGGTCTACAGTAAACAAACAAGCACCACACAATAAAATTGCTTGTTTGTTGACTGAAGACCAGAGAGTGCTTTATTTTCTTTCAGGACACACATATAATATATGTATTGAGTATAGGGCCCACTTTTTTCCCCTAAGGAAAATCTTTAAATTAGGGGTGCAGCCTATAATTGGATGAGGCCTATAATTGGATGTTATTTGCAGTTTTTGCATCAGCGTGTGTGCTATGGGCGGTTGGAGGCTGGAGCAGACAGAAGTAGACAGCAGCAGTGAGGAGAGTGACGATGGGAGCTGCTGTGGGCGTCTGAGACTGGGCAGTTGGCGGACAGACTAGGAGATGGCAAAAAATGAAGAGGATACCGGGTTTTAAAGTTAAAAGGTGAACTTTATTTATCTTCAGTAAAAAACATCATATAGACATGTCTATATGATGTTTTTTGCTTAAGATAAATAATGTTCAACACCCAGATCCTCTTAATTTTTTGCTACTGGGGCCGCTGTTTAATTTTCCTGGAAGTTGGTTCCTGTTGTTCAGCGGAATAGACCTACCTATAGGCAGATATGGATTGCTCCAAGGGGCGGGACTGGGACTATCGATTATGATGACGTGGGATGCCAAGGATCGGCACAAGGAGTAGCGCGATCTGCGCGGTAGCCTCTGATGACAAGGTAGTTTCCCTTACATACGTACATTTTACCCTAGCACATAACCAGGGCCGGACTGGGAAATCAGACCGGCCCTGGAAACTTGTATGACCTGGCCCAGCCCTTCCCCCTCAAGCTCAGTCCCGCCCCCCTCCGGCTCAGCCTTGTCCCCTCCGACTCAGCATCGTCCCCCTCCCTCCCTCCTCCTGGTTAATGGTCCAATCCAGCCCTGCTTGAATATACATCATTTCTTACTGTTTGCCATCCAGTGAGTAAAGGTCAACGTAACGTATATATGTAAACAAGAAGCACACATCTTACAGACATCTGTGTGAACCGTCCTCACCCTGTACCAGACTTTGAATTTGACAGCAGTGGCAGGTCTAAGTGCCCTCTCCTTTAAGCATTGTCTGCATCTGCAGCTTGGTATTATTCGGGAGTAAAAATAATCCTTCAATAGCGTAAGGTAAAAGTTACAACACTCAAAGTGCAAACATGGTTCAGACAGGAACGGAGGGGGAGGCTGACGGGATCATAGTTAGAAGCGGCGCGTGCATGGTTTGTAAGCCCGCACATCCCTCACAACTGTCCTATTGCTGCTCTCCACACACACCGGAGCTGCCCCTGCCGGCCCACACACCCCAGCTGCCCCTGCCGGCCCACGGGGATTTATTCCAGTATCCTGGCGGCCCAATCCGGCCCTGAACATAACCTGACTTACCCATACCCACTTTCCTCAGTCAGTATAACCCTCCTGAGTTTAGGACTAAATAGAGGCATTACCGTGAGCAGGGAGCATCTGACAGATGTTTAAGCGTCCTTTGCAATTAACATTTGGTCTCACAGTCCACTTTGCACTGAACGGACACTATTTGCACAGAGTTACAGTTTTTTAGACTCAAGCTGGACACAGTGCCTGGAAAATTTTGCAGGGAGAGGAGGAGAAGCAGTGTGGAGGTGCAAATTAAATTTTCTGTAAAATGGCACCAAACTTTAAGGGTGCAGCTTATAATTTGGTGCAGCCTATACTCGGGACAATACGATATATATATATTCATATGCTGTATGAAAAATAAAATGGGAAAGCAAAAAATCTAAAGGGAAGCTGACTGGAACAGCCAATAGAATGCAAGCTCAATCTTATTGGCTGATTGGATTTTTTCACCTTTAATTCCGATTGGCTGAATTCTATCTTGGATGACATCACTTAAAGGAACCTTTATTCTGGAAGAGTCGTCGTAAGAAGAGGATGCTCCGCGCCAGATGTCTTGAAGATGGAGCGGCTCCACGCCAGATGGATGAAGATAGAAGATGCCGTCTAGATGAAGACTTCTGCCCGTCTGGAGGACCACTTCTGCCGGCTTGGATGAAGACTTCTCCCGGCTTCGTTGAGGACTTCTTGCCGCTTGGATGAAGACTTCTCCCGGCTTCGTTGAGGATGGATGTTCGGTCTTCAAAACTGTAAGTGGATCTTCGGGGGTTAGTGTTAGGTTTTTTTTAAGGGTTTATTGGGTGGGTTTTATTTTTAGATTAGGGTTTGGGCACTTGAAAAAGAGCTAAATGCCCTTTTAAGGGCAATGCCCATACAAATGCCCTTTTCAGGGTAATGGGGAGCTTAGGTTTTTTAGATTATGATTTGATTTGGGGGGTTGGTTGTGTGGGTGGTGGGTTTTACTGTTCGGGGGTTGTTTGTATTTTTTTTTACAGGTAAAAGAGCTGATTTCTTTGGGGCAATGCCCCGCAAAAGGCCCTTTTAAGAGCTATTTGCAGTTTAGTTTAGGCTAGTGTTTTTTTTATTTTGGGGGGGCTTTTTTATTTTGATAGGGCTATTAGATTAGGTGTAAGTAGTTTAAATATCTGATAACTTATTTTTTATTTTGTGTAATTTAGTGTTTTGTTTTGTTTGTAATTTAGTTAATTGTATTTAATTAATTTAATTTATTTAATTGTAGTGTAAGGTTAGGTGTTAGTGTAAGACAGGTTAGGTTTTATTTTACAGTTAACTTTATATTAAATTTTAGCTAGGTAGTTAGTAAATAGTTAATAACTATTTATTAACTATTCTACCTAGTTAAAATAAATACAAACTTGCCTGTAAAATAAAAATAAAACATAAGCTAGATACAATATAACTATTAGTTATATTGCTGCGGGATGTGTACCCGGTCCGATATGAGAGTGCAGTCCCCTTCCGTGTTTTGTATATGTCTAGGGCAATTACATAAGCCTGTGCACCCTTCCCTTGTTCCCAGTTTGTTTGGATTTGAGAGCTTGCATTGTGTGGCTGTTTTAGGGTCCCAGGTATTGGAAAGGACCTTGATGTGGTAACTGGGCTTGTCCCATTTGGCCAAATGCGGTAACTAACCTTTCCATTTTTGCTTTTAAATCTTAGCTGAGAGCTTGTAAGTGAGTGCTGGACTTTCTTTGTGTGTTTTATTTATATATATATATATATATATATATATATATATATATATGTGTGTGTATATATACACATACAAATTGACTTTTCTGGCAGCCCTGTGTCGAGCAAGTCTATCTGTGCCATTTTTCCAACACATATACACATTTAAACACATTAATACACACACCTATATATACACACACCACCAGCAAAAAGATTATGATTCACTGAAGGCTCAGATCATGGTTAGCATTTTGTAGCAATAAAGATTTTTTAAATGAAGGAGACACAGACCAATCAGATCATGCAATAACGGCCGAGGGCAGATACGCTCCAGAGAATTCTGTTCTAATCAGAGCCTCGGGTGCCGCAACCACCTCTGGGAACTTAACCATGGGTCCCACCCCCACAATGTGCTTTTAAAGGTTCTCGGACAGACCGGACTGTTATCTAACGGACATTTGTCTGTCAGATTATTATACATTGCACACGCATTCTGTCCAAGAACCTTTCAAGGCACGTTGTGGGACCCATGGTTAGGTTCCCAGAGGCAGTTGCGGCACCCGAGGCTCTGATTAGTACAGAACTCTGTGTAGTGTATCTGCCCTCAGACATTATTGCATGATCTGATTGGTCTGTGTCTCCGTGATATCACCAAATGCACAACCAGTCGGATAATGGTTTCATGTTGTCGCTAGCGCCTAGTTGTTTGGCTGTACTGAAGCAAAAGTCGCTTGCTGAATGGGATCATGGGCTGGAGGGCGTGCCTAGCGTTATAGGCACTCACCCTGACGCAATCCCATTATTGAAATCACGCAATTTCAGGCTTTTACTTTTTTGTTTACATCAGAACTTTGTTCCAATGTAGACAAATAAGTGTGGGCGGAAAGGGGTTAAAGAGACATTCCAGCCAAAATGGGAATCCGCATGGATGTATTTCAGTTTTGAATAGAAGTATTTTTGTAATATACATGTATTATTAAAAATGCTTCTAATTAAAGCTATAGCTGTTTCAAATCTGTATTTAAGTATGCACCATGCACCAGTATTTTAAACAGAGCACTTGTTCAGATAGCCTAAAGTGCTTGTACCATCTGGTAATGACTCCGTTTGATAATGGTGACACTGGTGCTCTGAGCAGCTGCAGTATTTAAAATGCTGGTGCACTGAGAATATCTAGCTATGCTTCACATGCACATGCAGAGAAAAATGCTAACACTAACAGTGATAACTTTTACTAGAAGCATTTTTGCCAATACATGTATATTGCAAATATGTTTCTATTTAATTAATCTATGTGCATTTAAATTTTGACTGGAATGTCCCTTTAAGCTTAATGTAGCTTAATGATACTAATGCTGATGTCAATTCACTTGTGAGCTCAGTGTATTGAGATGTGCAAGATTGGGAATCCAGTCCGTTTGTAAGGCAAAAACCTGAAGCAAAATTGGAGGTGCTTCAAACATCCAAACTTGATATGGTCTGATTCGGCTCATAGAGCAATTTTATACTGGACTGTTTATTAACTAAAGGGATAAGTGCAACTTTGCAATTTACGGTACCTTAAGAGAGTTTTTATATGAACAGCACATTAATCTGAGTGATGAGTCGAAAGCTACGGTATTTAATGAAAACCTAAATAGGAACTTTGGGATCCCATATGGTTTATGGTTTGTGCACAAACTTCAGGTTACCTCAGTGGCCATAATTTTGATTCTTATTCCGATTTCTATTTTTCCATAGCTAATTATTAGTTTATTTTGCCCATATTATATTTTGATAGCTGTGATGTATTGTATTTTTATTTAATTGTGTAACTGAGGATAGTCTCCTCATTGGTTATATTTATTACATTTTGCAGGAATAACCCAATCCTGGAAGGAGTTGTCTTTCTTTTTTTTTTTTTTTTTTTTTTTTATATTCCCCAAGCACTGGGAGAGGTGCAATACATAGTTTTGAGACATTATCCCTTAATGGGCTGTTGCAGATACTAAATTGTGTAGTGCAGATTATTGATTTAATTAATATATATATGTTATAAAATACACATCTGTTTATATTTACATTATGGCAGTTTAACTTAAAGGGACAGTCTATTCAAAATTAAACTTTTATGATTCAGATAGGGCATGCAATTTTAAACAACTTTCCAATTTACTTTTATCATTTAATTTGCTTTCGGCTAGATTTAGAGTTTTGTCGGTAACGACCCGTGTAGCTAACGCTGGCTTTTTTTTCCCCGCACCTTTTAAATACAGCTGGTATTTAGAGTTCACGGAATGGCTGCGTTTTCAGTGCGTTAGGCTCCAAAAAGGGAGCGTAGAGCATAATTTACCGCCACTGCAACTCTCAATACCAGCGTAGCTTACGGACGCGGCCAGCTTCAAAAACGTGCTTGTGCACGATTCCCCCATAGGAAACAATGGGGCAGTTTGAGCTGAAAAAAACCTAACACCTGCAAAAAAGCAGCGTCCAGCTCCTAACGCAGCCCCATTGTTTCCTATGGGGAAACACTTCCTATGTCTGCACCTAACACCCTAACATGTACCCCGAGTCTAAACACCCCTAACCTTACACTTATTAACCCCTAATCTGCCGCCCCCGCTATCGCTGACCCCTGCATATTATTATTAACCCCTAATCTGCCGCTCCGTACACCGCCGCAACCTACATTATACCTATGCACCCCTAATCTGCTGCCCCTAACACCGCCGACCCATATATTATATTTATTAACCCCTAATCTGCCCCCCACAACGTCGCCTCCACCTACCTACAATTATTAACCCCTAATCTGCCGACCGTACCTCACCGCTACTCTAATAAATGTATTAACCCCTAAAGCTAAGTCTAACCCTAACACCCCCCTAATTTAAATATAATTTAAATCTAACTAAATAAATTAACTCTTATTAAATAAATTATTCCTATTTAAAGCTAAATACTTACCTGTAAAATAAATCCTAATGTAGCTACAATATAAATAATAATTATATTGTAGCTATTTTAGGATTTATATTTATTTTACAGTCAACTTTGTAATTATTTTAACCAGGTACAATAGCTATTAAATAGTTAATAACTATTTAATAGCTACCTAGTTAAAATAATTACAAAATTACCTGTAAAATAAATCCTAACCTAAGTTACAATTAAACCTAACACTACACTATCAATAAATTAATTAAATAAATTACCTACAATTATCTACAATTAAACCTAACACTACACTATCAATAAATAAATTAAATTAAATACCTACAAATAAATACAATTAAATAAACTAACTAAAGTACAAAAAATAAAAAAAACTAAGTTACAAAAAATAAAAAAAATAACTTACAAACATAATAAAAATATTACAACAATTTTAAGCTAATTACACCTACTCTAAGCCCCCTAATAAAATAACAAAGCCCCCAAAATAAAAAAATGCCCTACCCTATTCTAAAATTAAAATAGAAAAGCTCTTTTACCTTACCAGCCCTTAAAAAGGCCCTTTGCGGGGCATGCCCCAAAGAATTCAGCTCTTTTGCCTGTAAAAAAAAACATACAATACCCCCCAAAATTACAACCCACCACCCACATACCCCTAATCTAACCCAAACCCCCCTTAAATAAACCTAACACTAAGCCCCTGAAGATCTTCCTACCTTGTCTTCACCATGCCAGGTATCACCGATCGCTCCAGGCTCCGAAGTCTTCATCCAAGCCCAAGCGGCGGCTGGCGATCCATCATCCGGCTGAAGTCTAATATCAAGCGACGGCTGAAGAGGTCCAGAAGAGGCTCCAAAGTCTTCATGCTATCCGGGCAGAAGAGTAGATCCGGACCGGCAACCATCTTCTTCAAAGCGGTGACAAGCGGCTCCATGTTGAAGACCTCCGGCGCGGATCCATCCTCTTCTTGCGACGACCTAAGTCCGAATGAAGGTTCCTTTAAATGACGTCATCCAAGATGGCGTCCCTCGAATTCCGATTGGCTGATAGGATTCTATCAGCCAATCGGAATTAAGGTAGGAAAAATCTGATTGGCTGATGGAATCAGCCAATTAGATTCAAGTTCAATCCGATTGGCTGATCCAATCAGCCAATCAGATTGAGCTCGCATTCTATTGGCTGATCGGAACAGATTTTCCCTACCTTAATTCCGATTGGCTGATAAAATCCTATCAGCCAATCTGAATTCGAGGGACGCCATCTTGGATGACGTCATTTAAAGGAACCTTCATTCGGACTTAGGACGTCGCAAGAAGAGGATGGATCCGCGCCGGAGGTCTTCAACATGGAGCCGCTTGTCACCGCTTGGAAGAAGATGGTTGCCGGTCCGGATCTACTCTTCTGCCCGGATAGGAGGAAGACTTTGGAGCCTCTTCTGGACCTCTTCAGCTGTCGCTTGATAGAAGACTTGAGCCGGATGATGGATCTCCAGCCCCTGCTTGGGCTTGGATGAAGATTTCGGATCCTGGAGCGATCGGTGATACCTGGCATGGTGAAGACAAGGTAGGAAGATCTTCAGGGGCTTAGTGTTAGGTTTATTTAAGGGGGGTTTGGGTTAGATTAGGGGTATGTGGGTGGTGGGTTGTACTGTTGGGGGGGGGTATTGTATGTTTTTTTTTTACAGGCAAAAGAGCTGAATTCTTTGTGGCATGCCCCGCAAAGGGCCCTTTTAAGGGCTGGTAAGGTAAAAGAGCTTTTCTATTTTAATTTTAGAATAGGGTAGGGCATTTTTTTTATTTTGGGGGGCTTTGTTATTTTATTAGGGGGCTTAGAGTAGGTGTAATTAGTTTAAAATTGTTGTAATATTTTTCTAATGTTTGTAAATATTTTTTTATTTTTTGTAACTTAGTTCTTTTTTATATTTTGTACTTTAGTTAGTTTATTTAATTGTATTTATTTGTAGGTATTGTATTTAATTAATTTATTGATAGTGTAGTGTTAGGTTTAATTGTAGATAATTGTAGGTAATTTATATAATTAATTTATTGATAGTGTAGTGTTAGGTTTAATTGTAAATTAGGTTAGGATTTATTTTACAGGTAATTTTGTAATTATTTTAACTAGGTAGCTATTAAATAGTTCTTAACTATTTAATAGCTATTGTACCTGGTTAAAATAAATACAAAGTTGCCTGTAAAATAAATATTAATCCTAAAATAGCATAATTATAATTTATATTGTAGCTATATTAGGGTTTATTTTACAGGTAAGTATTTAGCTTTAAATAGGAATAATTTATTTAATAAGAGTTAATTTATTTCGTTAGATTTAAATTATATTTAACTTAGGGGGTGTTAGTGTTAGGGTTAGATTTAGCTTTAGGGGTTAATACATTTATTAGAGTAGCTGTGAGGTACGGTCGGCAGATTAGGGGTTAATGCTTGTAGTTAGGTGGCGACTATGTTAGGGAGGGCAGATTAGGGGTTAATACTATTTATTATAGGGTTATTGAGGCGGATTAGGGGTTAATACATTTATTATAGTAGCGGTGTGGTCCGGTCGGCAGATTAGGGGTTAATAAGTGTAGGTAGGTGGAGGCGACGTAGGGGGCGGCAGATTAGGGGTTAATAAATATAATATAGGGGTCGTCTGTGTTAGGGGCAGCAGATTAGGGGTACATAGGTATAATGTAGGTTGCGGCGGTGTACGGAGCGGCAGATTAGGGGTTAAAAAATATGCCATAGCGGGGGCGGCAGATTAGGGGTTAATAAATATTATGTAGGTGTCGGCGGTGTTAGGGGCAGCAGATTAGGGGTACATAGGGATAACGTAGGTGGCGGCGGTGTACGGTCGGCAGATTAGGGGTTAAAAATTTTTAATAGAGTGGCGGCGATGTGGGGGGGCCTCGGTTTAGGGGTACATAGGTAGTTTATGGGTGTTAGTGTACTTTAGAGCACAGTAGTTAAGAGCTTTATAAACCGGCGTTAGCCCAGAAAGCTCTTAACTACTGACTTTTTTCTGCGGCTGGAGTTTTGTCGTTAGATTTCTAACGCTCACTTCAGCCACGACTCTAAATACTGGCGTTAGAAAGATCCCATTGAAAAGATAGGATATGCAATTGACGTAAGGGGATCTGCGGTATGGAAAAGTCGCGGCTGCAAAGTGAGCGTTAGACCCTTTCCTGACTGACTCTAAATACCAGCGGTAGCCCAAAACCAGCGTTAGGACCCTCTAACGCTGGTTTTGACGGCTAACGCCAAACTCTAAATCTAGCCATTTGTTCCCTTGGTGGTATTTTGAAAAGTTATAACTAGGTAGGCTCAAACTGATTTCTAAACTGTTGAAAACCGCCTCTTAGCTCAGAGCATTTTGAAAGTTTTTCACAGTTAGACAGTACTAGTTCATGTGTTTACTATAGATAACATTGTGCTCACTCCCGTGGAGTTATTTAGGCGTCTGCACTGATTGGCTAAACTGCATGTCCATCAAAAGCACTGAGATAAGAGGGCAGTCTGCAGAGGCTTAGATACAAGGTAATCACAGAGGTAAAATATATATAAATATAATTGTGTTGGTTATGAAAAACTGGGGAATGGGTAAAAAAGGGATTATCTATCTTTTTAAACAATAAAAATTCTGGTGTAGACTGTCCCTTTAACCACTGCTCATAAGAATCCTCCTATGCAAATAAACCTAAGTGCAAGGTCCCCCACTTTAATAAAACACTAGCCACAATATCCTGATCCCTTTACCACACTTTAATGCTACATATGCTGTGCAGAACTTTTCCTCACAAACAACACTAACCACATGGAATCAGTCCCCTAACTGCAAACCCCTTTTACTGTAACCTCCTTTATTAGCCCATCCCCACAAATTCCTCCCACAGCCTCTCTTCAGTAAAACCACAATACATATAACCACCTGTATACTAACCCCAGTCTATAACCACAGTGTTGTGCCCCTCACTCATAACCAATACCACCCATTATCTCACAGTCCTAAATTACATTACATATTTAAAAATAATAAAAGCCCCTTACATTGTTGTCTTTAGCTTCTTCTGGACATCAGCAGCAGGGAGATAAAGAGATCTATTTGGGATGTGGCATTATGCTGAGCTGCTGTTATTGCATGTCTTGTTGTATTATGATAAAGTATGTTTTGTCACTTAAATAAACAATTTCAAATGTACTGCTGTGACATGGACAGTAAAGCAAAAGAAACATTATTTCAAGTAAACTGCTGTGAGAGACAGTGGAGTAAATACAAAGCAAAGGTTGGGACTGTACTGTTAGCATCCATATGAGTTTACCGCCCCAAAGGAAACCCCAACCAATTGTGATTTCAAAGAATTATCAGTTCTAAAAAATGAATATCAAATAATAATTATAAACCATCACAAGAAGGTAAACAGAAAAAAATACCCAAATAAAATATTAAAGAATATGATTTTTTCTTTCTTTCTAGACACCACCTACTCTCCCTAGGGGTAGCTGTGGATATCCTAGGTTGCACAGGAGCAGTGGTAGAGAGAGCAAATACATTGCACCGTATTATTCAGTTGGCAGTGGAGTTGCGGGATTTTGCAGGAGATCTCTTTGCTTTCTCTGCTGTTATGAAAGCCCTTACACTCCCTCAGGTAAGAAAAAGAAAATCTCAAAGAACTTTATTGAAATAGTGGAGATGGGTTAATACTAAAGTACAGTAAGTGTCAAATGTTGTGAGCATTGCACAATAATTTTCATATATACAGCAACCTTTTAGAATGTGACCAAAGTGTCATGAATAACCCCCTCCCCCAAATTTATAATTGAACCCCTTAGTTAGCAATACTTCCCTTGTAGAGGGGGCTGCAAGATTGATTTGTTATACAACCATCAGTGGGTTTACCAGGGCCTAACTCTAATAGCCACATAATTGACTTGGTAAATGTTCACTCCTTTTTTAAATCACAACATTATGAAGTTGAGTGATTTTATTTTTTCTGATGTATCATTTTAATGCTTGATGTCTCCAGCAACAGTTCTATAAGAAACCATGAAGGATTTGGGGAAAGGGTTGTTAAGGGAGTAAAGCTTACAAGAATGGTAAGAAGGCAGTTTAGGGATGATATGACATGAGTCAGCAAGCAAGATTAAGATAGGATTGATAACTAATACCCTCAGCCTATCCTTAAAAGTTATTTCATGGTTCTTTTCAAAGGTTACCCGCCTGGAACATACATGGCAGACGCTTCGTGAGAACTATACCCAGAGTGCAATCTCCTTCCAAAAACATCTAAAACCAGCTTTGATGGAGCTGGATGAATGTCAGTGTTAGCTACTTCCAGTGGTGACTTTTTGTTTCTGCGTTATAACCTTCATTCTGACGTTGCCTTTTTTCTTAACCTCTGGTCTTTTCCCCTTTGACCTTTTATCAATAGACTTAACAATTTTTTTACTTTGTCTTGAAAGTTAACTTTTTTTCTTAGCCTCTGACCCTTTTCTCTACTGCCCCTTCTCATGTAGGTATCTCTCTGCCACCTTCCAACGGTATTGTAGTCCCCCACATTCTCCCTGTGCTCCGGGCAATGGAGGGGGAGCTTGACTGGGGGGGGCCTGTGGAGGACAGCTGTGGACGACTACTCCGTGTGCTGCAGGCTGCTAGATCTTATGCTACTAATGCAGAAGTACACAGAAATAATGCAGAAACCAAGCTTGGAGGTAAGATCACAAGATGGAAGGAAACATTAGAGAATACAGATGAGAGAGAAGAGATTGAGGAAAAAGAAAAGAAAGGAAAGAAATGGGGACAAAAGAAAGGGCTTGGGAGAAATACATTTCAATAAAGAGACGTAAACAGGTAGGGAAGTAAAAAGGTGCTTAAAGAGGAAAAAATACAATGGAAAAAAATGAGGGTCAAATATTAGAGATGAGTTGAGAAGAAGGAGAAACTGCAATAAAGGTCAGGAGCATACACGAAGCATGGTGATATAACAGGAGAGGGTTACACGACCTGGGAAAGCCATTGTTCATTCTAATTATTTTTTCCACAGGATTTGAGCCTCACCCGGAGCTGAGGGAAGCTTTCCAGACAGAATTTTCTATGAGGCTGTTTTGGGGAAGTAAAGGTGTTGGTGTGGAACAGAGTGAACGATACAAGAAGTTTGATCAAATCTTAACAGTTTTATCCCAAAAATTGGAGCCAGACAGTGAGAGACGCAAAACTCTGAGTCCTGTATATGGAACTGTCCGCTAAACTAGTCTGTATAACTTATCATATGTCACTTCTTTATAACACTGTTACTCATTGCATCACTTTGTGATGCTATAGGTAATATATAGCATATCACTGTCATATAGTGTGTCGGTGATACTCATTACTACAAATTATTTTAACTATGTCACACTGAATGTTCCTGTGATACTGCGCCAGTGTTATCAGTTCAACTTTAGTGAGACAATAAGAGCTGAACGTTTGCACCCTATTTATGAAAGTGTCCGTTAGACTACTCTTCACCCCACATTTCACCTACTGCGACAATGGTATCATACACCACACTTTAATAATGTTACACAAAACACTAGGCTTGCCTTTGACACTGTATCAAATCACTGCACCTTATTGTTATTCTGTCACATTATGTAGCTCACAATAGCAATTTATCACACGTTATAATTCCATGTAACACTACAACATCCCTAGTACACTATATCAAAAAGGACCCACTCTAGTGTATGACACACTGCTCTTCCCTGTTACACAGTATATGACAAATGTCACACTGCAGTTTCTTTGTGAGAAGACTATACTAAACTATTTCTCATAGCAATACTTTAAAATATTACAGGGAAATTTGGTGTGCGTGAAATAAACTACATGTTCCTATAATATAGTGTTAATACAGTACACTGTTACATTGTATCAAGGTCAGTGCCTTCATGTAACTATCACAAACTGTCTCACTGTGAGATTTTGCCATATTCTGTACATCCCTTTCTATTCCTGTGCTAGTTTATAGCATACACCAGAATTATGCAAAACCATAGGACATATTTTTATTATTTCCCTACATGAGAGGCTGTACCATTTAATTCACCCCTATGTCTGTTGTAAGACAGTTTCTTATAACTCACCTCTGAGTCACTATCTAAAACATAGTATCATTTCCTTATGACTAAAACACACTGCATCTCCCTCTGAACGTGTTACTCATTTGCACATTCTTATAAAGCTTTACCTCCTTGTGATGCTTCACCTCACCATACCTGCCACTGACAAAATCACAAAAGGCACCATGACAATATAGTTGTGAAGTACTAAGTGTGGAGATAAATATTACAAAAAAATAAAAAAAAATGTAGAGATGGACAATATTTTTGTAATGTTATATATATTTTAAATTGTTTTATTAAAGTTTATTTTATAATGAGTTATCTAATATTTTTCTTGTTTCATATTTTATAACACCTAATTTAAATACATAAACATGTTTTGCTATTTCTTTAACACTTTAGGGTTGTTTCCAACATAAAGCATTGACTGCCCTCTCTGAGGTTAGCTCACATTCTCTGTACTATTCTGGGGTTTAGCTGGAACCCAAATTTACTGATAACCTTTGTAAAAGTATTCTCATGAATATATTAACAATACTTTTAATATGTGTAGGGATTCTGTTAATATATTAATTATCCTGTCAGTTGTGTATTTAGTGGTATTTAGGTGCTTGCCTAAGTCTATCTGAAGATCTCAAAGGTTAGAACTTCCCTCTTTTCACATAAAGAGACAGAATAACTGCATTCACACGAAATCCAGGATTCTATCAGATTTTGCTACCTTATCAGAATTTTCTACCTGTCAGTGTGCATGCTCTGTATTACATAATCGCATTCCACATATGTTAAAAAGGAATGTGTAGAATGCGATTATATAATCAGTAGCATGCGCACTGAGAGGTAGCAAATTCTGAAGGAAGTTGTCCTGTTGGATTTTGCTGCGACCAATAAATGGGCGCATGCCCAGTTTAATCACTTGTCACGGTGGAAAATGAAAGCATGTCCTGCACACAAAAGATATTAAATCAAATTCCATATACAAATTATATATATATATATATATATATATAAATATATATATATAAGTATTAGCACATATATGGCCAAGTAGATAGAAGGAAACAGAAAGGCAGACAAGACTGAGGCCTCTAGTTATCATTGTCTGTCAGACCTGATCCGACAGTGCGGATCAGGTCCGACAGACATCACTGAATACGGCGAGCAATACGCTTGCCATATTCAGCATTGCACCAGCAGCTCACAAGAGCTACTGGTGCAACGCCGCCCCCTGCAGACTTGCGGCCAATCGGCCGCCAGCAGGGGGGTGTCAATCCACCCGATCGCTCAGAGCAGGTGGACAGGTTATGGAGCAGCAGTCTTTGTGACCGCTGCTTCATAACTGCTGTTTCTGGCGAGCCTGCAGGCTCGCCAGAAACACGGGGCATCAAGCTCCATTTGGAGCTTGATACATATGCCCCTAAGTGTACCATGTGCTAAACAAGAAATACTGCCAAAAGAAAGGCCGGGGCTTGCTGGATTCTCACCATCATGAAAGCAATGAATTTATCAGGTAAGAATACATTTTGTTTTTATTACATCAAATGGTGATAGTACATGAGACATCAAATGTGGGATATTATACTCAGCAGTGAAGTCCACAAGACCACCATGCTTAGGGGAGCACAATACGGTTAAAGGGACACTGAACCCAAATGTTTTCTTTCGTGATTCAGATAGAGAATGAAATTTTAAGCAGCTTTCTAATTTACTCCTATTATCAATTTTTTTTCATTCTCTTGGTATCTTTATTTGAAATGTAAGAATGTAATTTTAGATGCCAGCCCATTTTTGGTGAACAACCTGGGTTGTTCTTGCTGATTGGTGGATAAATTCATCCACCAATAAAAAAGTGCTGTCCAGAGTACTGAACCAACAACAGAAGCTTAGATGCCTTCTTTTTCAAATAAAGATAGCAAGTGAACGAAGAAAAATTGATAATAGGAGTAAATTAGAAAGTTGCTTAAAATTGCTGCTCTATCTGAATCACAAAATAATTTTTTTGGGGTTCATTGTCCCTTTAAAGGGGCAGTAAACTTTCAAACTAATGTTATATAATTCTGCACATAGTGCAGAATTATATAACATTAGCTTACCGGCACATTTATACTTTAAAGGATTGCAGAGAAATTGTAACTAAAACCTTCTTTCTCCAACATTGGTGTGTCCGGTCCACGGCGTCATCCTTACTTGTGGGAATATCTCTTCCCCAACAGGAAATGGCAAAGAGTCCCAGCAAAGCTGGCCATATAGTCCCTCCTAGGCTCCGCCCACCCCAGTCATTCTCTTTGCCGTTGCACAGGCAACATCTCCACGGAGATGGTTAAGAGTTTTTTGGTGTTTAAATGTAGTTTTTTATTCTTCTATCAAGTGTTTGTTATTTTAAAATAGTACTGGTATGTACTATTTACTCTGAAACAGAAAAGGATGAAGATTTCTGTTTGTGTGAGGAAGATGATTTTAGCAGACAGTAACTAAAATCGATTGCTGTTTCCACATAGGACTGTTGAGATGAAGTAATTTCAGTTGGGGGAAGCAGTTAGCAGACTTTTCAGCTTAAGGTATGACTAGCCATATTTCTAACAAGACCATGTAATGCTGGAAGGCTGTCATTTCCCCTCATGGGGACCGGTAAGCCATTTTCTTAGTCAAGCAAACAGAATAAAGGGCTTAATATGGGCTATAAAACTGGTTGACACTTTTATGGGCTAAATCGATTGCTTTATTTGGACATTTTATACATGTTTATGCTGATAATTCACATTTATAAACTTGGGGAACGTTTTTTAATGGCAGGCACTATGTTAGACACCTTTTCCAGTCAGGGAGGGCCTTCCCAGTTGTAGGCTGAGCCTCATTTTCGCGCCATTACTGCGCAGTTGTTTTTTGAGAGCAAGACATGCAGATGCATGTGTGAGGATCTGAAAATAGCTGGAAAAGTTTCTAGAAGGCGTCATTTAGTATCGTATTCCCCTCTGGGCTTGGTTAGGTCGCAGCAAAGGCTATAGCTGGGACTGTATAGGGGTTAAATTTGTAAACGGCTCCGGTTCCGTTATTTTAAGGGTTAAAGCTCTGAAAATTGGTGTGCAATACTCTTAATGCTTTAAGACACTGTGGTGAAATTTTGGTAATTTTTGAACTATTCCTTCATACTTTTTCACATATTCAGTAATAAAGTGTTTCTGTTTAAAATTTAAAGAGACAGTAACGGTTTTGTTTTAAAACGGTTTTTGTGCTTTATTGACAAGTTTATGCCTGTTTAACATGTCTGTGCCTTCGGATAAGCTATGTTCTATATGTATGAAAGCCAATGTGTCTCCCCATTTAAATTTGTGTGATAATTGTGCCATAGCGTCCAAACAAAGTAAGGACAGTACTGCCACAGATAATGAAATTGCCCAAGATGATTCCTCAGATGAGGGGAGTAGACCTGATACTACATCATCTCCTATTGTGTCTACACCAGTTTTGCCCATGCAGGAGGCCCCTAGTACATCTAGCGCGCCAATGCTTATTACCATGCAACAATTGACGGCTGTAATGGATAACTCCATAGCAAATATTTTATCCAAAATGCCTACATATCAGAGAAAGCGCGATTGCTCTGTTTTAAACACTGAAGAGCAGGAGGGCGCTGATGATAATTGTTCTGTCATACCCTCACACCAATCTGAAGTGGCCATGAGGGAGGTTTTGTCAGATGGAGAAATTTCAGATTCAGGAAAAATTTCTCAACAAGCTGAACCTGATGTTGTGACATTTAAATTTAAATTAGAACATCTCCGCGCACTGCTTAAGGAGGTGTTATCTACTCTGGATGATTGTGACAACTTGGTCATTCCAGAGAAATTATGCAAGATGGACAAGTTCCTAGAGGTTCCGGTGCACCCCGACGCTTTTCCTATACCCAAGCGGGTGGCGGACATAGTAAATAAGGAGTGGGAAAAGCCCGGCATACCTTTTGTTCCCCCCCCTATATTTAAGAAATTATTTCCTATGGTCGACCCCAGAAAGGACTTATGGCAGACAGTCCCTAAGGTCGAGGGGGCAGTTTCTACTCTAAACAAGCGCACTACTATTCCTATCGAGGATAGTTGTGCTTTCAAAGATCCTATGGATAAAAAAATTGGAGGGTTTGCTTAAAAAGATTTTTGTACAGCAAGGTTACCTTCTACAACCCATTTCGTGCATTGTTCCTGTCACTACAGCAGCGTGGTTCTGGTTCGAAGAACTAGAAAAGTCGCTCAGTAGAGAGACTCCATATGAGGAGGTTATGGACAGAGTTCACGCACTTAAGTTGGCTAACTCTTTTATTTTAGATGCCGCTTTGCAATTAGCTAGATTAGCGGCGAAAAATTCAGGGTTTGCAATTGTGGCGCGCAGAGCGCTTTGGCTAAAGTCTTGGTCAGCGGATGTATCATCCAAGACAAAATTGCTTAACATCCCTTTCAAAGGTAAAACTCTATTTGGACCAGAATTGAAAGAGATTATCTTAGACATCACTGGGGGAAAGGGCCACGCCCTTCCACAAGATAGGCCTTTCAAGGCCAAGAATAAGTCTAATTTTCGTTCCTTTCGCAATTTCAGGAACGGACCGGCCTCTAATTCTGCATCCTCTAAGCAAGAGGGTAATGCCTCACAACCCAAACCAGCCTGGAAACCGATGCAAGGCTGGAACAAGGGTAAGCAGGCCATGAAGCCTGCTGCTGCTAACAAAACAGCATGAAGGAGTAGCCCCCAATCCGGGACCGGATCTAGTAGGGGGCAGACTCTCTCTCTTTGCTCAGGCTTGGGCAAGAGATGTTCAGGATCCCTGGGCACTAGAAATAGTTTCTCTGGGTTATCTTCTGGAATTCAGGGAACTACCCCCAAGGGGAAGGTTCCACATGTCTCACTTATCCTTAAACCAAATAAAGAGACAGGCGTTCTTACATTGTGTAGAAGACCTGTTAAAGATGGGAGTGATACACCCAGTTCCAATAAAGGAACAAGGAATGGGATTTTATTCAAATCTGTTCGTAGTTCCCAAAAAAGAGGGAACCTTCAGACCGATTTTGGATTTGAAGATCCTAAACAAATTTCTCAGGGTACCATCGTTCAAGATGGAAACCATTCGAACGATTCTACCCACTATCCAGGAAGGTCAATTTATGACTACCGTGGATCTAAAGGATGCGTACCTACATATTCCTATCCACAAAGAACATCATCAGTTCCTAAGGTTTGCCTTTCTGGACAAACATTACCAGTTTGTGGCCCTCCCATTCGGGTTAGCCACTGCTCCAAGGATTTTCACAAAGGTACTCGGGTCCCTTCTAGCGGTTCTAAGACCGAGGGGCATTGCAGTAGTACCATACTTGGACGACATTCTAATACAAGCGTCGTCCCTCTCAAAAGCAAAGGCTCATACAGACATCGTTCTAGCCTTTCACAGATCACACGGATAGAAAGTGAACATAGAAAAAAGTTCTTTGTCTCCGTCAACAAGAGTTCCCTTCTTGGGAACAATAATAGATTCCTTAGAAATGAGGATTTTTCTGACAGAGGTCAGAAAATCAAAACTTCTAAGCACTTGTCAAGTTCTTCATTCTGTTCCACGTCCTTCCATAGCGCAGTGCATGGAAGTAGTAGGGTTGATGGTTGCAGCAATGGACATAGTTCCTTTTGCACGAATTCATCTAAGACCATTACAACTGTGCATGCTCAAACAGTGGAATGGGGACTATACAGACTTGTCTCCAGTGATTCAAGTAGATCAGAAGACCAGAGACTCACTCCGTTGGTGGCTAACCCAGGATCACCTGACCCAGGGAATGAGCTTCCGCAGACCAGAGTGGGTCATCGTCACGACCGACGCCAGACTAGTGGGCTGGGGCGCGGTCTGGGACTCCCTGAAAGCTCAGGGGCTATGGTCTCGGGAAGAGTCTCTTCTCCCGATAAACATTCTGGAACTGAGAGCGATATTCAATACTCTCAGGGCTTGGCCTCAACTAGCAAAGGCCAGATTCATAAGATTCCAATCAGACAACATGACGACGGTTGCTTACATCAACCATCAGGGGGGAACAAGGAGTTCCCTGGCGATGAGAGAAGTGACCAAAATCATAAAATGGGCGGAGGATCACTCCTGCCACCTATCTGCGATCCACATCCCAGGAGTGGAAAACTGGGAGGCGGATTATCTGAGTCGTCAGACATTCCATCCGGGGGAGTGGGAACTCCACCCGGAGATCTTTGCCCAGTTGACTCAATTATGGGGCATTCCAGACATGGATCTGATGGCGTCTCGTCAGAACTTCAAGGTTCCTTGCTACGGGTCCAGATCCAGGGATCCCAAGGCGACTCTAGTAGATGCACTAGTAGCACCTTGGACCTTCAACCTAGCTTATGTATTTCCACCGTTTCCTCTCATTCCCAGGCTGGTAGCCAGGATCAAACAGGAGAGGGCCTCAGTGATCTTGATAGCTCCTGCGTGGCCACGCAGGACTTGGTATGCAGACCTGGTGAATATGTCATCGGTTCCACCATGGAAGCTACCTTTGAGACAGGACCTTCTTGTTCAGGGTCCATTCGAACATCCAAATCTGGTCTCCCTCCAGCTGACGGCTTGGAGATTGAACGCTTGATCCTATCAAAGCGTGGGTTTTCAGATTCTGTGATAGATACTCTAGTTCAGGCCAGAAAACCAGTAACTAGAAAGATTTACCATAAAATATGGAAAAGAAATATCTGTTGGTGTGAATCCAAAGGGTTCCCATGGAATAAGATAAAAATTTCTAAGATTCTCTCCTTTCTACAAGAAGGTTTGGAGAAAGGATTATCTGCAAGTTCTCTAAAGGGACAGATCTCTGCTTTATCTGTCTTACTACATAAAAGACTGGCAGCTGTGCCAGATGTTCAAGCATTTGTTCAGGCTCTGGTTAGGATCAAGCCTGTTTACAGACCTTTGACTCCTCCCTGGAGTCTAAATCTAGTTCTTTCAGTTCTTCAAGGGGTTCCGTTTGAACCTTTACATTCCATAGATATTAAGTTACTATCTTGGAAAGTTTTGTTTTTGGTTGCTATTTATTCTGCTAGAAGAGTTTCAGAGTTATCTGCTTTGCAGTGTTCTCCGCCTTATCTGGTGTTCCATGCAGATAAGGTGGTTTTGCGTACTAAGCCTGGTTTTCTTCCAAAGGTTGTTTCTAACAAGAATATTAACCAGGAGATAGTTGTACCTTCTTTATGTCCGAATCCAGTTTCAAAGAAGGAACGGTTGTTACACAATTTGGACGTAGTCCGTGCTCTAAAATTCTATTTAGAGGCTACAAAAGATTTCAGACAAACATCTTCTTTGTTTGTCGTCTATTCTGGTAAAAGGAGAGGTCAAAAAGCGACTTCTACCTCTCTTTCCTTTTGGCTTAAAAGCATCATCCGATTGGCTTACGAGACTGCCAGACGGCAGCCTCCTGAAAGAATCACAGCTCACTCCACTAGGGCTGTGGCTTCCACATGGGCCTTCAAGAACGAGGCTTCTGTTGACCAGATATGTAAGGCAGCGACTTGGTCTTCACTGCACACTTTTGCCAAATTTTACAAATTTGATACTTTTGCTTCTTCGGAGGCTATTTTTGGGAGAAAGGTTTTGCAAGCCGTGGTGCCTTCCGTTTAGGTAACCTGATTTGCTCCCTCCCTTCATCCGTGTCCTAAAGCTTTGGTATTGGTTCCCACAAGTAAGGATGACGCCGTGGACCGGACACACCAATGTTGGAGAAAACAGAATTTATGCTTACCTGATAAATTACTTTCTCCAACGGTGTGTCCGGTCCACGGCCCGCCCTGTTTTTTTTAATCAGGTCTGATGAATTATTTTCTCTAACTACAGTCACCACGGTACCATATGGTTTCTCCTATATTTTTCCTCCTGTCCGTCGGTCGAATGACTGGGGTGGGCGGAGCCTAGGAGGGACTATATGGCCAGCTTTGCTGGGACTCTTTGCCATTTCCTGTTGGGGAAGAGATATTCCCACAAGTAAGGATGACGCCGTGGACCGGACACACCGTTGGAGAAAGTAATTTATCAGGTAAGCATAAATTCTGTTTTTACCAGAACACCGCTCCTTGCTCTACTGAGCGGGTCTGGATTTTACACAGCGCATCTCTGCAACACTGTGTGCCCGGTCATGCCATTTAAATGAATGTAGCTCGCGCCAGCTCTGGTCTAGTAGCGGGAGCGAGCTACATTCATTTAAATGGCGCGACCTTCTCTCAATCCAACCTCCCCATCCAACTATCGCCCTATTTCCCTACTCCCTCTTGCCTCAAAGCTTTTTGAAAAGCTAGGATATGCACGTCTGTCCCATTTCCTTACACTAAACTCCCTCCTTGACCCACTGCAATCTGGATTTCGTCCCCATCACTCCACAGAGACAGCAATTGTTAAAGGGACAGTCAACACCAGAATTTTAGTTGTTTTAAAAGATAGATAATCCCTTAATTACCCATTCTCCAGTTTTGCATAACCAACACAGTTATATTAATACACGTTTTACCTCTGTAATTACCTTGTAAATAACCCTCTCCAGGCTGCTCCCTTATTTCAGATCTTTTGACAGACTTGCATTTTAGCCAATCAGTACTCACTAATCGGTAAATTCACATGCATGAGCTCAATGTTATCTATATGAAACACATGATCTAACGCCCTCTGGTGGTGAAAAACTGTCATATGCAGAGGCGGCCTTAAAGGTCTAAGAAATTAGCATATGAACCTCCTAGGTTTAGCTTTCAACTAAAAATACCAAGAGAAGAAAGCACAATTGGTGATAACATTAAATTGGAAAGTTGCTTAAAATTACATGCCCTATTTGAATCATGAAAGTTTTTTTTTTTTACTTGACTATCCCTTTAAGGTTACTAACGACCTACTTACAACAAAGTTCAAAGCCTACTTCTCTCTGCTTATCCTCCTTGATTTGTCTGCAGCCTTTGATACTGTCAACCACCCTCTTTTGCTCAAAACCCTCCAATCCTTCTGCATTTGTGAAACAGCTCTCTTGTGGTTCTCTTCCAATCTACCTAACCGTACCTTTAGTGTAGCGTTCTCCAGAGCACCCTCTGTCCCATTACCACTTTCTGTTGGGGTACCATTATGAGGGTATCATTAGGTTCCTTAATAAAGTCTCATGGGTTTCAATATAATTTGTATGCAGATGACACCCAAATCTACCTCTCTGCACCAGACCTATCTCCTTCCTTGCTAACCTGTGTCACTAACTGTCTTTCTCATATCTCATCTTGGATGTCCTCTCACTACCTTAAGCTAAATCTATCCAAAACTGAGATCCTTATTTTTCCCCCTTCTTCCAAAATCTCCACCCCCCATTTCTCTATAACTGTTGATAACTCCATCATTACCCCTACCCCACATGCCCGATGTCTTGGGGTCACACTTTACTCAGACCTTTCTTTCACTCCTCACATTCAGTCCTTGGCTAAAGCCTGCCGCTTCCATCTTAAAAACATCTCTAAAATTAGACATTTCCTTGAACAGCACACAACTAAGATTTGAATCCACTCTCATCCTTTCCCGCCTCGACTACTGCAACTCCGTTCTCTCTGGTCTCCCTAGCTGCCGCCTAGCTCCTTTACAATCCATAATGAATGCCTCAGCCAGCCTCATCTTCCTTACACGTCGCTCTTTATCTGATTCACCTATCTGCCAATCCTTTCACTGGCTTCCTCTTGCCTCCAGGATTTTACACAAAATCCTCACTCTGACATACAAAGCCCTCAACTGCTCTGCTGCCCCCTACATTTCAGACCTTATCTCCAGATACTCTCCCTCCCGTCCCCTTCGCTCTGCTCACAATCTCCTCCTCTCCTCCTCTCTTGTTACTTCCTCATATTCCCATTTACAGGACTTTTCAAGACTGGCTCCCATCTTGTGGAACTCCCTGTCTCGCTCTACAAGACTCTCCCCTAGTTTTAACAACTTCAAGAGTTCCCTAAAGACTCTATTATTCAGGGATGCATACAACCTACTCTAACCTTTCCTAACTCCATTGCTTTCCCCTTGAACGTAAGCCTATGAGCCCAGCTGTTTGTAGATCGCCTTCATAAGAGCCGACTACAACAGTGCAACTCATTTGATCCCTATAAATGTTATCTTGTATACCGCCTATGTTTATAGCGCTGCGGAATCTGTTGGCGCTCTACAAATACCTGATAATAATGATAATAAAATAAAAGCTGCCTGTCTGAGTGTAATTTGCCAGATATCCAGATACAGTGTCCTAGATTAATCTGCAACATAGTGTCATTAGTTTACCATTTGCGATATCAAAACAATGCAAAAACACACACAGTTTAGGTAAGTATGAAAGTCCGGCATCCACTCTGGGAAACGAGCAAACCCGCAGCTGCAGTGTTAATACTCCTTCTCTGAACACAGAATGCTGCTGTATGGCGTCACCACACCTCCACCTCACGCCAAACAGAGAGCCCTTTGGAAAACTCTGATGAAAGAGTACGGAAATACAATGCTGAAAAACTCCAGACCGGCTCCTTTCCATGGGTAAAACAAGTGGGGTCTTTATTAGGTCATTAAAACAATTATAACACTTTAGCACAGCGTGTGAACAAACAAACAAGTGCAAACTGTTTATCTATAAAACCAAACAGTAGCTACGACTGAGGGGCCGTATGATGTCACTGACGCGTTTCGGGTTTCCCGATAGTCATACTAGGGTCACCCTCTAGCTTATATGGTTAAAATAACAATAAAAGGAGGTTTGCAAATAAAGTCGAAAGCTCAGAAACTCTTCTGGCTTAAGAAATGGCTAAAGAAAAAAAGAACCTTGCAGGATAAAAGTTGAATATCTAAACCATGCATGGATGCAAATGGAAAAGCTTGAAGGAGCCTCAAACTAGATTGAGATTCAATGGAGGAGTAACTGGTCAAATAACCAGTCTGATTCTAATAAAAGCCCAAGCAAATGTCTGGATATCAGAAATATTCTTGTGAAATAAAACAGATAAGGCCAAAATCTGACCCTTAAGATAACCATTTGACAATACCTTTTCCAGACCATTCTGCAGGAACTAAAGGGCTCTAGGGATTCTAAAAGAAGTCCAACAGTATCCCTTGTTGGTATGGCCCGCCAGGATACAAATCTTATGATACATATGCCTGACGACAGGTTTCCTGGCCTGAATCAAGGTATCAATACCTTTATCAGAACCTCTTTGGGACAGCGCTAGGCATTCAATTGCCAGGCTGTCAAATTCAGGCCTTAGGGAAAAAAGGTCCTTTCTAAATCCCAGTCTGAATGATTGGATACTAGGTGTTACAAATAGGTTGGTCTTGGAAAGATATGGATTTATGTTTAATCAATTTTATATGGGATGAATATTAGGCAACTTTGTGATTCTACTTATATTTTATGTAGTTTGTTTCCCTGTTTAATTTTTTACTTCCAACTATTTGATATGGTGAGCATCTTATTATG
The DNA here is from genome assembly GCF_027579735.1 of Bombina bombina. Taxonomy (NCBI): domain Eukaryota; kingdom Metazoa; phylum Chordata; class Amphibia; order Anura; family Bombinatoridae; genus Bombina; species Bombina bombina. The sequence continues at coordinate 952,250,141 of NC_069499.1, forward strand.
TAAGATGACATAATGGGCTACATTACAAGTGGTATTTATGTGCAGTGTGATAGGAGCGCCCAAAGGTGGATTCCTGCTGCTAAAAAAGTTCTTCCCTCAAAGAGAACTAAATTGTGGATAAGAGGAAAAAATGGGGTTTGTTTAGCAGCGCTAATAAAAGCTTGGAAATGATGATGCCAATCTAACTAATGTATTATACAATCTTGTTTATTTAAAAATTCTTATAACTCATAAAAACAACAGCAAATGCTATTCCTAATTAATAAAGGGACGTCTCCCTTATACAACACTTATATAAACAGACTAGAACCATATATTTATAAACCCTAGAATTTCAGGTATAAAAGAGTTAATTCTATAGATAACATATGGTAAGCAACAAATTGGTGAATTGAATATTTAAAAGGCACAAATGTATCAATCTTAATATATTAAAAGCAAATAGATTCAGTTACTCTCCTTGGACATATAATTGGCTCAGGTGTGCTGGATAGTTAAAAGGCAAAAAACAGCCGTTATTCTTATTTTAGTGCCAAAACAATCGTGGTTAATGGAAATGGTTAATTTAGCATATGAATACCTTGATGTCTTTAAAGTTCAGTTTGTGTGATTAAAAAAACCGCAGTGCAAATTAGTGTAGAGGTACCTTAATCTACAGAAAGAGGCAAAAGACACCTCAAACACACCAGAGCTTGAAATCTCTCCCAATTCCCATGATCCTCAGTCATACTAATAGCCAAGTAATTAAAGGGACATGAAACCCACATTTTTTCTTTCATGATTTAGAAAGAATGCAATTTTAAACATCTTTCTAATTTACTTCTATTATCTCATTTGTTTTATTCTCTTGATATTCTTTGCTGAAAAGCATATCGAGATATGCTCAGTAGCTGCACATAGAAGCCTTGTGTGATTGGCTCACCCATGTGCATTGCTTTTTCTTCAACTAAGGATATCTAAAAAAATTAACCAAAATAAATAATAGAAGTAAATTGTAATATTGTTTAAATTTGTATTCTCTATCTGAATCATGAAAGAAAGATTTTGGGTTTGGTGGCCCTTTAAGGAAAATAGCACAGCATTATCCTGATGAAAAATCTGAAAAGGAGGTTTGTATGAAAAAACTGAAAGCTCAGAAATCCTTCTAGGTAAAGAAATAGCTAGAAGAAAAAGAACTTACAAGGATAAAAGCTGAAGATTTAAACCATCCATCAACTCAAAAGGAGGAGTTTGAAGAACCCTCAAAACCAGATTAAGATTCTAAGGAGGAGAAAGTAGATAAATAACTGGTTTAATTCTAATCAAAGTCAGGAATTTTAGCAATTTTCTTATGAAACAAACCAGAAAGAGCTTAAATCTGAAGCTTCAGCGAACTAGTTGATAAACCTTTATCTAGACTTTCCTGCAGGAACTCATGGAATTCTACAAATTCCAGTGATATTTTTGGAAGTGCACCATGCATAAAGGTTATCCAGACCTTATGATAAATATGTCTGTTAAAAGGTTTTCTAGCCTGAATCAAGGTATCAATAACCTTGTCAGAAAAATCTGTCTGAGAAAATTAAAAAATTTTTGTTCATGATTCAGATAGAGCAGGCAATTTTAAGCAACTTTCTAATTTACTCTTATTATCATTTGTTCTTCATTCTCTTGCTATCTTTATTTGAAAAGCAAGAATGTAAGTTTAGAATCCGGCCCATTTTTGGTCCACAACCTGGGTTGTCCTTGCTGATTGGACAGCATCAATAAACAAGTGCTGTCCAGAGTCTGAACCAAAAATTGTCTGGCTTCTTAGCCTAGATGCCTTCTTTTTCATATAAAGGTAGCAAGAGAACGAAGAAAAATTGATAATAGAAGTAAATTAGAAAGTTGCTTAAAATTGCATGCGCTATCTGAATCATCAAAGAAAAAAATTGAGTTTAGTATCCCTTTAAGCATTCAATAGCCACACCATCAAATTCAGAATTTTAAGATATTGATAAAAGAAAGGGCTTTGAGAGAGATCCTTTCTTAGAGGAAGCCTCCTAGGTGGGCAAAGGGACATCTGAACCAGATCCGCAAACAAATCCTGTGAGGCTATAAACTCTTCATGGCAGCAGGGACCACAACTGCAGAGATTTGTTGGAATAGTTCTATACCTACCACTGACTCGAAGAATCTCTCTTTCTTTTGTAAGATGATGAGAGTCCATTGGTGTCCATAACATGTGGGATATATTTCCCACCACCAGGAGGAGGTCAAGAACCATCACAAGAGCTTTTAATCCCTCCCACCTCCTCTCTCCACTCAGTTCTTGGCCTCCAAGGAAAGAGGTTGAGAGAGGTGCTCTGCAAGTAAGATTGTATTTATTTTTTATCCTCATTTATTGGGAGCTCAGACCCTTCTCAGGGAAGACTTCAAGATGATTCTTCGAAGATTCTGAGTGGAGCAGGGGTGAAGGATAATTTGTCTGCCATAACAGCCCTCAGGCTCCACTAAGCCCCGTCCCTTAGCCTTTAACTTAGGGGTTACAGGTATATCTGCAGTATATTTACTTGCACTGGATTGGCTCTCTACTAGATCAGCAATCTTTGAGGGAGAAAGGCCTCTGCAAGCTGGAAAGACACAGCGGAGGGGTGCTCTAGTCCAGGTAAGTGACACTAGACAGCCCAGGAACTATCCCTAGTACTCTCCTTTTATAGGTACTACATAGTTGGGGGTTCACAGCCACACAAGGTTCATTTTTACATATATTTTTAATTTCAGAATTTGGGACCTAGAATCCCTTTTATTTCATTACCCTTATACCTCATTGGCAGCTTACATTGCAGGTTTGGGTTTTTATCTCGTTATTTTAACTTGGAAAATAAATTAACTTCTGTCTCTTTAATATTACCCGCTGACTGCCTTGTGCTTACTATGGATGCGGTTGGGGTGGGAGGCAGAAGGGGACAAAAAGGGGAGCACTTTTATGAATTATTTTCAGTTTGCATGTTTTTGTGTATTTATTTCACAGGCCTCATCATGTACATTGTTCCAGCAGGTAGCTCCGCCTACCCCTTGGCACTCTTTCTCTTCTCCCTCGTAGCAGTGGCTGGCAGTTCACAGAGACAGTCTAGGGATAATTCTGGTCATCTGGGCTCAATCTTTCACACTATCTTTGCCCAGGAGGTGGGCGAGTACCATCATAGCAGCTGCTAAGGGGGTGGGTGCTCGAAATATTTCATTTGGGGTTCCTTGCTTTGAATTATCCTCCTGGGTTCTGATGTGTAATATGGCCTGTTTCTGTTATGAGCAATTGTACTTTTTGCTTAGTATTTCTGAGATATATCTTTATTCCCAGCTATCCTCAGTTTTGCAAAATATTTTGGAGTCATGTCTGCACCCCCATCTAATATGATAGACCAATTGGCAGGGACCTCTAGGGACCATACTTCAGTCCATTATCCCTGTCTTCTCTGCAAAACTGTTCCAGTGGACCAAATTAACCAGTTATGTACTAATTCGGAATGTAAGTTCCGAAACCTAAAAATTCCAAGCCAGTAAATAAGTTGAATCAGGTCTTTAAAGCTACACCCAAAGGGCCTACAGCCTTTGAAGTGCCTGATTTGGTTACAGAATACATGCCCAAAGAGTGGGGGGAAAAATGCAAGTCCTTGCTTAGGAAATTATTTTCCCAGAAAGTCCTTCAGCTTAGACCTGCAGTAGCGATCACCTGTGTGACCGCAGCAGCATCCTTCTGGTGTGATTCTCTTTCTCAGATGGTTTCTGATCAATCTTCTGATGATATTCTCAACTGCATTAAGGTTTTTAAATGGCTAATGATTTCATTTGTGATGCAGTCTTTGACATTGTTAAAAGTGATGGCAAGAACCATTGCTGTTTTTTTAATGGGGCAGTCTAGTAAAAATGAACCTTTCTTTATTCAGATAGGACATGTCATTTTAAACAACTTTCCAATTTTCTTTTATCATCAAATGTGCTTTGTTCTCTTGCTTTTCATAGTTATAAGCTAAAGGTGTTTTCTACTTCAGGACAAGAAATCTAAGCGGAATACAGACAAGCAAATCGTTTTTGTTCCTTTCACTCCTCTAGAGATCAGAAGTCGCCCTCCAACCAAAAGTCTGATTCCTCCAAACCTTCTTGGTCTAAGAACAAACAGACCAAAAAGTCCTATTCCAATTACAAAATCTGCATGAAGGGATGGCCCCTTGTCCAGAAGTTCTATTCTGTTAGGGGTCAGATTGATTTGGTTTCAGAATACCTGTTCTTGATTAGTTCAGGATCACTCGGTTATCAACATCATGTCCCAGGGTTATCTCTTGGCTCGGATATTAGTAAACTGAATGGAGAGAGGAGGGATTAAAAGCTCTTGTGAGGGTTCTGGACCTCCTCTTGGTGGTGGGAAATATATCCCACATATTATGGACACCTATGACTCCTATCATCCTGAAAGAACAAAAATTTATCGGTAAGTATAAATTCTGTTTTAAATGGATGCTGAAAGTTCTTTGTCAGATAGGTTTGAAGTAGTATAATGAATGATGGCAGTCTTATTACTACATAACTTCTTATATACTTTTGTAGAACAATTTGTATATATGAAATCTGGGAAAGAAGTCTCTTAAGCTCCTTTGCTGTATTGTATCTGTACTGCAGAGGATTAGGACTGAATACATGGAAGTGAAGAATAATATTGGCAGCTGGTTCCTATTTTAGTAGTGGACCCAAAAGGTTGGCAGCTGTTTCCTATTTTGGTATTGGACCCGTCCAATGCAGGTAGACAGTGTCTGAGTAGGAGAAGTGCCGATAGCAATCAGAACAAGCATGATTAGAATGCCGTCTATAGCTACCTCCAATAAACAAGCTTAGGTGTTGCTCAGTAGTTGCAGACAGACACAACAATCTCCTGGTTAGTGCAGGAAGCAGAGTGAACCTCTTAGATTTGCTCCCTTCAGTTGTTGCTGTAGGTTTATCCACAGGTTTAATGCAGCTCTGCTCAGGTACAAAGCAGAGAAGAAAATATGAACAGGTTGAAATGAAGATAAGCTCAGACACACTCAATCCGGAATCTGATATTGAAATAGAAGCTTGTAAGGCAAAAACTTAAACCGAGAAGTTGACTAGCTAATACAAAAAGTAGCACAACTACCCTGTAACAGCTTGTAATCGACGAGGAATGATCAAAGGTAATGGCAGGCTATAAAAATTGTTCTAATAGGAGGTGGGGATAGAACCTGAAGATTTAAGGTGTTTGTTACAGATAATTCTTCACAGAGGATTTGGTTACCCTTTGAGTGCCAACAACGGCATGGAGCCATTGCTTAGTTTCACCCTTCGGATACTAACGACGGCTCCATGCTGTCGCTAGGACTCACTAACCTTGAGGGGGGCCTGAGAGCCCCCATCTCTCTCCACCCATCCGATCTTGCCCTCATCTCCCTCCACCCATCCGATCTTGCCCTCATATTGAAGAGCAGGCTCAGGACTTCACACGGAGCATGATGACGTCATTGCGCATTGATGTGATGATGTCATCACACAACTTTATTTAGAACTGTCAATTGACAGTTATGGAGAGATGGGGCATGCTGCTTAGATGCCAATATATTGGGTATCTAAGCAGCTACAGACCCACCGTTGGAAAGGTAATCACCTCACCTTTCCAATTGTAAAAGTCTTTAAAGTGTAGTAAAATAAATTAAAAAGTTAAAAATAAAAACATTTAAAAATTACTTAAAAAATGATAAGGGGGTCTCATAGGCACATAAATAAAGATCAAAATTGCCCATATTCCGTTAATCTTTATGCACTCCACTTTTGTGCTCGAAATACACGTAGCCCCTCATTTGATGCCCAAAGGGGTGTACTTTTTATAAATGTGTACTTTATGTACCCTTTTTAACTTCCCATGTGGCTAGAGCTGTTTAATTGCAGACATGACAGCCTAAAAAAAGTCTAAAATAATTGTCTTAAATTTTAGGGGTGATGTCTGCAATTAGACAGCTGTAGCCACTTGGGAAGTTATGATACAGTAAATAAAGTGCACATTTTTGGAAAGTACACCCTTGGTGCATCAACTAAGGGGCTACATGTATATATAGCACAACATTTTACTGAGCAATATATAACTAAACAGCGCACTTTGCTCAGAACCCCTTAGTGACCAGACCATTTTTCAATTTTCTTACTGTTAAGGACCTGGGCTATTTTTACATTTCTGCAGTGTTTGTGTTTAGCTGTAATTTTCCTCTTACTCATTTACTGTACCCACACATATTATATACCATTTTTCTTGCCATTAAATCGACTTTCTAAAGATACCATTATTTTCATTATATCATATAATTTACAATTAAAAAAATTATAAAATATGATGAAAAAAATGAAAACAAACACACTTTTCTAACCTTGACCCCCAAAATCTGTTACACATCTACAACCAACAAAAAACATCCATGCTAAATAGTTTCTAAATTTTGTCCTGAGTTTAAAAAAACCCAATGTTTACATGTTCTTTGCTTTTTTGCAAGTTATAGGGCAATAAGTACAAGTAGCACTTTGCTATTTCCAAACCATTTTTTTTCTTCAAAATTAGCGATAGTTACATTGTAACACTAATATCTGTCAGGAATCCCTGAATAACCCTTCACATGTAATTTTTTTTTTTTTAGTAGACAACCTAAATTATTAATCTAGGCCCATATTGGTATATTTCATGGCACCATTTCACCACCAAATGCGATCAAATAAAAAATATCATTATCTTTTTCACAAATTTTTGGTTTCTCACTGAAATTATTTACAAACAGCTTGTGCAATTATGACACAACTGGTTGTAAATGCTACTCTGGGATCCCCTTTGTTCAGAAATAGCAGAAATTTTCTGGCTTTGCCGTTACGTTTTGGTAATTAGAAGGCTGCTAAATGCCGCTGCGCACCACACTTGTATTATGTCCAGCAGTGAAGGGGTTAATTAGGTAGCTTGTAGGGTTAATTTTAGCTTTAGTGTAGAGATCAGCCTCCCACCTGACACATCCCACCCCCTGATCCCTCCCTGACCCCTCTCAAACAGCTCTCTTCCCTCCCCACCTCACAATTGTCACCCTCATCTTAAGTACTGGCAGAAAGTCTGCTAATACTAAAATAAAAGGTATTTTTTTTATTATCTTTATATATATAAATATATATATATATATATATATATATATATATATATATATATATAATTTCTGCAATGTAGGTTCCCCCCTAACCCCCCCATCCTCCATGATCCCCCCAAACAGCTCTTTTAACCTCCCCCTCTTCCTATTTGTGGCAATCTTAGGTACTGGCAGCTGTCTGCCAGTACCCACTTTGCACTAAAATTGTACTGTTTTCATTTTTTTTTTATTAATTCCATATTTTTCGTAATGTAGCTGCCCCCCTCAATACCCTCCCCCATCCCAGATCCCTTTTCCCAAGACTTATCCCCCCTCCCTTTCCCTCTTTCTCCCTCCTTCCCTTATACATTGTACTAAGTCCCTCTCTCTCCCTCCTTCTCTCTCCCTCCCGCCCACGTTCCCGCCACCCTCGGCGGACCGGATCAACAGGAAAACGCTTAGAGGAAGTGATCCAGTGATGGGCCGCCAACCATCCTCCCTCCCACGCCACCAACGATTGGTGTGTGCTTAAAAAGGGTATTGCAAAATGCCTCAATATTGAGACATCGCTGCAATACCCTGAAAGCATTTGGAAGTGATCATGATCGCTTCCAGTGCTTGAAAACACTGAGGACGTGCAGGGTACTTCCTTGGTCATTAACTAGCAGTTTTTGTAGGACATACCCTGCATGTCCTTGGTTGTTAAGGGGTTAAACAAGTGCAATATTTGCTTATTTGTTACATACTCCAGTTTTGAGATATAAATACAAATGAACCCTTATCTGATAGACCTGGGAGAGTAGATTCTAAAAATGTATAGTTTAGTTGCCATATCTTAACTTCCCTGGTGGCTAGAACTTTTTAAATTCCAGTAACAGAATATTACATTTAAAATCTTAATCTTGGAGATTAAGTCTGGCAAAAGAAACTGCATTTGAGACAGCCACCATGAGACCCACAACTTCCATGCTCTAAGGATGCAGCTGATGAAGGGCACAGTCCTGTTGCAGCTTTAATAAGTGCTAACGCCCTCTAGTGGTGAAAAACTGTCAAAATGCTTTCAGATTAGAGGCGGCCTTCAAGGTCTAAGAAATTAGCATATGAACCTCCTAGGTTTAGCTTTCAACTAAGAATACCAAGACAACAAAGCAACAGTAAAATGGAAAGTTGTTTAAAATTACATGCCCTATTTAAATCATTGAAGTTTTTTTTTTTACTTGACTGTCCCTTTAAGAAACTTATTAGGAAGATTTATTTTCCAACTGTGACTGTGAAACAAGTGAAGTACCATCTAAGCACGAGACATAGCCAAATGAAAAGAGGGAGCCTGAACCAGGATCTACAGAGATTCCTTGAGTTCAAACTACATACACAGAGCTCCCAACACCGTTGTAAATACTCTGGGTGCTGCAGCCAGACCGAAAGGAAGGGACACTAAGCTATAATGCTTGTCTAGAAAAGCAAACCTCAGGAACTTAACATGACCCCTGCTCATAGGGATGTATAAATAAGCATCTTTTACCACCCCCCCCCCCCCAAAAAAAAAGAAGGTAAATATTTATTTATTTTTTTACATTTAACAAAGAAAAAAAATGTGAATCAAATTACATGTCTGCAAAAGGAGGTACCTTGTACCCATAGTCTGTGAGATGGTCTGACCCCCTTTTACTGTATATAGTGACACTGTTTAACCCACCAGTACTGTATTTAGTGAGTTAGTGACAGTCTGTAATCTGCCAGTGAGATTGCTGGCCTGACCCTACCCGCCTCAGTACTTTATAGAGTGATTACAGTAGTCTGTGACATGGTCCAGCCCCCCGTACTGTATATAGTGGTACTGTATAGTGACACTGTTTACCCCCCGCCCACCCATGCTGTAGTAACAAGGTCTGTAATTTGCTGGTTCCACAAACATACACACACACACATACATGCATAAATACACACACAGTCACATACATACACACATACACATACATGCATAAATACACACACAGTCACATACATACATACACACACATATATACATGCATAAATACACACACAGTCACATACATACATACACACACACATATACATGCATAAATACACACACAGTCACATACATACACACATACACACACACATAAACACCAATGGGTAAAACAGAGACACTAACCCCTGTAGTCAGAGACACTAGTGAGGCATCATGTCACATTCACATGATATCAGTGCATGCAGTGGCAGGTCAACATTTTTTATTGAAGAATTTTTTTTTAAGCTGGGCCCCCACCCTCAGGGGCCCAGTCACAATTGCGACCTCTGCACCCCCTGTAGTTTCGTCCCTGCTCCTGCCCTAAAGGAAGTAAAGTGTCCAAGTTCCAAAACAGGCCAAATATTTTTTTCACAGCTAGACAGCCCTAATTCATGTGGGCCATACTCCTGTGTTGCAAAACTGGGGAATGGGTAAAAAAAAGGATTACCTATCTTTTTAAACAATAAAACTTCTGGAGTAAACTGTCCCTTAAAAAACATCCGTATCATCAATTTCTAACACAGAGGGGCCACTCCTAAGAGAAGTCCCTTCCAGCAGCTAAGCGTAAACACTTAATAAACTTAATAGCAGAGTGAATATACTTGTGGAAAGTTCAGAGGATCCCTTCTGGGAGCAACCTTGATAAGGCAAACTTCAATCCTATTGGCTGATCCAATCAGCCAATAGGATTGAGCTCGCATTCTATTGGCTGATTGGAACAGCCAATAAAATGCAAGCTCAATCCTATTAGCTGATTGTATCAGCCAATAAAAATTTTCCTACCTTAATTCTGATTGGCTGATAGAATTCTATCAGTCAATCGGAATTCAAGGGACGCCATCTTGGATGACGTCATTTAAAGGAACCGTCATTCAGTCGTCGGATGTCGTTGGAAGAGGATGCTCCGCGTCGGATGTCTTGAAGATGGACCCGCTCTGCACCGGATGGATGAAGATAGAAGATGCCGCCTGGATGAAGACTTCTGCCCGTCTGGAGGACCTCTTCTTGCCGGCTTGGATGAAGACTTCTGCCCTTCTGGAGGACGACTTCGCCCGGCTTCGTTGAGGACTTCAGCCCGGTTGGGTGAAGACTTCTCAAGGTAGGGTGATTTTCAAGGGGTTAGTGTTAGGTTTTATTAAGGGGGGATTGAGTGGGTTTTAGAGTAGGGTTGGATGTGTGGGTTGTGGGTTTTAATGTTGGTGGGGGGTTATTGAATTTTTTTTTACAGGTAAAAGAGCTGATTACTTTGGGGCAATGCCCCGCAAAAGGCCCTTTTAAGGGCTATTTGTAATTTAGTATAGGGTAGGGCTTTTTATTATTTTGGGGGGCTTTTTTATTTTATTAGGGGGATTAGATTAGGTGTAATTAGTTTAAAAAACTTGTAATTATTTTATTATTTTCTGTAATTTAGTGTTTTTTGTACTCTAGATAGTTTTATTTAATTTTAGTTAATTGTAGTAAATGTAGGTAATTCATTTAATTATAGTGTAGTGTTAGGTGTAACTTAGGTTAGGTTTTATTTTACAGGTAAATTTGTATTTATTTTAACTAGGAAGTTATTAAATAGTTAATAACTATTTAATAACTATTCTACCTAGTTAAAATAAATACAAAGTTGCCTGTAAAATAAAAATAAACCCTAAGCTAGATACAATGTAACTATTAGTTATATTGTAGCTATCATAGGGTTTATTTTATAGGTAAGTACTTATTTTTAAATAGGAATAATTTATTTCGATTTAGCTAAATTATATTTAAGTTAGGGCGTGTTAGGATTAGTGTTAGACTTAGGTTTAGGGGTTAATACATTTAATATAGTGGCGGCAGTTTGGGGGGGGGCGATTAGGGGTTAGTAAATATAATGTAGGTGGTGGCGGGGTCTGGGAGCGGCGGTTTAGGAGTTAAACAATTTATTTAGTTGCGGCGGGGTCCGGGAGTGGCGGTTTAGGGGGTAAACAGTATAGTATAGTGTGGGTGCTTAGTGACAGGGTACCAAGAAAGCTGAAAAAAAAGCCGAAGAGCAGCGAGATCGATGACTGTTCGTTAACAACAATCCGCTGCTCATCGCCCCGTACTTGGTGTGCAGCTTTTTAACAGCTTTTTTGGTAACTTTTGAGAACGTATTCAGGTCTGCGGCAGCGATGTTAGGCGAACTTAGGCAAGCGTTTTGGTGCCGTCGAATGCAGGTAAGTTGACAGGTTGATAAATAGAGCCCTATGTCTGCTATTCCGCCTTCTAATAAACGTAAATGGTCTTTGAAAACTTCTCATGATACTGATGAATTATGTAATGACCAACAACATACTGATATATCCACTTCTGATGAGGATCTCTCTGACTCAGATGATCCTGCTTCAGACATTGATAAATCAACTTATCTTTTTAAGATTGAGTATATTCGTTCTTTGTTGAAAGAAGTATTGATTACTTTGGATATTCAGGAGTCTGGTCCTCTTGATAACAAATCCAGTAAACGTTTAAATTCTGTTTATAAACCTCCTGTGATTACTCTTAAGGTTTTTCCTGTTCCTGATGCTATTTCTCATGTGATTGCTAAGGAATGGTCTAAGCCTGGTACTTCTTTTGTTCTTTCTTCTAGGTTTAAAAGTTTGTACCCTTTGCCAGTGGCTAATTTAGAGTTTTGGGAAAAAGTCCCTAAGGTTGATGGGGCTATTTCTACTCTTGCCAAGTGTAATACTATTCCTATGGAAGATAGTACTTCCTTTAAGGATCCTTTAGATAGGAAAATTGAATCTTATCTTAGGAAACTTATTTACATTATCAGGCCTGTCATTTCTATGGCTGATGTTGCAGCTGCATGAACTTTTTGGTTGGATAGCTTAGCACAACGGGGAAAAGATTCTGATTTGTCTAGCATTGTCCGTTTGCTTCAATATGCTAATCATTTTCTCTGTGATGCTACATTTGATATCATTAAGATTGATGTTAAAAATATGTATTTGGCTATTTTAGCTAGAAGAGCTTTATGGCTCAAGTCATGGAATGCTGACATAGTATCTAAAGCTAGGTTACTATCTCTATCATTCCAGGGTAATAATTTGTTTGGTTCTCAGTTGGATTCTATTATTTCCACTATTACTGAGGGGAAGGGAGTTTTTTTGCCCCAGGATAAAAAATCTAAGGGTAAAACTAGAGCTTCTAATCGGTTTTGTTCCTTTCGTCACAATAGAGAACAGAAAACCACTCCTTCCCCTAAGGACTCTGGCTCCAATTGGAAGACATCTTCGAGTAGGAATAAATCCATGCCTTTTAAGAGATCAAAGCCAGCCCCCAAAGCTGCATGAAGGTGCGTCCCTCAATCCAGTTCTACTGGTGGGGGGCAGATTGAAATTTTTTTCAAGACCTTTGGGCAGGTTCCATTCAGAGTCATTGGATTCAGAATATTGTCTCTCAAGGGTATCGAATAGGTTTCAGAATAAGACTTCCTTTGAGAAGGTTTTTTTCTCTCTCACATTCCAACAAATCCTGTGAAAGCTCAGGCCTTTCTGAAGTGTGTTTCAGATCTGGAGCTTTCAGGGGTAATTGTACCAGTTCCACTTCTGGAACAGGGTTTGGGTTTTTATTCAAATCTATTCATTATCCCGAAAAAGGAAAATTTATTCAGACCGGTTCTGGTTCTGAAATTTTTTAATCACTTTGTAAGGGTCCCAACATTCAAGATGGTGACTATGAGGACTATTCTGCCTTTTGTTCAGCAGGGTCATTATATGTCCACAATAGACTTAAAGGATGCATATCTTCACATTCCGATTCATCCAGACCACTATCGCTTTATGAGATTCTCTTTTCTAGACAAGCATTACCAATTTGTCGCTCTTCCATTTAGCCTAGCGACAGCTTCAAGAATATTTTCCAAGGTTCTAGGTGCCCTTCTATCTGTAATCAGAGAGAAGGTTTTTGCGGTGTTCCCTTATTTGGACGATATCTTGGTACTGGCTCAGTCTTTTCATTTAGCAGAATATCACACAAATCAACTTGTGTTGTTTCTTAAAAAACATGGTTGAAGGATCAATTTACCAAAGAGTTTCTTGATTCCTCAGACAAGGGTCACCTTTTTAGGTTTCCAGATAGATTCAGTGTCCATGACTCTATCTTTAACAGACAAGAGACAAATGAAATTGGTTTCTGCCTGTCGAAACCTTCAGTCTCGATCATTCCCTTCAGTGGCTATGTGCATGGAAGTTTTAGGTCTCATGACAGCAGCATCGGACGCGATCCCCTTTGCTTGTTTTCATATGAGACCTCTGCAGCTTTGCATGTTGAATCAATGGTGCAGGGATTATACTTGGCTATCACAATTAATATTCTTAAATCCCAACATTCAACTCTCTCTGATTTGGTGGTTAAACCATCATCTTATTATTCAAGGGGCCTCCTTTATTCGTCCTTCCTGGACTTTGATTTTAACAGATGCAAGTCTCACAGGTTGGGGAGCTCTCTGGGGGTCTCTGACAGCACAAGAGGTTTGGAATCCTCAAGAGGTGAGGTTACCAATCAATATTTTAGAACTCCGTGCTATTTTCAGGGCTCTTCAGGCTTGGCCTCTACTAAAGAGAGAATAATTTATTCATTTTCAGACAGACAATATCACAACTGTGGCATATGTCAATCATTAGGGTGGGACTCACAGTCCTTTAGTGATGAAAGAAGTATCTCAAATACTTTCTTGGGCAGAATTCAACTCCTGTCTAGTTTCTGCAATACATATCCCGGGTGTAGACAATTGGGAAGCGGATGATCTCAGCCATCAGACTTTACATCCAGGGGAGTGGTCTCTCCATCCAGATGTATTTTGTCAGATTGTATAGATGTGGGGTCTTCCAAAAATAGATCTGATGGCATCCCATCTAAACAAGAAATTTCCCAGGTATCTTTCCAGGTCCAGGGATCCTCAGGCGGAGATGGTGGATGCGTTAGTAGTTCCTTGGCCTTTCCAACCGGCTTATATCTTTCTACCACTAGTTCTTCTTCCAAGGGTGATCTCCAAGATCATAATGGAACAATCGCATGTGTTTCTGATAGCACCAGCAGGGCCTCACAGATTTTGGTTTGCGGATCTTGTCCGGATGTCAAGTTGCCAACCTTGGCCACTTCCGTTAAGACCAGACCTTCTGTCTCAAGGGCCATTTTCCCATCAGGATCTCAAATTGCTAAATTTAAGGGTATGGAAATTAAACGCTTAGTGCTTAGTTATAGAGGTTTCTCTAACTCAGTGATTAATACATTGCTACAGGCTCGTAAGTCTGTTTCAAGGAAGATTTATTATCGGGTTTGGAAAACCTATATTTCATGGTGTTTTTGTCATAAATTCTCTTGGAATTCTTTTAGAATTCCTAGAATTTTACAGTTTCTTCAGGATGGTTTGGATAAAGGTTTGACTGCAAGTACTTTGAAGGGAGAAATCTCTGCTCCCTCTGTTTTATTTCATAGAAAGATTGCTAAACTTCCTGATATTTACTGTTTCATTCAAGCTTTGGTTTGTATCAAGCCTGTTGTTAAATCAATCTCTCCTCCTTGGAGTCTTAATTTGGTTTTAAAGGCTTTGCAGGCTTCTCCTTTTGAGCCTATGCATTCTTTGGATATTAAATTACTTTCTTGGAAAGTGTTGTTTCTTTTGGCTATCTCTTCAGCTAGAAGAGTTTCTGAATTGTCTGCTCTCTCTTGTGAGTCTCCTTTTCTGATTTTCCATCAGGATAAGGCTGTTTTGCGGACTTCATTTAAATTTCTTCCTAAGGTTGTGAATTCTAACAACATTAGTAGGGAAATTGTTGTTACTTCCTTGTGTCCTAATCCTAAGAATACTCTTGAAAGATCTTTACATTCTTTGGATGTTGTAAGAGCTTTGAAATATTATGTCTTATATTCTAGTCTATTTGTTGTTTTTTTCTGGTCCTAGGAAAGGTCAGAAAGCCTCTGACATTTCTTTGGCATCTTGGTTGAAACTTTTGATTCAGAAGGCTTATTTGGAGGCGGGGCAGTCTCCACCTCAGAGAATTACAGCTCATTCTACTAGATCAGACGCCACTTATTGGGCATTTAAGAATAAAGCTTTGGTTGATCAGATTTGCAAAGCAGCAATACATTTACTAAATTTTACCATTTTGATGTATTTACTTCTTCTGAAGCAGTCTTTGGTAGAAAAGTTCTTCAGGCAGCTGTCTCAGTTTGATTCTTCTGCTTATGATTTAAGTTTTTTTCTTGAAATTTATGAGAAAGACTTATTTTTTTGTGTGGATTAAAAAAAATTTCAGCGGTAATAGCTGTTTTATTTTATCCCTCCCTCGCTAGTGACTCTTCTGTGGACTTCCACATCTTGGGTATTTCTATCCCATATGTCACTAGCTCATGGACTCTTGCCAGTTACATGAAAGAAAACATAATTTATGTAAGAACTTACCTGATAAATTCATTTCTTTCATATTGGCAAGAGTCCATGAGACCCACGCTTTTTTATGGTGGTTATGATTTTTGTATAAAAGCACAATTTTATTTCCAGTTCCTCTTTTTGTATGCTTTTTTACTCCTTGTTTTATCACCTCACTACTTCGCTATTCGTTAAACTAAGTTGTGGGTATGGTGGGAGGTGTATTTATAGGCATTTTGAGGTTTGGGAAACTTTGCCCCTCCTGGTAGGATTGTATATCCCATACGTCACTAGCTCATGGACTCTTGCCAATATGAAAGAAATTAATTTATCAGGTAAGTTCTTACATAAATTATGTTTTTCTTATGGAAGGAGGGCACTTACTGGACTTTTTAAAGCAAGACAGTATAATTTTATTTCCAAGTGAATATAACAGTTAAATAGTTGTCGACATATTGGCCCCAATGGGGGCCTTTCTCAAGACAAGAATGTCATACAGGACGCAATCAGTATTGCTCACGACGGCATGCAAGCTGGTCTCCCAGGCGACAGGTCGGATTCAACCATGATGAATAACCCAAAATGGAATAAATAGCACAATGTAAAACTCGTTAACTAGTGAAATTAATAAGATAATGTCAAATAAGAGCTGAATTAACTGTGAAAAACAGCAAAGGCGTACATGGCAAAAAACACAGCAAACAATGAGTTAAATAAAATTTCTATCCTAAATTTGAAACTAAACTGATCAGAGTACTCAGTACCTCCATCGGTCCTGAGAGCCTTCTTTACATACTAGTAGATTAGGAAAGGATTATCACAGAAAATGGTTAACCTTTAGCCCACCTGTCCTACCAGTGAGCACTAAAGCCAAGAAACCGAAGGAAAGAAGAAATTTAGTGCAGGTGAAGGAAAAACTCAGAAGTAACTCCTTAGCACACCAATTCGGCCATGCTAAAAAGTGCTACAAACTGCTAATATAAGGTGTATGGTGTACAAATATATGACCCCAGACTATTGGCCTGAAGATCTAAAGCTCTCCGTGCTGGCGAGATGATCTAAGACGTCTCATCATTGCAGCAAGGGCCCTCAAACAATTTTATAATTGCAAAATTTACCTTGACAGCTATTTATCTTAAGATTCTGGATGCAACGGTGAGGAACGTAACACAATATAATGCTTAAAAAATTAAAAGATTTTGTGAGATTTCTCTCCATGCCGGTGACTTTTTGATCAACAGGCCCTATGTAAAGCATGTGTACATGTATCATACTAATAGCCGGTCGCTATAAAGGTGCAAAAGTACTTACCTGTCAGCACCTTCCTCCACTGTGCTTTCCTAACTTTCTTCCAGTAAATGAGTCCATCATAGGCAGTGCAAGCACAATGCCAAAGATCTACACAAGTAACAATATATACAATCCACATTTCACCGGGGGAGGGATTTGGATCACATAAACAGCTCAATATTGACCAGGTGATTGGTGGACAAGTCCACATTTTACCTTAGAGCTGATAAATCAAACGGGTTGCTGCAGAGAGGAAACGGGCCTCAGATCGGTTGAAGAACCCCTCTCAACTACGAGTAGATCTTCACTTCAACTCAACTTTACCTCAAAATTACCTCAACATACAAAACTTATTGTAAAGGGACTTGAAGTATTCAATCAAAAATGCTTATCCCGGAACTTGGAGAGGAGCATGCATCTGGCATTTGCAGGCACAATCACTTTATTTCGCTCCTTACTATAAAATCTCATGAAATTATGATATCATACTAGGTCACAGAAGAGTTAAGTGGGATACTGATGATGCATGTTAGCTGTTTTTTTTTCCACTATAGAGATGAAAGAGCATTTATTCTGGTGAGTTGAAATATTGAGGTAGAATATAAAAAATTTTTTACATAGAGATATTCATGTGATATTTTCTATTTAGCTTTTTACAGACATGTTGCATCACATTCAAGTGATTCAACATTTGGATATCATGTCCTTTTAATGATTAAGAAGGAATGTTTGTGTGTCGTCCTGTGATGCACCTAGCTCCATTCCCAGTGAGTTAGGTGACTGCTGAAACACTATATTCAACTTCCTAAAATTGTATGTGAATCTTTACCCTGCAAGTTTGTTCCATTTTCTCCATTATGCTGAATCAGTCATGTATTGTACAATCCATTGTTTCACAATCAATGACCTTATTGTTGAAAAGAAAAATTGACTATTACACATATGCAAAACATTCTCAACCAAAACCTTCAGAATTATGTCTCTGCTAAAAACCATGAATATGCACAATATACGGCATACAGAATTCAAATCAAATAGTACACCGTACACTCTATTCTGTCAGTTTGATAAAGCAATACGGTATATCACATGTAGCTCCTTCATTTCACATCCCTGTGCTAAAACACCTTTTTTAGTATTTTGCACTAATTGCTTTTAAATCTATTTCAATGGTGGGGGGTTCAGTGAGGTACCCCAACAGTAAAGCCCGTGACACACTGCAAGCGGAGCGACGCGAGGCGAAGCAGCTGCTTTGCTCCGCGTCGCTTCTGAAGTTCAGATATTTCAGCTCTGAGCGCTCAGCTACGCGACCTGATGCAGCAGAGTGCTCAGAGATGAAAAGGCAGTACACACTGAGCGCACACAGCTGCATATACACGCTGCGCGTCGCTCCGCTTGCAGTGTGTCACAGCCTTAATGTCACATTACTTAGTAAAATTCCCCTCACCCCAAAAAAAAAAAAAATATTGTTTCTCTAATGTACGTGGTAAACAGCAGCATGGGGTCATTATCACTCACCAAGTTCTTTCATTTATTTGGATACATACAATTTTTTATTAGTTCAGAAATCTATGAGCCCTGACCATCAACCACACAATAAAATAACCACTTGACAGGGACGTTAAAGGGACATAAGTCAAAATAAACTTTTATGATTCAGATAGAGCGTGCCGTTTTAAGACACTTTCCAATTTACCTCCCTTATCAAATTTTGCACAGTCTTTTAGGGGAACAAGCTCCTACTGATCTGAGCATGTGCAGAAGCTCACAGGGTATACGTATACTAGTAGGTTATTGACTGATGTCTATCACATGATATAGGGGGCCAGGAAAATAGGAGAAAAAGAAAATTTGCCAGGAAAAAATCCACTGCTTTATTGAAATTCAGAGTTGGTGTTATTGCATTGTCTTTTTATTATGCACTTGCTAATTATACAATTATACTGCATTTAGTAGTCCTTTAAACTCCTTATTTTATATGAGGGGTCTTATTATGTATTTCTATAGAAAGAGTGGGGTGCCTCTTTAAAGTTGTCAAACCCCCCAAAATAGGACCAGTGCTGAGATGTACAGTATGTCATTTTTTATGAGAATACCTGTCAGCTTAATAGCCATGAGAGAATTACTGTTTTAAATAAAGGGTTGCATGTCCATGTTTGTTTCATAGGAGGTAACAGATGGGGATACTCTGTCCCATAATTATATTCCATATGCCTATAGTCCTGAAAAGTGATAATTGTTGCCATGATTATCACCTATTGGACACCTGGTTGATTTGAAAGTGGAGTTGCCCTATGTTAGTGCTTAAATAGAGTTACTAATGGCTGCTACAGAGCCTTACAAATCACCAACAAATGGTCATTCTTATAGCAAACCCCCTGCTACCTATATGGGCACAATACCCCTTATTTAAAAAAGGATAATCCCATCATTCTTATGAAGGATACAGTATGTGTGTTATGTACTGCCTTAACCCTTAACAGGCGCTCCTAAGGACCCATTATTCCATATATAGTAAATACACTACAAACAATAAGGAGGTACCTCTGTCCTTACAAAAGAACATGGAGCAAGATGACATTACATATCTAACCCTAACTGTGGAGTTTTTTTGTATAGTTCAAACTTATGCCTGTGAAAATCCTACGGATTTCTGGATTACCTCTCTTACAAATCAATACATAACAAAGTACTCTGATGACTAACATTAACTGTACAAATAGTATTTTGCTTTTAAGACATTAGCAGAATACATGAGCTTCATATAACCTACTAGTCCTAAAGCCCGTGTACACGGGCCATTTTTTGCAGTACAGCGATCCCACCCCTTGCTCTCTCTCTATCCCCCCTCTCTTTTGCTCTCTCTTTCTCCCTTCTCTTTTGCTCTCTCCCCCCTCTCTTTTGCTCTCTCTCTCTCCCCCTCTTTTGCTCTCTCTCCCCCCTCTTTTGCTCTCTCTCTCTCCCCCCTCTCTTTTGCTCTCTCTCTCTCCCCCCTCTCTTTTGCTCTCTCTCCCTCTTTTGCTCTCTCTCTCCCTCTCTTTTGCTCACTCTCTCTCCCCCTCTTTTGCTGTCTCTCTCGCTCTCTTTTGCTCTCTCTCTTCCCTCTCTCGTTTGCTCTCTCTCCTCGTTTGCTCTCTTTTGCTGCCTCTCTCCCCCTCTCTTTTGCGCTCTCTCCCCCTCTCTTTTGCGCTCTCTCCCCCCTCTCTTTTGTGCTCTCTCCCCCCCTCTCTTTTGCGCTCTCTCCCCCCTCTTTTGTGCTCTCTCCCCCTCTCTTTTGCGCTCTCTCTCCCCCCTCTCTTTTGCGCTCTCTCCCCCTCTTTTGCGCTCTCTCTCCCTCTCTCTTTTGCGCTCTCTCCCCCTCTCTTTTGCGCTCTCTCTCCCCCCTCTCTTTTGCGCTCTCTCCCCCTCTTTTGCGCTCTCTCTCCCTCTCTCTTTTGCGCTCTCCCCCCTCTCTTTTGCGCTCTCTCCCCCTTCTCTTTTGCACTCTCTCTCCCGCTCTCTTTTGCGCTCCTCCCCCCTTTTGCGCTCTCTCTCCCCCCTCTTTTGCGCTCTCTCTCCCCCCTCTCTTTTGCTCTTTCTCTCCCCTCTCTTTTACTCTCTCTCCTCCCCCTCTCTTTTGCTCTCTCTCTACCCCCTCTCTTTTGCTCTCTCTCCCTCTTTTGCTCTTTCTCTTCCCCCCTCTCGTTTGCTCTCTCTCCTCTCTTTTGCTCTCTCTCCCCCCCTCTTTTGCTCTCTCTCTCCCCCTCTCTTTTGCTCTCTCTCCCTCTTTTGCTGTCTCTCTCCCTCTCTTTTGCTCACTCTCTCTCCCCCTCTTTTGCTGTCTCTCTCACTCTCTTTTGCTCTCTCTCTTCCCCCTCTCGTTTGCTCTCTCTCCTCTTGTTTGCTCTCTCTTTTGCTGCCTCTCTCCCCCTCTCTTTTGCGCTCTCTCCCCCTCTCTTTTGTGCTCTCTCCCCCCCTCTTTTGTGCTCTCTCCCCCTCTCTTTTGCGCTCTCCCCCCCCTCTCTTTTGCGCTCTCTCCCCCTCCTTTGCGCTCTCTCTCCCTCTCTCTTTTGCGCTCTCTCTCCCCCTCTCTTTTGCACTCTCTCCCCCTTCTCTTTTGCACTCTCTCTCCCGCTCTCGTTTGCGCTCCTCCCCCCTTTTGCGCTCTATCTCACCCTCTCTTTTGCGCTCTCTCCCCCTCTCTTTTGCGCTCTCTCTCCCCCCTCTTTTGCGCTCTCTCTCCCCCTTCTCTTTTGCTCTTTCTCTCCCCTCTCTTTTACTCTCTCTCCCCCCTCTCTTTTGCTCTGTCTCCCTCTTTTGCTCTCTCTCTTCCCCCCCCCATTTGCTCTCTCCCCTCTTTTGCGCTCTCCCCCTCTCTTTTGCGCTCTCTCCCCCTCTCTTTTGCTCTCTCTCCCCCTCTCCTTTGCGCTCTCTCCCCCCTCTCTTTTGCGCTCTCTCTCCCCATCTCTTTTGCGCTCTCTCCCCCCTCCCTTTTGCGCTCTCTCCCCCCCCTCTCCTTTGCGCTCTCTCCCCCCTCTCTTTTGCGCTCTGTCCCCCTCTCTTTTGCGCTCTGTCCCCCTCTCTTTTGCGCTTTCTCTACACCTCTCTTTTGTGCTCTCTCCCCCTCTCTCTTGCGCTCTCTCTCCACCTCTCTTTTGCGCTCTCTCCCCCCCTCTCTTTTGTTGTCTCTCTCCCCCCTCTCTTTTGCTGTCTCTCTTCCCCCTCTCTTTTGCTGACTCTCTTCCCCCTCTCTTTTGCTGTCTCTCTCTCCCCCCTCTCTTTTGCTGTCTCTCTCCCCCCTCTCTTTTGCTGTCTCTCTCCCCCCTCTCTTTTGTTGTCTCTCTCTCCCCCTCTCTTTTGCTGTCTCTCTTCCCCCTCTCTTTTGCTGACTCTCTTCCCCCTCTCTTTTGCTGTCTCTCTCTCCCCCCTCTCTTTTGCTGTCTCTCTCCCCCCTCTCTTTTGCTGTCTCTCTCCCCTCTCTTTTGTTGTCTCTCTCTCCCCCCTCTCTTTTGCTGTCTCTCTCCCCCCTCTCTTTTGCTGTCTCTCTCCCTCTCTCTATCCCCCTCTTTAGAGCTCTCTGTCTCTCTGCAGCTGCCCCGGCATCTGGCCCCACCCAAGTTATGCCCGGCCACGCCCACATCGCACCCGTCAGACCATGCCCATGTCGCGCCCACCCGGCCACGCCCACTCCACCACACGACGCCAGGACAGTTGGAAGGCCGGGTGTGTTCGTCCTCGTGCGCAGTCTCTACTGCGCATGACAGCTTCGGACAAACACACTTCGCCTTTTATTATATAGGATATGCAAGCTGACCCTGGAGAGGATAGCGGTATGCACAAGAATATTTGTGTCTAAAGTTCTTTTTCAAAATAAAGTGAGATTCCCAACTTGCAGCATTCAAAATCAAGTGGCCCAGCCTGATATACACAGCTCATCTTTTCTTTGTACCTAGACACACACTGGAACCCTTAAATTAAAAACCTTTAAAAAAAAACACCCTAAAAAGCACTATTTGAAAACTCGGTGCCTTCATGTAAATATTGAGCCACATATTTTCCCATGCATTTCTTTTTTTAATATATAGCACAAATTAAAGCAAACATGCTTGAAAACATGCAATGTGTCTTTCTGAATAAAGCTCTATATTAGGAAGTTGGTGTTGCAGTAGTTAACCTTATATTCTGCCAAAAACAGATAATACTCTACAAAGTTTCAAGGCTAACGTGTTGGAAATAAAAATATTAATACTCTGACTAAAGAACAGAAGACCTTTCAAAATATGGCCACTAGATTTCACAAAGTGGGTAATCGACAAATATTTAACTTCTATTGTCCCCAAACAAGCAAATACTAAGTGGTTGTTCTCTAACTAATTAACTATTCAGTAAAATGCTAACTCTAGCCTTAAACCTCAGCTGTAAGGTGACAATTTATTAGTACACCATTTAAATCTGGTTTAAAGAAATTCACACAATACAAATCACAGTTCTATAAGTTGCAAATCTACTCTGTTATTTGCACACACTATAGTTTATTGCTCTGTACTATTATCACATTTCTTTCACTCTTTGGTCTTATTTTTAGAACAACATGTATATTAGAGTCTAATAGTATCTCATTAGCAGCCGCATATTTGTATAAATAAGAACATAGTATCATACCTCCCAACATTTCAAAATTCAAAAGAGGTACACCCCCCCCCCCGCAAAAAAATTGGAAATGTGGTGGACGGGGCTTAAAAATCATAAGACCAAGGTAATATAAATAAAATTCTAAATAAAGTCATATTTCTCCTACATTGGTGTATCCGGTCCATGGCTTCATCCTTACTTGTGGGATATTCTCAATCCCTACAGGAAGTGGCAAATAGAGCACACAGCAGAGCTGTCCATATAGCTCCCCTCAGGCTCCGCCCCCCCAGTCATTCTCTTTGCCGCTTAACTAGTAGCATCTCCACGGGGGTGGTAAAGAGTATGTGGTGTTAGTTGTAGTTTTTTTATTTCTTCTATCAAGAGTTTGTTATTTTAAAATAGTGCCGGCTTGTACTATTTACTCTGCAGCAGAAAGTGATGAAGATTTCTGCTAAGAGGAATATGATTTTAGCACCAGTAACTAAAATCCATGGCTGTTCCCACAAAGGACTGTTGAAACCAGAGAACATCAGTTGGGGGGAACAGTTTGCAGGCTTAACTGCTTCAGGTATGATCAGTCATTTTTCTAACAAGACCATGTAATGCTAGAAGACTGTCAGAAATTCCCTCTGGGATAGGTAAGCCATTTTTCTTAGACTCTGTATAAAATGATGGCTTATATTAAGTGCTCTATGCTGGTTGACACTAATTGTGGGCTTAATCGATTGCTTTTTAGCATGTTTTTTGCTATAAATAAGGTGTTTTTTCAAACTTTAAAACACTTTTGGGGTTTAATTTGCGTCTGGCACTTAGTTAGACACCTAATCTAGTCAGAAAGGCCCATCCACTCTGGAATGAAGAGGGAGGAGGCCTCATTTTCGAGCCTCAATTGCGCAGTGTTTTTTGCCTAGGCAGTTCATGCAGCTTCACGTGGGGAGTCCAGAGGCTCAGAAAAGGACTCCAGAGAGGCTTATTTGCTACCAAAATAATCCCTAAGGAAGGTAAAGGCCACAGTGGAAGCTGTGGCATGGTACTGTAATGTGTTAACCGGTTAATAACTGTTATTAACTCCGGTTTGGGCATTAAGGGGTTAATTGGTCTGAAAATTTGTGTGCAATCTTTACAAAGCATTAAGACACTGTGGTGAAAATTTCATTAAAATCGGATGTTTATTTGATGGTTTTTTGATGTTTCAGTAATAAAGTGCGCACTTTTATTATTTAAAGAGACAGTAACATTTTTGTCAAAAATAATTTTTATTGCATTGAAGTTCTGTTTATGTCTGTCAAACATGTCTGAATCTTCAGATAGCCTATGTTCTGTATGCTCAAAGTCCAAGGTGGTTCCCCCATTAAATTTATGTGTGAAGTGTGCCATAGCGTCCAAGCAGCTTAAGGACCATACAATCACACTTAAAAATATAGCCCAAGATGATTCTTTAGCTAAAGGTAATGAAGATAGCTCGCTATCCTCTCCTTCTGTGTCAATACCAGCTATGCCCGCGCAAGCGATGCCCAGTACATCTAGCGCACCAATTGTGATTACTATGCAACAGTTAGCGGCAGTAATGGATAATTCTCTTTCACCATTTTTATCTAAACTGCCAGCTTTTCCTAGGAAGCGTGATTGCTCAGTTTTAAACACAGAAAATGAGCAAGCTGACGCAGAGGATAATTTATCTGTAGTGCCCTCACATCAATCTGACTTGGCGGTGAGGGAGGGCCTGTCTGAGGGAGAAATTTCTGACACAGGAAAAGTTTCTCAGCAGGCAGAGCCTGATGCCATAGCATTTAAATTTAAGCTAGAACACCTCTGCACCCTACTTAAGGAGGTCCTAGCTACACTTGATGATTGTGATCCTTTGGTGATCCCAGAAAAATTGTGTAAAATGGACAAATTCTTAGAGGTCCCAGTACACACTGATGCATTTCCGATACCTAAGAGGGTGGCGGATATCGTGACTAAGGAGTGGGAGAAGCCAGGTGCACCCTTTGTTCCCCCTTCTATATTTAAGAAATTGTTCCCAATTGTTGACCCTAGAAGGGACGAGTGGCAGACGGTCCCTAAGGTAGAGGGGGCAGTTTCAATGCTAGCTAAGCGCACGACTATACCAATAGAAGACAGTTGCGCTTTCAAAGATCCGATGGATTAAAAATTAGGTTTACTTAAAATTTTTGTTCAACAAGGTTTTCTTCTTCAACAATTTCTTGCATTATTCCTGTAACCACTGCAGCTGCTTTTTGGTTTCAGGAATTAGAAAACTCGCTCCAGAAGGAGACTTCTTATGATGAAGTCATGGATAGAATTCACGCCCTGAAGTTGGCTAATTCTTTCATTACAGATGCCGCTATGCAGTTAGCTAAATTAGCGGCGAAAAATTCTGGCTTCGCAATAGTAGCGCGTAGAGCGCTTTGGCTAAAATCGTGGTCGGCGGATGTGTCGTCCAAAACAAAATTGCTTAATATTCCTTTCAAGGGTAAGACCCTATTCGGGCCAGAGTTGAAAGAAATTATTTCAGATATCACTGGGGGAAAGGGCCATGCTCTCCCACAGGATAGACCTTTCAAAGATAAAAACAAGTCTAATTTTCATTCCTTTCGCAATTTCAGGAACGGACCGGCTTCTACCTCTACAGCCACTAGGCAAGAGGTTAACGCACCCCAGCCCAAACCAGCATGGAAACCAATGCAAGGCTGGAACAAGGGTAAACAGGCCAAAAAGCCTGCTGCTACCAAGACAGCATGAAGGGGTAGCCCCCAATCCGGGACCGGATCTAGTAGGGGGCAGACTTTCTCTCTTTGCTCAGGCCTGGGCAAGAGATGTTCCGGACCCCTGGGCACTAGAAATTGTCTCTCAGGGGTATCTTCTAGAATTCAAGGACCTTCCTCCAAGGGGAAGGTTCCACATGTCTCGCTTATCTTTAGACCAGATAAAGAGACAGGCATTCTTACATTGCGTAGAAGACCTTTTAAAAATGGGAGTGATACACCCAGTTCCAACAGCAGAACAAGGACTGGGATTTTACTCAAACCTGTTTGTAGTTCCCAAAACGGAAGGAACTTTCAGGCCAATTCTGGACTTAAAGATCCTAAACAAATTCCTCAGAGTTCCATCATTCAAAATGGAAACCATTCGGACAATTTTACCAATGATCCAGGAGGGTCAATATATGACTACCGTGGACTTAAAGGATGCGTACCTGCATATTCCTATCCACAAAGACCACCATCAGTTCCTGAGGTTCGCCTTTCTGGACAAGCATTACCAGTTCGTGGCTCTTCCCTTCGGATTGGCCACTGCTCCCAGAATTTTCACAAAGGTGCTAGGGTCTCTTCTAGTGGTGCTAAGGCCAAGGGGCATTGCAGTAGCACCTTACCTAGACGACATTCTAATACAAGCGTCGTCCTTTCACAAAGCAAAGGCTCATACAGACATTGTTCTAGCCTTTCTAAGGTCCCACAGGTGGAAGGTGAACATAGAAAAAAGTTCTCTGTCCCCGTTCACAAGGGTTCCCTTCCTGGGAACAATAATAGACTCAGTAGAAATGAAGATCTTTCTGACAGAGGCCAGGAAGTTAAAACTTCTGAACACTTGTCGAGTTCTTCAATCCATTCCTCAACCCTCCATAGCTCAGTGCATGGAGGTAATAGGACTCATGGTTGCAGCAATGGACATGGTTCCATTTGCTCAAATTCATTTAAGACCATTGCAACTGTGCATTATCAAACAGTGGAATGGGGATTATGCAGATTTGTCTCCCCAGATTCAAATGGACCAGAAAACCAGAGACTCAATCCTCTGGTGGTTGTCTCTGGATCACCTGTCTCAGGGAATGAGTTTCCGCAGACCGGAGTGGATCATTGTCACGACCGACGCCAGCCTCCTAGGAGTCCCTGAAGGCTCAGGGTCTATGGTCTCGGGAAGAATCTCTTCTCCCGATAAACATTTTTTAATTGAGAGCGATATTCAATGCGCTCCAGGCATGGCCTCAACTAGCGGAGGCCAAATTCATCAGATTTCAGTCGGACAACATGACAACTGTGGCGTACATCAATCATCAGGGGGGAACAAAGAGTTCCCAGGCGATGAGAGAGGTATCCAAAATCATCAAACGGGCAGAGGATCACTCTTGCCATCTATCAGCAATTCACATCCCAGGAGTGGACAACTGGGAAGCGGATTATCTGAGTCGTCAGACTTTCCATCCGGGTGAGTGGGAACTTCACCCGGAGGTTTTGCCCAGTTAACCCAACTATGGGGCATTCCAGATCTGGATCTGATGGCGTCACGTCAGAACTCCAAAGTTCCACGTTACGGGTCCAGGGATCCCAAGGCGACATTGGTAGATGCCTTAGTAGCGCCTTGGTCGTTCAATCTAGCTTATGTCTTTCCACCGTTTCCCCTTCTCCCCCGGCTAGTAGCCAGGATCAAACAGGAGAAGGCTTCAGTAATTCTGATAGCTCCTGCGTGGCCACGCAGGACTTGGTATGCAGACCTGGTGAATATGTCATCGGTTCCACCATGGAAGCTACCTTTGAGGCAGGACCTTCTAATTCAAGGTCCATTCGAACATCCAAACCTAGTTTCTCTGCAACTGACTGCTTGGAGATTGAACGCTTGATTCTAGCTAAGCGTGGGTTTTCAGAATCAGTTATAGATACCCTGATCCAGGCTAGAAAGCCTGTCACCAGGAAAATTTACCATAAGATATGGAGGAAATATCTTTGTTGGTGTGAATCCAAAGGTTACTCATGGAGTAAGATTAGGATTCCAAGGATTCTAGCTTTTCTCCAAGAAGGATTGGAGAAAGGTTTGTCAGCTAGTTCCTTAAAAGGACAGATTTCCGCTCTGTCTGTTTTGTTACACAAGCGTCTGGCAGCAATGCCAGATGTTCAGGCGTTTGTACAGGCTTTAGTCAGAATCAAGCCTGTCTATAGACCTGTGGCTCCTCCATGGAGTCTAAATTTAGTTCTTTCAGTTTTTCAAGGGGTTCCGTTTGAACCTCTACATTCCATAGATATCAAGTTACTATCTTGGAAAGTTTTGTTTTTGGTAGCTATTTCTTCTGCTAGAAGAGTTTCTGAATTGTCTGCTTTGCAGTGTAATTCACCTTACCTGGTGTTCCATGCAGATAAGGTTGTTTTACGTACCAAACCTGGTTTTCTTCCAAAAGTGGTTTCCAATAAGAATATTAACCAGGAGATAGTTGTTCCTTCTCTGTGTCCTAATCCAGTTTCTAACAAGGAACGTCTGTTGCACAATCTTGATGTGGTTCGTGCTTTAAAGTTCTATCTAAAAGCAATTAAAGACTTCAGACAAACATCGTCCTTGTTTGTCGTCTATTCTGTCAAGAGGAGAGGTCTAAGGCGACTGCGACCTCTCTGTCCTTCTGGCTGAAAAGCATCATCCGGTTGGCGTATGAGACTGCTGGAAGGCAGCCCCCTGAACGAATTACAGCTCACTCTACTAGAGCTGTGGCTTCCACATGGGCTTTCAAGAATGAGGCTTCTGTTGAACAGATCTGTAAGGCAGCGACTTGGTCTTCTCTGCATACATTTGCCAAATTTTACAAATTCAATACTTTTGCTTCTTCGGAGGCTATTTTTGGGAGAAAGGTTTTACAAGCAGTGGTGCCTTCCGTTTAGGTTACCTGACTTGTTCCCTCCCTTCATCCGTGTCCTAAAGCTTTGGTATTGGTTCCCACAAGTAAGGATGAAGCCGTGGACCAGATACACCAATGTAGGAGAAAACAGAATTTATGTTTACCTGATAAATTTCTTTCTCCTACGGTGTATCCGGTCCACGGCCCACCCTGGCATTTTAGTCAGGTTTAAATTTATTACATTGCATAAACTTATACATACAGATACACACACCCACAGTTATGGATACAGATAGACACAAACACTACATCATATATGGGTATTTGTAATTCATTGTATGGGGTCCTGGGGTTGGCAAGCACATTAGCTGTCAGTCTGCGGCTGCCACTGTTCGTTACCTTGGTATTAGCACTGCTCATTGTATAAAACTGAAGGCATGCTAGTATTATCACCAGGGGTTAGACATCATCACTACCAGAGGTAGGTTAGAGAGGTCACCATTACCCGTGGTTAGAGTGTATACAGCCTTCTTACTCCTGCTTAACCCACACACCATTCCTTTTCCACAGGGAATCTAACAGGTATCTAACCATGTCAGAGTATGGGCCCAACAGAATATTTAAAAAAATAAATTAAAAAAAATATTTTTTTTTAATGCCTGGGGCAAATCGGAACAGATGGCTAGCAACCCGGGACAGGGGGACAGACCCCTAAAATCGGGACTGTCCCGCGAAAATCGGGACAGTTGGGGGGTATAATGAATTTTTTATTAATTAACATGTTATTGTAGGCTCAGGTTGTGGACTCTTCCCATCTTAGGCTGTCACCTTCTAAACATAACAACTATGCTATGCATGTGGGCTGTATAAGCCTAGCCCTGATAGACTTTGTGGTCATCCCTTAACAATTGATGATATGTCCTCAGTGGCCCTGTGACTTATGATGTATAAGGAAGTAAACCATCATGTGTCAGGAAGTAAATCACTCTTAGGATCAGACAAACTTAGAGCAAATTGTACATTGCTGATCTGAATGAAAAAAGGTATTTTTAAAAACATCATATGTCAAAAGTCATAATTAGAGGCAATAATGGAAACAGAATTTATGCTTACCCGATACATTTCTTTCTCCAACGGTGTGTCCGGTCCATGGCGTCATCCTTACTTGTGGGAATATTCTCTTCCCCAACAGGAAATGGCAAAGAGCACAGCAAAAGCTGCCCATATAGCCCCTCCTCTGGCTCCGCCCCCAGTCATTCGACCGACGGTTAGGAGAAAAAAAGGAGAAACTATAGGATGCCGTGGTGACTGTAGTTTATAGAGAAAGAAATTTTTCAAACCTGATTAAAAAACCAGGGCGGGCCGTGGACCGGACACACCGTTGGAGAAAGAAATTTATCAGGTAAGCATAAATTCTGTTTTCTCCAACATTGGTGTGTCCGGTCCACGGCATCATCCTTACTTGTGGGAACCAATACCAAAGCTTTAGGACACGGATGAAGGGAGGGAGCAAATCAGGTTACCTAAACGGAAGGCACCACGGCTTGCAAAACCTTTCTCCCAAAAATAGCCTCCGAAGAAGCATAAGTATCAAATTTGTAAAATTTGGCAAAAGTGTGCAGAGAAGACCAAGTCGCTGCCTTACATATCTGATCAACAGAAGCCTCGTTCTTGAAGGCCCATGTGGAAGCCACAGCCCTAGTAGAGTGAGCTGTGATTCGTTCAGGAGGCTGCCGTCCGGCAGTCTCATAAGCCAATCGGATGATGCTTTTCAGCCAGAAAGAAAGAGAGGTAGCAGTAGCTTTTTGTCCTCTCCTCTTACCAGAGTAAACAACAAAAAAAGATGAAGTTTGTCTGAAATCCTTTGTTGCGTCTAAATAGAACTTTAACGCACGGACCACATCTAAATTGTGTAACAAACGTTCCTTCTTTGAAACTGGATTCGGACACAGAGAAGGAACAACTATTTCCTGGTTAATATTCTTGTTGGAAACTACTTTTGGAAGAAAACCAGGTTTGGTACGCAAAACGACCTTATCTGAATGGAACACCAGATAGGATGGATCACACTGCAAAGCAGACAATTCAGAAACTCTTCTAGCAGAAGAAATAGCAACCAAAAACAGAACTTTCCAAGATAGTAACTTGATATCTATGGAATGTAAAGGTTCAAACGGAACCCCTTGAAGAACTGAAAGAACTAAATTTACACTCCAAGGAGGAGTCATGGGTCTGTAAACAGGCTTGATTCTGACCAAAGCCTGTACAAAAGCTTGTACATCTGGCACGGCTGCCAGGCGTTTGTGTAACAAAACAGATAAAGAAGAAATCTGTCCTTTTAGGGAACTCGCTGACAACCCTTTATCCAAACCCTCTTGGAGAAAGGAAAGAATCTTAGGAATTTTAATTTTACTCCAGGAGAATCCCTTGGATTCACACCAACAGATACATTTTTTCCATATCTTATGGTAAATCTTTCTAGTCACAGGTTTTCTGGCTTGGACCAGAGTATCTATCACTGAATTTGAAAACCCACGCTTGGATAAAATCAAGCGTTCAATTTCCAAGCAGTCAGCTGCAGAGAAACTAGATTTGGATGTTCGAATGGACCTTGTACTAGAAGATCCTGTCTCAAAGGTAGCTTCCATGGTGGAGCCGATGACATATTCACCAGGTCTGCATACCAAGTCCTGCGTGGCCACGCAGGAGCTATCAGAATCACTGAGGCCTTCTCCTGTTTGATCCTGGCTACGAGCCTGGGAAGGAGAGGAAACGGTGGAAACACATAAGCTAGGTTGAAACGACCAAGGAGCCACTAATGCATCCACTAGAGTCGCCTTGGGATCCCTGGATCTGGACCCGTAGCAAGGAACCTTGAAGTTCTGACGAGATGCCATCAGACCCATGTCTGGAATGCCCCATAATTGAGTTAACTGGGCAAAAACCTCCGGGTGGAGTTCCCACTCCCCCGGATGGAAAGTCTGACGACTCAATTCCGCCTCCCAGTTGTCTACTCCTGGGATGTGAATTGCAGATAGATGGCAGGAGTGATCCTCCGCCCATTTGATGAGCTTGGATACCTCTCTCATCGCCAAGGAACTCTTTGTTCCTCCCTGATGGTTGATGTAAGCTACAGTTGTCATGTTGTCCGACTGGAATCTTTTGAATCCGGCCTTCACTAGTTGAGGACAAGCCCGGAGCGCATTGAATATCGCTCTCAGTTCCAGGATGTTTATCGGGAGAAGAGACTCTTCCCGAGACCATAGACCCTGAGCTTTCAGGGAGTCCCAGACCGCGCCCCAGCCTAATAGACTGGCGTCGGTCGTGACAATGACCCACTCTGGTCTGCGGAAACTCATTCCCTGAGACAGGTGATCCTGAGTCAACAACCAACGGAGTGAGTCTCTGGTTAACTGGTCTACTTGAATCTGGGGAGACAAGTCTGCATAATCCCCATTCCACTGTCTGAGCATGCACAGTTGCAATGGTCTTAGATGAATTCGAGCAAAAGGAACCACGTCCATTGCTGCCACCATTAGACCTATTACTTCCATGCACTGAGCTAGATCTTCATTTCTACAGAATCTATTATTGTTCCCAGAAATGGAACTCTTGTAGACGGGGACAGGGAACTCTTTTCCACGTTCACCTTCCACCCGTGAGACCTGAGAAAAGCTAATACAATGTCTGTATGAGCCTTTGATCTGGAAAGGGACGACGCTTGGATTAGAATGTCATCTAGGTAAGGTGCTACTGCAATGCTACTGCAATGCCCCTCGGTCTTAGCACCGCTAGAAGGGACCCTAGCACCTTTGTGAAGATTCTGGGAGCAGTGGCTAAACCGAACGGAAGAGCCACGAACTGGTAATGTTTGTCCAGAAAGGCGAACCTTAGGAACTGATGAGGATCTTTGTGGATAGGAATATGTAGGTACGCATCCTTTAAATCCACGGTAGTCATGTATTGACCCTCCTGGATTGTAGGTAAAATAGTTTGAATGTTAAGCAGAAAGGAAAACGGCTAACCATCCGCAAATGAATCCAAGAGAGCGGTTAGGTAAGATGCAGAAAAGGTTTATTGTTTTCAGGTACAGACAAGGATTAAAACCAAAAAGCGGGCATGCAGAAAAAATGCACCAAACGGAACTGGTCCGGATGGTTACTGATCAGCAAAGGACATACGCGTTTCGTGAGGGGCTGCCTCACTTGCTCACTGCTTAAAACAAATGCTGTTCTGTAAGCCTATATAGAGGGTTAATTAGGTTAATTAGCCATCAGTGTGATGTTAACTGTTTGATATAATTTTTTAACCCTTTTTAAAAAGCATTGTATTCCTGTACTCATTCTGTCTGTTCATGCAGCATATATAGTCTGAAGGGTTAAAAATTATATCAAACAGTTAACATCACACTGATGGCTAATTAAACTAATTAACCCTCTATATAGGCTTACAGAACAGCATTTGTTTTAAGCAGTGAGCAAGTGAGGCAGCCCCTCACGAAACGCGTATGTCCTTTGCTGATCAGTAACCATCCGGACCAATTCCGTTTGGTGCATTTTTTCTGCATGCCCGCTTTTTGGTTTTAAGCCTTGTCTGTACCTGAAAACAATAAACCTTTTCTGCATCTTACCTAACCTCTCTCTTGGATTCATTTGCGGATGGTTAGCCGGTTTCCTTTCTGCTTAACTGGAGATACTTCTGACGTCATTGGACTGAGACGCCTGGATCTGGCTCCTATCCGCATCCGTAGGAGTGTAGTTAGTGCACACGCTGAAGACGCGCTGGAGGGTCGCTGAAGAAAAGCCATTTGCCTGACAGCCTGAGGGTAAGCAGCGCTCTTTTTGTTCATAAAATAGTTCGAATGGTTTCCATTTTGAACGATGGAACCCTGAGGAATTTATTTAGAATTTTTAAATCCAGAATTGGTCTGAAAGTTCCCTCTTTTTTGGGAACTACAAACAGGTTCGAGTAAAACCCCTGACCTTGTTCCGCTGTTGGAACTGGGTGTATCACTTCCATCTTTAATAGGTCTCCTACGCAATGTAAGAATGCCTGTCTCTTTATCTGGTCTGAAGATAAGCGAGACATGTGGAACCTTCCCCTTGGGGGAAGTTCCTTGAATTCTAGAAGATAACCACAATTGCAAACCCTGAATTTTTCGCCGCTAACCTCGCCAATTGCAAAGCGGCATCTAAAATAAAGGAATTAGCTAACTTAAGTGTGTGAATTCTGTCCATGACTTCCTCATATGGAGTCTCTTTATTGAGCGACCTTTCTAGTTCATCGAACCAAAAACACGCCGCCGTAGTGACAGGAATAATGCACGAAATTGGTTGGAGGAGGAAACCTTGCTGAACAAAAATCTTTTTAAGCAAACCCTCCAATTTTTTATCCATAGGATCTTTGAAAGCACAATTGTCCTCAATGGGAATAGTTGTGCATTTGGCTAGCGTAGAAACTGCCCCCTCAACCTTAGGGACTGTTTGCCATGCGTCCTTCCTTGGGTCGACCATGGGGAACATCTTCTTAAATATAGTTAATACAACAAAAGAAAAGGGGGCGCCCTTGAGAGTATCTATAAATGGTAATATGTAGTATATGAGGTAGCTTATATGTTACCAATAGAAATGCACTTTTCAGTATAAATGATGATACACTGATTCAGTAGTAACTAGTATATATGTTGTGGACAGAGTAAATAGATGTTAACCTATACAATTTGATAATCACAATGTTAATAGGACAGTTGTATCTCACTCAAAACTAGTATATACGTTGTGAACAGAGTAAATAGATGTTAGCCTAAACAATTTGATAATCACAATGTTAATAGGATAGTTATATCTCACTCAAAGATAGTGGTTAATGGGTGACAATGATCACTATATTGTCCTTTATAAAGGTCTTGATAGTAGAATACCAAGGCAGCAATCTGTAGTGGTCCAGACCAGGATCCAATTAAGCAATCTAAAATATCAAACAGAGACAGATGCGCCACATGGCCCAATATTGTAGTTTCCAAATTTATGTAGATTTTACTATATAGTTGAACTCACATGTATTGGAGCACCTCAATTGGTGCAAATGACACAGTCTGGGATCTATAACAGTCACCCAGCAGACCGGCCTCTCGAGTTGTTCAGGGTCTGTGTAAAATAGAAAACACAAAAAAGCCTATATGGCCTAGTATTGTATGACTAGAGTGATTTCACACCAGATAGTAGTATAAGATTTTGAACTCACATTTGGTGAAGCATCCCCAATGATGCTATAGAGACAAGCTGGGATTAATTCAGTCACCCAACAGACTTAGCTCGTGGCATACAGCATGCAATAGTCCTCTCAGTGGTCTTTAGGTCAGTGATATCCTCAGATAAAAACCAGTTCATAGGCAGCAAGTGTTTATAGTAAAAGTTAAAATCACTTTAATAAAATAATATTAAATTGCGACGCGTTTCTCAGTCTCAGACTGTTTCCTCAGGCATAATAAAATGGTTTACAAACACTTGCTATATATTCCTAAACAAACCACTTAACATAATTGGTAACACTTGTTGTGGGTGTGGTTTATGACATCATCAGTATCCTAGCTACTGATATATTTTAGCAACAAATGTGACACAGTATTGTATACTTAAACAATGTACATCAGAGTTTACATTTTATGAGTCAAGTGAAACAATCTACCTCATACTTTGCAGTGCAAATATTAATCATAATACATAAAACACATCAATATTATAATATTGTAGCAATACATATATTTCCCCATATCCAGTGAGATTTGTCTCATGCTACTCAATCATATCTGATTCCTATCTCTATTTCTATTTAATGTCTAGGCTGGGTCTGTTTTATATCAGAACATCTTTAATCCATTGTTTAATGGTTTATCTTTTTTCTTATTTAGTTTTTAAGTGTCTGATCCCTCTCTGCCAATAGCCCCAATCTACATTTAATATGAGGGTAACTATTTTTTGTTCAAACCTTTGTATTAAACATTATAAGCCCTTTGATTTATTGGTATGTAATAGTTTTATAATCTACTGCTGTGCATAAACTGTGATTTCAAATGGCAGGTTGTTGACTAACCTTATAGGGCTATTGATCCATTAGATTCGAGTAGTTTCAAACGCCATCTGATGTTCTAAATGGCGTGTGTGTTGCGCTAATGCGCATGTGTACAACGTCAATGTGTATGTGAGTAATGTTGCCAAGGGAACAAATAGTGTTAGTCAATTATACGTTGTGCGTAAAACGTGATACGTCCCAAGCTGCGCCAGTGCGCATGTCAGCACTGCTAAGGCGTCTCAAGCTTTCGTTGCCAAGGGAACCGGAATCCCATTCAATCTCACGTTATGCGTGTTATAGCCTTACAGCTGATAGGTTAGTATTATCTTGTAGGAGGTTTTTATTGTTTATGCTAGTGCGCATGTCAGCATTGCCAAGGAGTCTCAAGTTTTCATTGCCAAGGGAACCAGAATCTCATTCAGTCTCACGTTATGCGTGCTATAGCCTTTCGACTGATAGGCCAATATTATCTTGTAGGTGGTTTCCATTGTCCATGGGAAATAGACACCAACTACAAATTGAGACGTATATATTTGCTCTCTTGTCCACAGTAACCCCCATATAATAATGGCATATTAGTGGAAAAAATATATAATAATAATAAAGAGCAATATCATATTCCATGTGTACCGAGTCCTTCCCATCATAACATATCGTAGTGGGATATGATTACAGACATGTAATGACATAATACCATATTTAGAACAAATGTTAGCCAAAATAAAGGTAGTTCCAAATCTGTTCATATTCTACCTATAGAGCAAGTACCAAGGAACAGTCATAACCCCATGCTTACTCTACGCCGGAGAGAAACATTCTGGATTCACAAACTACACACTTTAGTTCCGGAGGGTCTGAATGAGTGCGTAGATCTAGCAGCATTTGATCTGTAAAGTTATATCAAGTCCACCATAATACCCTATGAATAACCCTGTAGATTTAAGAACAAAACATCTATACCTACACGTATAGATCTATTCTTATACATTATGCCTTTCTATGGAGGAAAAATGTGACCATCACTGGGCATATCTTGCACTTATTACCATCTATCTTTATTGGTAATATATATTCTTTGATACACATTCTGATATAAGTGACACATTGGGTTAAATTATTAGGAGGGCACACACATATATATCACACGTAATGACACATATATCACACTTAAGGTAATATACATCAAACGGAATGACACTTTAAGATATCTATATATACTTATAGATATACTACATCTGAAATTTATCTAACACTTTTTGCAAGTATATCTCTTCCTACACACTAAGGAAAAATTTCTATAAAGACTAAAAATATAACTATCAGACATCACTTTTCCAAAATCTGACACTAACAAATATATAAATATATCTAACACACACATTTGACACAAGTAAACACATATAGTCACTTGAGCAGAATATTAATGAATACACATATCAATTAGATATCAAAAAACACCAAAGTAACAACTATATCTTGAAATTGAACCACTAATCCTATTGTTTATGAAATTTGACACCACTAAGATACACACATGTTTATACACATACATGACACTTAGTAAATACAAATAGGGACATCATATAAAGGAAGGGTATTAGTAAAATATACTCCTATGGAGCCGCAGTACCATCAGCCCAATAATAACGATTAGTTATAATATGACCTATATATTGTTATAACAACATCACATAGTAGTATGTATCACTGGATATTAACTACTGAAATACACACACTGTGAGTCAAAAGAGATCTAGTTTTATAAAATTTATAAAATTTATAATATTTATGATTTCCTATATGAACAATATATACATACATATTCTGATGTATAACAACATACATCATTTTGGCTAACATTTGTTCTAAATATGGTATTATGTCATTACATGTCTGTAATCATATCCCACTACGATATGTTATGATGGGAAGGACTCGGTACACATGGAATATGATATTGCTCTTTATTATTATTATATATTTTTTCCACTAATATGCCATTATTATATGGGGGTTACTGTGGACAAGAGAGCAAATATATACGTCTCAATTTGTAGTTGGTGTCTATTTCCCATGGACAATGGAAACCACCTACAAGATAATATTGGCCTATCAGTCGAAAGGCTATAGCACGCATAACGTGAGACTGAATGAGATTCTGGTTCCCTTGGCAATGAAAACTTGAGACTCCTTGGCAATGCTGACATGCGCACTAGCATAAACAATAAAAACCTCCTACAAGATAATACTAACCTATCAGCTGTAAGGCTATAACACGCATAACGTGAGATTGAATGGGATTCCGGTTCCCTTGGCAACGAAAGCTTGAGACGCCTTAGCAGTGCTGACATGCGCACTGGCGCAGCTTGGGACGTATCACGTTTTACGCACAACGTATAATTGACTAACACTATTTGTTCCCTTGGCAACATTACTCACATACACATTGACGTTGTACACATGCGCATTAGCGCAACACACACGCCATTTAGAACATCAGATGGCGTTTGAAACTACTCGAATCTAATGGATCAATAGCCCTATAAGGTTAGTCAACAACCTGCCATTTGAAATCACAGTTTATGCACAGCAGTAGATTATAAAACTATTACATACCAATAAATCAAAGGGCTTATAATGTTTAATACAAAGGTTTGAACAAAAAATAGTTACCCTCATATTAAATGTAGATTGGGGCTATTGGCAGAGAGGGATCAGACACTTAAAAACTAAATAAGAAAAAAGATAAACCATTAAACAATGGATTAAAGATGTTCTGATATAAAACAGACCCAGCCTAGACATTAAATAGAAATAGAGATAGGAATCAGATATGATTGAGTAGCATGAGACAAATCTCACTGGATATGGGGAAATATATGTATTGCTACAATATTATAATATTGATGTGTTTTATGTATTATGATTAATATTTGCACTGCAAAGTATGAGGTAGATTGTTTCACTTGACTCATAAAATGTAAACTCTGATGTACATTGTTTAAGTATACAATACTGTGTCACATTTGTTGCTAAAATATATCAGTAGCTAGGATACTGATGATGTCATAAACCACACCCACAACAAGTGTTACCAATTATGTTAAGTGGTTTGTTTAGGAATATATAGCAAGTGTTTGTAAACCATTTTATTATGCCTGAGGAAACAGTCTGAGACTGAGAAACGCGTCGCAATTTAATATTATTTTATTAAAGTGATTTTAACTTTTACTATAAACACTTGCTGCCTATGAACTGGTTTTTATCTGAGGATATCACTGACCTAAAGACCACTGAGAGGACTATTGCATGCTGTATGCCACGAGCTAAGTCTGTTGGGTGACTGAATTAATCCCAGCTTGTCTCTATAGCATCATTGGGGATGCTTCACCAAATGTGAGTTCAAAATCTTATACTACTATCTGGTGTGAAATCACTCTAGTCATACAATACTAGGCCATATAGGCTTTTTTGTGTTTTCTATTTTACACAGACCCTGAACAACTCGAGAGGCCGGTCTGCTGGGTGACTGTTATAGATCCCAGACTGTGTCATTTGCACCAATTGAGGTGCTCCAATACATGTGAGTTCAACTATATAGTAAAATCTACATAAATTTGGAAACTACAATATTGGGCCATGTGGCGCATCTGTCTCTGTTTGATATTTTAGATTTCTTAAATATAGGAGGTGGGACAAAAGGTATGCCTGGTTTCTCCCACTCCTTAGTCACTATGTCCGCCACCCTTTTAGGTATCGGAAAGGCATCAGGGTGCACAGGGACCTCTAGGAATTTGTCCATTTTGCACAATTTTTCTGGAATGACCAAAGAGTCACAATCATCCAGAGTAGTTAGTACCTCCTTAAGTAAGGCGCGGAGATGCTCTAGCTTAAATTTAAACGTCACAACATCAGGTTCTGCCTGTTGAGAAACTCTTCCTGAATCAGAAATTTCTCCCTCCGACAAACCCTCCCTCACTGCCAATTCTGACTGGTGTGAGGGTATGACAGATAAATTATCGTCAGCGCACTCTTGCTCTACTGTATTTAAAACTGAGCAATCACGCTTTCTTTGAAATGCTGGCATTTTGGATAAAATATTAGCTATAGAGTTATCCATTACTGCCATTAATTGTTGCATAGTAACAAGCATTGGCGCGCTAGATGTACTAGGAGTCGCCTGCGCGGGCATAACTGGTATTGACACAGAAGGAGAGGATGATGAACTACTCCCACTACCTTCATTTGAGGAATCATCTTGGGCAACCTTATTAAATGTGACAGTACTGTCCTTACTTTGTCTGGACACCATGGCACAATTATCACATACATTTAAAGGGGGAACCACCTTGGCCTCCATACATACAGAACATGTTCTATCTGAAGGTACAGACATGTTAGACAGGCTTATACAGGCTAATAATGCAAAAAAAACGTTTTTAAACAAAACCGTTACTGTCTCTTTAAATGTTAAACAGAGCACACTTTATTTCTGCATGTGTGAAAAACTAGTGTCTTAATGCTTTAAAAGTATTGCACCCCAATTTTCAAGATTGTAACCCCTTAAATTAGGAAACCGGAGCTGTTTTATCAATTCACAATTTTAAACCCACTACAGTCCCAGCCACAGCGTTTGCTGCGGCTTCACCTGTCCTTGGGGGTTATTCGCCACCGAAATAAGCCTTCCAGGAACGTTTTTAATGGCCACCAGACCCTCTCACATGAAGCTGCATGCACTGCATCCAAAAGAAACTGCGCAATTAAGGCGCGAAAATGAGGCTCTGCCTACTATAGTGAAAGGCCCTTCCTGACTGGGAAAGGTGTCTAAACGACTGCCTGGCACTTAAAAACGTTACCAATTATTCTCAAGTTTTAAAAACACTTCAAAACACATAAAAATATTGAATAAAGCAATCGATTTAGTCCACAACAGTGTCAACCAGTATATAGCCCATTAATAAGCCTTCATTCTGTTATGAGTCTAAGAAAATGGCTTACCGATCCCAAAGAGGGAAAATGACAGTCTTCTAGCATTATTAAATCTTGTTAGAAAATGGACCAGTCATACCTTGAGCAGAAAAGTCTGCAAACTGTTCCCCCCAACTGAAGTTCTCTGGGCTCAACAGTCCTGCGTGGGAACAGCAATTGATTTTAGTTACTGCTGCTAAAATCATACTCCTCTTTTAAACAGAACTCTTCATCCTTTTCTGTTTTAGAGTAAATAGTACAAACCGGCACTATTTTAAAATAACAAACTCTTGATAGAAGAATAAAAAACTACAACTAACACCACATACTCTTCACCATCTCCGTGGAGATGCTACTTGTTCAGAGCGGCAAAGAGAATGACTGGGGGGCGGAGCCAGAGGAGGGGCTATATGGGCAGCTTTTGCTGTGCTCTTTGCCATTTCCTGTTGGGGAAGAGAATATTCCAACAAGTAAGGATGACGCCGTGGACCGGACACACCAATGTTGGAGAAAACAAGATTATTATAATGCACACATTGCTAAATATCTTTCTATTTATATACATATCTGTAATTAAGTATAAAGAGCATAGAATGCACATAGGTTCCGTTTTGACAAATATATTGTATTTTAACATTTTATTTTGACTTTTGTTTTTACAGTTTTAATACAGAGGTAATGTGGGTCATGTTTTAGTAATTATATTTTAAAGGAATATATATGTCAATGATAAGACCTTGTTCACAAGATTGGATAGACTCATTATGTTAACCCTTATGTGTATATGTATATGTGTATTTGTGTATATGTGTGTATGTATATGTATATATATATATATATATATATATATATATATATGTATATATGTGTGTATGTGTATGTATGTATATGTATATATATATGTATATATATGTGTGTGTGTATATATGTATATATATATATATATATATATATATATATATATATATATATATATATATATATACTCATTCTCATGATACATTTTTAAAATGTTTTTAGATGTTTAGAAATTGTCATTCTATTTTGTTTATTATGTCAGTGGTTATATTGAGACCAATTAGGTCTTAGTACACCTGGTTGGGTGTGTCAGGTATTAATGAACTGGGATTGGTCATATGTTTTTATTTAAGCCAGTACTCTCATTGTATCAATAGAAGCCTGATGAAACAGACAGCAGTCTGAGAAACACGTTGCTTGTTCTTTTAATATCTAGTGTCATGAGACACTGAGATTTTTATTTTATTAATAAAATTTGGTTTTATGTAAACCTCTGTGAGAGTCTGAGCTCTGTCAGTCCGGCAAGACATTGAAGAAACCAGTTTCCTTGCATTGTCAGTGAGCTGGGACACTGTGAGATCCCAGTCTGTTTGATTTAGCACAATTGGGTGCTGCTCCACTTGTGAGTACCTTTTTGATAACCTAACAAATCTTTTTCACCAACTGTATTACACCAGGAGGCGTCTGTTTTTTTGTGATTTTTTCACAGAGAAAACTTGGTCTTAAATCTGGTTTACACTTACTATCATGGCTAAGAGATCATTATGGTTTGAGATCATGTGAATAACAAAATCGTACGGCCCATGAGATCTTAGTGTGAGAATGGCTGACAATCTAGTTTAAAGGTAATGTTAGGTTTAGAGTATTGAAACCATTAAAGAACCAGTAAACACAGTAGATTTGCATAATCAACAAATGCAAGATAACAAGACAATGCAATAGCCCTTAGTCTGAACTTCAAATGAGTAGTAGATTTTTTTTTCTGACAATTTTAAAAGTTATGTCTATTTCCACTCCCCCTGTACCATGTGACAGCTATCAGCAAATTACAAATGCATACACGTACCATGTGACAGCCATCAGCCAATCACAAATGCATATACATTTATTCTGTGAATTATTGCACATGCTCAGTAGGAGCTGGTGACTCAAAATGTTTAAATATAAAAAGAA
The DNA here is from genome assembly GCF_027579735.1 of Bombina bombina. Classification (NCBI taxonomy): domain Eukaryota; kingdom Metazoa; phylum Chordata; class Amphibia; order Anura; family Bombinatoridae; genus Bombina; species Bombina bombina. The sequence goes on from NC_069499.1 coordinate 952,292,674, forward strand.
TGTGCACATTTTGTTAATGGAAGTAAATTGGAGAGTTGTTTAAAATTGCATGCTCTATCTGAATAATGAAAGTTTAATTTTATACTTGAGTGTCCCTTTAACCTCCTGGATGTTGGAGAGGGTTGCAACCCAGAAATGGTGAAAGTGCACTTGCAATTCATTGGTAGCAGAGATATTCCAAACAAACTCTAACAGAAATATTAAAATGTACTAAATACTTATACCTGTATAACAAGTATATCTACCTTACAAAAAACTGTTCCATGTGGAAAAGGTTGGAAAAACAGTACAGCCTAAATACATATATTTGCAAAAATATTCAATAGCTATGCTCTGAATTATTTTTTTGTGTTTTAGTGCAATTATAAGTAAAATAAAAGGTCAATACAAACTTTGTAGAGTTATTGTTAAAAGAAAGGTTTTGTCAGAGTAAAAACAAAGACAAATTTAAAAACAATAAAAAATTAAAGGTGCAAAATCCAGTTCAGCTGTGGCCCATCATTGATTTAAAAATATTTCTCTAGATTGTAATGAGGATAAAATATTTACTACATGGCAGGAATAACAAAATGTATAAATTATTAGGCATCACCATATTCCACAGTGTTAGATTTAAAGGGACATGCCACCCACATTTTTTCTTTTATGATTTAGAAAGAGAATGCAATTTTAAACATCTTTCTAATTTACTTATATTATCTAATTTTTTTTTATTCTCTTGATATTCTTTGATGAAAAGCATATCTAGATATGTTCACTAGCTGCTGATTGGTTGCTGCACATAGAAGCCTTGCGTGATTGGCTCACCATGTGCATTGCTTTTTCTTCAACTAAGGATATTTAAAAAATGAAGCAAAATAAATAATGGAAGTAAAGTGTAATGTTATTTAAATTTCTATTCTCTATCTGAATCATGAAAGAAAGATTTTGGGTTTAGTGGCCCTTTAAACATAGACAATTGCTTTTTTCCTGTCATAAGTCAGATGTTTTGGGAGCAATCCTTCTAATTGTATCTCACAGCAAATAAACTTGGTACTGACAATTGTTGGACTCCGTTCTCTGTTTTGACTCTAGGCCATATTATATATAAGCCCGTTACAATCAGCTAAATCCATATGGCTCACAAATCTACACATTTCATACATGTAACATTTGAAGTACAAAACCCCATTAAATGCTAGAATACATTTAGCTGAATTGCAAGCATCTCTGGTAGGGAAAAGGTTAAAGTACAGTGTTAACCTACTCTTTCACCAGAGTACCGCACAATACAAGTTTACAGGCTCTCACAACATTTTTCTAAGAAAACAGAAGACGAAAGTGCTGTGTGTATTTCCTCACTCAGACCTTTAAGCATTGTTTTGTTTTTGAGGCGCATTGATACCAGTACCACAAAACTCTTTATGCTGCACTAGATTTGCCATATAACGTTTGGCGTGGGTTCCACTCCTCCAGGTAATCAACTTGGAGTCAAATTTCTGATGAGCAAAAAGCTCAGAGTAGTCCAGATGAGTCTTAACTGATACAGAGGCAGCCCTCTGCCTCCACTGGAACAGGAAAAGTCTTCGCTCAACAGTTTTTTGTCCCCACAGGCGTGCCAGGTCAAGTGCTGTATCCCCACTTCTGTTAGGATCATGAGTTTGTGCGCCATGTGCCAACAGTTCATCTGTGCAGTCACAGTTGCCCATTGCCGCAGTCACATGTAGAGGGCTATTTCCCAAGGGAGTTTTGTAATGTACACTGGCACCTGAAATGAGAATACAGATACATAAGAATGAGACAGAAGATATGATAATTGTCATTTAAAAGGACCACTAAACACAGCAGAATAGCATAATCAGTAAAAGCATAATACAAAGACAATGCAAAAGAACCTTTGTTCGAATTTAAATTGAGTAGTAGATTTCAGACAAATTTTAAAGTTAGTTCTATTTTCCCTGCATCATGTGACAGCCATCAGCCAATAACAAAATGCATACGAGTATATTCTGTAAATCTTGCACATTCATCAGAAAGTGCGTATATATAAAGATTGTGCAAATTTAGAAAATGGAAGTGGAATTGGAAAGCTGTTTAAAACTGTGAGCTCTATCTGAATCATAAAAGTTTAATTTTGACTTGAGTGTCCCTTTAACCAGTACAAGAACAAACCTTATATAAATAGTGCTTTTTTGCGTCTCAAATATGGTGGTAAATTCATAGGTTCACATTACTGTATACGTTTTTAAAGCTAAGATACAAAAAAAAATCAGTGTTGGTTTCTAAGTCAAACATGCCCTTCCCTTAAGCATGATTAGTTTTGTGTGAGTTTTTTTTTTATCTTTTCTTCTTTCATTTTGTTTTCCCTTGTATCTTACTTTTAAATTTGCTCAGAGAGTAGGAGAAAACATTTTTTTGTAGTGGTCGATAAGTAGGTTTAAAATTTTGGAGCCAGAAAGTGTTATTTGTATATATGTAGACAGGGTTAGGGTTGTATATGGAGAATAACCCGAAAAGTTAGGAGACGGGGTAAAATTTTAGGAGACAAGGGCTACCTGGCTACTGGGTTTGCAGAGCCCTGATTTATTGTAATATTAGGTAGAGGTGTGCTTAACTCATGAATATAATGTCTTAAGGGACAGTCTAGTCAAAATTAAACTTTCATAATTCACATAGGGCACGCAATTTTAAACAAGAAAAAGTCATAATTAAAAGGAAGCAAGGATTGTTCTTATTTTTGTACCTTGCAGTAATATGTGATGGACAGAAAAAAGAAAAAAAAGCATACAAACTGTACGTTTCCAAAAGGTTTTCATTATTATATTAGCACTATTATTTTGGTAAGCAAGACAGGAAAATAAAAAGACATTCTGATGTAGGCAGTAAATACCACTTTCCCCCCAACCTATTCTCTGCTAACTCTTGTTAGAGACAGTACAAACTTTGTAATTGCAAGACATTTCTGTTGTCTTGCCATAGATAAACATTTCAGTCAAGACTAAATATTTTTTTTAAAACATATTGTTTACTGCATTTATTATTTTATTAACCAAACTCAAAAATGTTAGTGCCATTGCGAGTTAACATTACTCAAGCACAATCAGTACAGCTTCTATTTCTGGGCTCATTTTACAAGTTACTTTTTTAAACCACTTGAGTGATAATCCAGTGCTTGCTAACATCTTAGTTAGATAAATCCCTTAAATACTAGACTTCTCGCCATGCCAGATATTGCTTGAGCGCTAAACCAAGTTTTTCATGTAGTTCTGTGTTATAGTATTTTAATAAAAGTGTAAACTACAATTTATTCTTACCTGATAAATTATTTTCTTTCAGAACTATGATGGTCCACAGTCCTCCATAACATATGGGATATATTTACCACCACTAGGAGGAGGTCAAGAACACATCAGAGCTTAAAATCCCTCCCACCTTCTCTCTTAATTTAACGTATAGCCGAGTAAAAAAATAGGAAACATTATGTAGGGAACAAAAGCAGGGTCTGCAGAGGTGTCATTAGAACTGTCGCCCAAAAATTGAAAAGGGCGAGGCCTGTAGACCATCATCATTCTGAAAGAAAATAATTTATCAGGTAAGCATACATTTTGTTTTCTTTCGTAAAATGATGATGGTCCACAGTTCTCCATAACATATGGGATTAATACCCAAGCCAATGTTCTATGTTACGGAAAGAGTGAGACAATTTTTCTGGCAGTTCTTATTTAGCCGACACTGCCGCATGAAGGACTTTCCTGACAAAAGCTGCTTGCAAAAAAACAAAACCTCAAAGTGATAAACTCTGAAAAAAGTAGACAGAGAAGATATGTCGCAGCTCTGAAAATCTGCTCCAAAGATGCATCATTTTTTTTTAAAAAACTCATAATGTTGCAATTGCTTCTGTAGAAAGAGCTGTAATATTCTTAGAAGGCGACCTTCCCCTCTTCAAGAAACTCTTGAATCCCTTTTTATGAGTCAAGGGTCCAATGTTACCTTAGTAGCCTTCTGCCCCTTGCTAGACTTAGTAGTGAAAAAAACAAACTAGAAGTTTGTCTGAAATCTTTTAGTTGCTTAGAGATAAAACTCCAAAGTGTTTACTACATTTAAACTATGTAATATCCGCTACCTAGAGTTAGCATGATCTGAACATAATGGAACAACCATCTCTTGATTGGTATTTTCCTTAGGAAGAAAATCTTATTTAGTACAAATTATAGCCTTCACTTTGAATAGCAAGAAATGTAGAATCTCAAGTCAAGTCGATATCAATGGAATGCAATGGTTCAAGAGAAGAACCTTGTAATACAGAGAAAAGGGAGTTCAGATTCCAGGGTGGAGAAATAGGCTGCCTCAGTAGCCTAATTCTAACTAAGGCCTGAACAAAAGTCTGAACCTCAGGAAGTTTAGCCAATTCCCTATGAAAAGAGATAAAGCAGAAATTCAACCATTTGGAAATTAGCAGACAAATACTTGTTAAGGCCATCCTGAAAAAATTGACGGATTCTAGGAAACCAAAAAAACACCACTCAAAATATGTCTTATAATCTTGTGATAAATCTCCTGTATTATAGGCTTTCTGGCCTGCATTATAGATTCAATGGCTGAATCAAAGAAATCTCTATGTTCCCAAACTAGGTGTTCAATCTCTGCACCATCAAATGTATTTGAGATCTTAATAGTAAGTGAACCTTGAGACAGCAGGTCTTGTCTCAGAGGAAAAAGCCATGGAAAGCAAGAGGACATCTGCACTATGTCTGCATACCAAGTTCTGCAATGCCAGACTGGAGCAATTATTACTTACGCTGACTCCTGTTTGACCCAAGAAATTACTCTTAGAAGAAAAACAAGCAAAGAAAACAGGTATGCTAGATGAAATTCCCATGTACATACCAAGGTAACTATTATGTGAGCCTTTGGATCTTTTGATCTTGTAGAATAGCTTGGATGCATGGAGATTTAAGTGAGAAGCCAGCAGATCTATGTCCCGTAAGCCCATATTGATCACTGAGCAATCGAAAATGGACCGATCAACTGCTGGGATGATCCACCTCCCAAGAGTTCACACATGGTATGTGAATTGCCAATACAAGCAACAATTCCTCTCTGCTCAAGACAGAGCAGAGTAAATTATATGGCAAAATGGGTCATGGCAGAGAGCTGCCAGTACCCAAGATGGTGGACAATAAGGTAGAGGAGGGAGGGTTAGAGAGCTGTTTGTGGGGGATCAGGCAGGTTGGGGGCTAAGGAGTATCCTACACAGCAATATATATATATATATATATATATATATATATATATTTTTTTTTTTTTTTTTTTAAAAAGCCTTTAATTTTAGTACTGGCAGACTTTCTGCCAGTACTAAAGATGGCGGAACAATTGTGGGGTGGGGGAAGGAAGAGAGCTGTTTGGGAGGGATCAGGGGGTGGGATGTGTCAGGTGGGAGGCTGATCGCTACACTAAAGCAAAAATTAACCCTACAAGCTCCCCAATTAACCCCTTAACTACTGGGCATAATACAAGTGTGGTGCACAGCGGCAATTAGTGGCCTTCTAATTACCAAAAAGCAACGCCAAAGTCATATATGTCTGCTATTTCTGAATTAAGAGGATCCCAGAGAAGCATTTACAACGATTTGTGCCATGATTGCACTAACTGTTTGTAAATAATTTCAGTAAGAAACCTAAAATTGTGAAAAAGTGAACAATTTGTTTTATTTGATCGCATTTAGCTGTGAAATGGTGGCATGAAATATACCAAAATGGACCTAGATCAATACTTTGGGTTGTCTACTAAAAAAAAAAAAAACATACATGTGAAGGGTTATTCAGGAATTCCTGACAGATATCAATTTTACAATGTAACTAGCGCTAATTTTTTTTTAAAAAATGGTTTGGAAATAGCAAAGTGCTACTTGTATTTATTGCCCTATAACTTGCAAAAAAAGCAAAGAACATGTAAACATTGGGTATTTCTAAACTCAGGACAAAATTTAGAAACTATTTAGCATGGGTGTTTTTTGGGTTGTAGATGTGTAACAGATTTTGGGGGTCAAAGTTAGAAAAAACAGAATTTATGCTTACCTGATAAATTACTTTCTCCAACGGTGTGTCCGGTCCACGGCGTCATCCTTACTTGTGGGATATTCTCTTCCCCAACAGGAAATGGCAAAGAGCCCAGCAAAGCTGGTCATATGATCCCTCCTAGGCTCCGCCTACCCCAGTCATTCGACCGACGTACAGGAGGAAATATGCATAGGAGAAATCACATGATACCGTGGTGACTGTAGTTAGAGAAAATAATTCATCTGACCTGATTAAAAAAACCAGGGCGGGCCGTGGACCGGACACACCGTTGGAGAAAGTAATTTATCAGGTAAGCATAAATTCTGTTTTCTCCAACATAGGTGTGTCCGGTCCACGGCGTCATCCTTACTTGTGGGAACCAATACCAAAGCTTTAGGACACGGATGAAGGGAGGGAGCAAATCAGGTCACCTAAATGGAAGGCACCACGGCTTGCAAAACCTTTCTCCCAAAAATAGCCTCTGAAGAAGCAAAAGTATCAAATTTGTAAAATTTGGCAAAAGTGTGCAGTGAAGACCAAGTCGCTGCCTTACATATCTGGTCAACAGAAGCCTTGTTCTTGAAGGCCCATGTGGAAGCCACAGCCCTAGTGGAGTGAGCTGTGATTCTTTCAGGCGGCTGCCGTCCGGCAGTCTCATAAGCCAATCGGATAATGCTTTTAAGCCAAAAAGAAAGAGAGGTAGAAGTTGCTTTTTGACCTCTCCTTTTACCAGAATAAACAACAAACAAAGAAGAAGTTTGTCTGAAATCTTTAGTGGCCTCTAAATAGAATTTTAGAGCACGGACTACGTCCAAATTGTGTAACAAACGTTCCTTCTTAGAAACTGGATTCGGACACAAAGAAGGTACAACTATCTCCTGGTTAATATTCTTGTTGGAAACAACTTTCGGAAGAAAACCAGGCTTAGTCCGCAAAACCACCTTATCTGCATGGAACACCAGATAGGGCGGAGAACACTGCAGAGCAGATAACTCAGAAACTCTTCTAGCAGAAGAAATTGCAACCAAAAACAAAACTTTCCAAGATAATAACTTAATATCTACGGAATGTAAGGGTTCAAACGGAACCCCTTGAAGAACTGAAAGAACTAGATTAAGACTCCAGGGAGGAGTCAAAGGTCTGTAAACAGGCTTGATTCTAACCAGAGCCTGAACAAACGCTTGAACGTCTGGCACAGCTGCCAGCCTTTTGTGAAGTAAAACAGATAACGCCGAAATCTGTCCCTTCAGAGAACTTGCAGATAATCCCTTCTCCAAACCTTCTTGTAGAAAGGATAAAATCTTAGGAATTTTTATCTTGTTCCATGGGAATCCTTTAGATTCACACCAACAGATATATCTTTTCCATATCTTATGGTAAATTTTTCTAGTTACAGGCTTTCTAGCCTGAATCAGAGTATCTATTACAGAATCTGAAAACCCACGCTTTGATAAAATCAAGCGTTCAATCTCCAGGCAGTCAGTTGGAGGGAAACCAGATTCGGATGTTCGAATGGACCTTGAACAAGAAGGTCCTGTCTCAAAGGTAGCTTCCATGGTGGAGCCGATGACATATTCACCAGGTCTGCATACCAAGTCCTGCGTGGCCACGCAGGAGCTATCAAGATCACCGAAGCCCTCTCCTGGTTGATCCTGGCTACCAGCCTGGGAATGAGAGGAAACGGTGGGAATACATAAGCTAGGTTGAAGGTCCAAGGTGCTACTAGTGCATCTACTAGAGTCGCCTTGGGATCCCTGGATCTGGACCCGTAACAAGGAACCTTGAAGTTCTGACGAGAGGCCATCAGATCCATGTCTGGAATGCCCCATAATTGAGTTATTTGGGCAAAGATTTCCGGGTGGAGTTCCCACTCCCCCGGATGGAATGTCTGACGACTCAGAAAATCCGCTTCCCAATTTTCCACTCCTGGGATGTGGATTGCAGACAAGTGGCAGGAGTGATCCTCCGCCCATTGAATTATATTGGTCACTTCCTCCATCGCCAGGGAACTCCTTGTTCCCCCTGATGGTTGATATATGCAACTGTCGTCATGTTGTCTGATTGAAACCTTATGAATTTGGCCTTTGCTAGATGAGGCCAAGCTTTGAGAGCATTGAATATCGCTCTCAGTTCCAGAATGTTTATCGGGAGAAGAGATTCCTCCCGAGACCATAGACCCTGAGCTTTCAGGGGTTCCCAGACCGCGCCCCAGCCCACCAGACTGGCGTCGGTCGTGACAATGACCCACTCTGGTCTGCGGAAGCTCATTCCCTGTGACAGGTTGTCCAGGATTAGCCACCAACGGAGTGAATCTCTGGTCCTTTGATCTACTTGAATCGTCGGAGACAAGTCTGTATAATCCCCATTCCACTGTCTGAGCATGCACAGTTGTAATGGTCTTAGATGAATTCGTGCAAAAGGAACTATGTCCATTGCTGCAACCATCAATCCTATTACTTCCATGCACTGCGCTATGGAAGGACGAAGAACAGAATGAAGAACTTGACAAGAGCTTAGAAGTTTTGATTTTCTGACCTCTGTCAGAAAAATCCTCATTTCTAAGGAGTCTATTATTGTTCCCAAGAAGGGAACTCTTGTTGACGGGGAAAGAGAACTTTTTTCTATGTTCACTTTCCATCCGTGAGATCTGAGAAAGGCTAGGACGATGTCCGTATGAGCCTTTGCTTTTGACAGAGACGACGCTTGAATCAGGATGTCGTCCAAGTACGGTACTACTGCAATGCCCCTTGGTCTTAGAACCGCTAGAAGGGACCCTAGTACCTTTGTGAAAATTCTCGGAGCAGTAGCTAATCCGAATGGAAGTGCCACAAACTGGTAATGCTTGTCCAGAAAAGCGAACCTTAGGAACTGATGATGTTCCTTGTGGATAGGAATATGTAGGTACGCATCCTTTAAATCCACCGTGGTCATAAATTGACCTTCCTGGATGGTAGGAAGGATCGTTCGAATGGTTTCCATTTTGAACGATGGAACCCTGAGAAATTTGTTTAGGATTTTGAGATCTAGAATTGGTCTGAATGTTCCCTCTTTTTTGGGAACTATGAACAGGTTGGAGTAAAACCCCATCCCTTGTTCTCCTATTGGAACTGGATGAATTACTCCCATCTTTAACAGGTCTTCTACACAATGTAAGAATGCCTGTCTTTTTATTTGGTTTGAAGATAATTGAGACCTGTGGAACCTTCCCCTTGGGGGTAGTTCCTTGAATTCCAGGAGATAACCTTGAGAAACTATTTCTAGCGCCCAAGGATCCTGAACATCTCTTGCCCAGGCCTGAGCAAAGAGAGAAAGTCTGCCCCCCACCAGATCCGGTCCCGGATCGGGGGCCATCCCTTCATGCTGTTTTGGTAGCAGTGGCAGGCTTCTTGGCCTGCTTACCCTTGTTCCAGCCTTGCATCGGTCTCCAGGCTGGTTTGGGTTGAGAAGTATTACCCTCTTGCTTAGAGGATGTAGAAGTAGAGGTTGGTCCGTTTCTGCGAAAGGGACGAAAATTAGGCTTATTTCTAGCCTTAAAAGACCTATCCTGAGGAAGGGCGTGGCCCTTTCCCCCAGTGATGTCTGAAATAATCTCTTTCAAATCAGGACCAAACAGTGTTTTGCCCTTGAAAGGGATGTTAAGCAATTTTGTCTTGGAAGACACATCCGCTGACCAAGACTTTAGCCAGAGCGCTCTGCGCGCCACAATAGCAAACCCTGAATTTTTCGCCGCTAATCTAGCTAATTGCAAAGCGGCATCTAGAATAAAAGAGTTAGCCAATTTAAGTGCTTGAACTCAGTCCATAACCTCCTCATATGAAGATTCTTTATTGAGCGACTTTTCTAGTTCTTCGAACCAGAAACACGCTGCCGTAGTGACAGGAACAATGCATGAAATTGGTTGTAGAAGGTAACCTTGCTGAACAAACATCTTTTTAAGCAAACCCTCTAATTTTTTATCCATAGGATCTTTGAAAGCACAACTATCTTCTATGGGAATAGTAGTGCGTTTGTTTAAAGTAGAGACCGCCCCCTCGACCTTAGGGACTGTCTGCCATAAGTCCTTTCTGGGGTCGACTATAGGAAAGAATTTCTTAAATATAGGGGGAGGAACAAAAGGTATGCCGGGCCTTTCCCATTCCTTATTTACTATGTCCGCCACCCGCTTGGGTATAGGAAAAACATCGGGGGGCACCGGAACCTCTAGGAACTTGTCCATCTTACATAATTTCTCTGGAATGACCAAATTGTCACAATCATCCAGAGTAGATAATACCTCCTTAAGCAGTGCGCGGAGATGTTCTAATTTAAATTTAAATGTTACAACATCAGGTTCAGCTTGCTGAGAAATTTTTCCTGAATCTGACATTTCTCCCTCAGACAAAACCTCCCTCCTGGCCCCTTCAGATTGGTGTGAGGGTATGTCAGAAACGTTATCATCAGCGTCCTCTTGCTCTTCAGTGTTTAAAACAGAGCAATCGCGCTTTCTTTGATAAGTAGGCATTTTAGATAAAATATTTGCAATAGAATTATCCATAACAGCCGTTAATTGTTGCATAGTAATAAGTATTGGCGCACTAGATGTACTAGGGGCCTCTTGTGTGGGCAAAACTGGTGTAGACACAGAAGGGGGTGATGCAGTACCATGCTTACTCCCCTCATCTGAAGAATCATCTTGGGCACTATTATTATCTGTGGCATCATTGTCCCTACTTTGTTTGGACACTATGTCACAATTATCACATATATTTAAATGGGGAGACACATTGGCTTTCATACATATAGAACATCGCTTATCTGATGGTTCAGACATGTTAAACAGGCTTAAACTTGTCAACAAAGCACAAAACACGTTTTAAAATAAAACCGTTACTGTCACTTTAAATTTTAAACAGAACACACTTTATTACTGAATATGCGAAAAAGCATGAAGCAATTGTTCAAAATTCACCAAAATTTCACCACAGTATCTTAAAGCCTTAAAAGTATTGCACACCAAATTTGAAAGCTTTAACCCTTAAAATAACGGAACCGGAGCCGTTTTTACATTTAACCCCTATACAGTCCCAGGTATCTGCTTTGCTGAGACCCAACCAAGCCCAGGGGGGAATACGATACCAAATGACGCCTTCTATAAGCTTTTTCAGTGGTTCTTAGCTCCTCACACATGCATCTGCATGCCTTGCCTTCCAAAAACAACTGCGCATTAGTGGCGCGAAAATGAGGCTCTGCCTATGACTAGAGAAGGCCCCCATCTGAAAAAGGTGTCCATACAGTGCCTGCCGTTTTTTAACAACAATCCCCAAGATTATAATAACTATAAGAGTTATAATCTGTCAAATATGCTTAGCAAAGTAATCGTTTTAGCCCAGAAAAATGTCTACCAGTTTTATAAGCCCTTATAAAGCCTTTTATTCTTTTGCTTAATCTAAGAAAATGGCTTACCGGTCCCCATAGGGAAAATGACAGCCTTCCAGCATTACAAAGTCTTGTTAGAAATGTGGCCAGTCATACCTCAGGCAGAAAAAGTCTGCCAACTGCTTCCCCCAACTGAAGTTACTTCATCTCAACAGTCCTGTGTGGAAACAGCAATCGATTTTAGTAACGTTTGCTAAAATCATCTTCCTCTTACAAACAGAAATCTTCTTCTCTTTTCTGTTTCAGAGTAAATAGTACATACCAGCACTATTTTAAAATAACAAACACTTGATTGAAGAATAAAAACTACATTTAAACACCAAAAAACTCTTAGCCATCTCCGTGGAGATGTTGCCTGTGCAACGGCAAAGAGAATGACTGGGGTAGGCGGAGCCTAGGAGGGATCATATGACCAGCTTTGCTGGGCTCTTTGCCATTTCCTGTTGGGGAAGAGAATATCCCACAAGTAAGGATGACGCCGTGGACCGGACACACCTATGTTGGAGAAAGTGTGTTTATTTCATCATATTTTATCATTTAATTTTTTTATAGTAAATTATAAGATATGATGAAAAACATAATTTATGTAAGAACTTACCTGATAAACTAATTTCTTTCATAGTGGCAAAAGTCCATGAGCTAGTGACGTATATCCCATCTGTCACTAGCTCATGGACTCTTGCCACTTACATGAAATAAATAATGGTACCTTTAGAAATTCAATTTAATGGCGAGAAAAATGGTATACAATATGTGTGAGTACAGTAAATGAGTAAGAGGAAAATCACAGCTAAACACAAACACAGCAGAAATGTAAAAAATAGCCCTGGTCCCAAACAGTCAGAAAATTGAAAAGTGCTGTGGTCCTTAAGGGGTTAAGACCTTCTCTGCCTGCAATCTTGATACATTTTTTCATGTGTATAGTTAAGAATCAGAAAGACAACCTTACTAAAACATCTTCCAAGAAGCTTTCATATCAGTTCAGCTATAAAAGCTGAAGTCCCCCCCCCCCCGGTAAAAAAACTATTAAAAGCCTAAACATGCCTTTCTATGTGAACCCTCTTGATACAGCCTGGCTCATCAAGATGTGTTCCTTTTAAGATTAAAAACAAATGGCAACTTTAGAAAACCTTTAAAGAGATGTGTATCTGTAATTAGCGAGTAAAAATATTCTGCATTCCAATTAAAAGAAAAAATCCTGAGGATATTTTCTAGATATTAACAAGGTTAAAATTACCATGCTGTAATTAGCTGAGGATTGTCTTTATCATAATGTGCTTGATAGATACTATAAGAACTTGGTGTACTTGACAGATAAAAATGAACTTAAAAAAGTATTTACTGCATTGGGGGAGGGATGAAGCCCTACGCTACAGAAAAAAATATAGGTTGAGGGGGAGATTAGTCCCTACACTACAGAAAACAAATGATCGCGTAAAGGGTGAGGTGGGGAGGGGGGACCCTACACTACAGGGAAAAAAAATAATAAATAAAAAAAAATGCACTAATTTGTTACTGGCAGACAAGCTACACTACAGAAAATAAAAATAAACTACTTAAATAAAGTCCTAAACTGGATATTGACAGATTGGCTGCCAGTACCTAAGATGGTGGTTACCAGTGTTGGGGGGGGGCAGAGATGTTTGAGAGGGATCAGACAGGGATGGTGGGGGGTGTCAAGTGGGAAGGTAATCCCTACACTTCAGAATATATTACCCTTAAAGGGACAGTTTACCCTAAATTTTTCTCTCCTTTCATTCGTTCTTAAAGATCAATTTTACATGCTGGAGTGTTTTAAATTGTTTACAAATATCTCCTTTGCCTTTATCTTGGCAATTGAAATAACTGATTTTGCCTGTGGTATCCCTACCTTCAAGCTATGTAACACAGCCAGTAGAATAAATTACATGCCCAGTGGGAAGTAGGAGAGATAAAGTTCTAAAATGCTATTTTTCAATTGTTCTTTCTAAGTATTAAATAGAGACAGCTATAAGAGAAGAATTTGAGTGATAAGGAAGTATGATCTCTCTGCAAGCTTAGCCTATTTTGATGGGTTGTAGTTTAAAAGAGCAAATCCAACTAATTTACAAAAAGAAACATAAAGAGACACTTTTTTCATACATTTTATACTCCGCAGCTGTTACAAAAAGTAATTAGTAACACACTGGGCCAGATTACGAGAGGTGCTCTAAAAGCTACATGTGCGATAAGGTGTTTATCACAGCTGTTTACGCATTTCAGATGTAGCGCTCGTATTACAAAGTTTTATTACAACCCTATCTAATAAAAATTATTTAAAAAAATGATTGCACAAAAAAGTTGTAAGGTCTCGGGTGTTACATAAAAAAGAAGGCTGCAAAGGGCTTTAACACAGGGATAAAATACATATACATGTCTATATATATGTATGTGTGTGTATATATGTTTTTATACGTGTATATATGTATTTACAGACATATATACACATATAAACACAAATAAATATGGAGAGAGAGAGAGCTCAAGAGATGCATTGGAGCCCTTTAAAGTCAAGTAGATGAAACATGTTAAAGCATATTTATGCAATATTTATTTTTAATAAAAAAGTGTTAAACTATGTTTTTACTGTAAATATTTCACATTCCAATGCTCTTCACATAGCAGAATATGTTCTAAGTATTCATAATTAGATATCCCTGCATATATCTGTGTCTATCTATACCTATATATTGTACCAAAAAAACATCAGATATATGTAGAAATATATATTTATGATAAATAGAACATATTATTACATGTGAAGAACATTGGAATGTGAAATATTCATATTTTCATGTCAAGTTAGTGCACTTGAGAATATGTGATCAGGTTTAAACACGAGTAGGGTGTTAGGTTTTTTGCATGCATCTGGTCAGCGTGCAAGTGAAAACTTTTTACTTTCAACTTGTAATATGCGATCTACCTGGCGAGTGCAAAAAGCTTACTACTAGAGTTAGTGTGCAAGTTGGAGCGTTAAATACTGCACCACTTAAAATCTGGCCCATTAATGGGAAACCAGTTTTACAGTACACAGTCCCATAGCTAATTGATTAACCCCTTCACTGCCGTGAATTGTAGAAATGTGATGCACAGCTGAAATTTGTTTCTTTTTATTTAGCAAAAACCAGTTGCAAAGCCATGCATGTCTGCTATTTCTAAACAAAAGGAATCACAGAGAAGCTTTTACAACCATTTGTCATATGACTGCAGTAGTTGTGAGTAAAAAATTTCAACGAGAAATCCAAAAGTGAACGATTTTTCATATGATCATATTTGGCAGCCAAATAGCGGCATCAAATATACCAAAATTAACCTAGATTAATACCTTCGGGTTGTCTACTTTAAAAATATATATAGTTTTGGGGGTTAATTTTGAGAATTTGGGCAGTTTGGCTATACCAAAATGAGAACTAGCCCATTGCATCATTTTATATATAGTTGCAAAAAAAGACCTTAAAATTATCAAAAATAATAAAAAAATATATACATGATTGGTCTTAGCAAGAATCAGAGGATGCAAAAGAACACATTTTACGATTTTTTTCCCTCGACTGAGAATTTCTTTTTTTTTCTCAAACAGATATTGTACAAGAGAAGACAATAAAAAAATTGACGTAAAAATAATGTAAGATTTCAGTCATGAATAAAACGCATTGCTTTGAGGAGCATTTAAATAATATACAGTATTTTGCTTCTTCTAGATGTCTCCACCGAAGCTCTAAACCACCAGATGCAACTTAAAGGACCATTACAGGGAGTGCAGAATTATTAGGCAAGTTGTATTTTTGAGGATTAATTTTATTATTGAACAACAACCATGTTCTCAATGAACCCAAAAAACTCATTAATATCAAAGCTGAATAGTTTTGGAAGTAGTTTTTAGTTTGTTTTTAGTTATAGCTATTTTAGGGGGATATCTGTGTGTGCAGGTGACTATTACTGTGCATAATTATTAGGCAACTTAACAAAAAACAAATATATACCCATTTCAATTATTTATTTTTACCAGTGAAACCAATATAACATCTCAACATTCACAAATATACATTTCTGACATTCAAAAACAAAACAAAAACAAATCAGTGACCAATATAGCCACCTTTCTTTGCAAGGACACTTAAAAGCCTGCCATCCATGGATTCTGTCAGTGTTTTGATCTGTTCACCATCAACATTGCGTGCAGCAGCAACCACAGCCTCCCAGACACTGTTCAGAGAGGTGTACTGTTTTCCCTCCTTGTAAATCTCACATTTGATGATGGACCACAGGTTCTCAATGGGTTCAGATCAGGTGAACAAGGAGGTCATGTCATTAGATTTTCTTCTTTTATACCCTTTCTTGCCAGCCACGCTGTGGAGTACTTGGACGCGTGTGATGGAGCATTGTCCTGCATGAAAATCATGTTTTTCTTGAAGGATGCAGACTTCTTCCTGTACCACTGCTTGAAGAAGGTGTCTTCCAGAAACTGGCAGTAGGACTGGGAGTTGAGCTTGACTCCATCCCCAACCCGAAAAGGCCCCACAAGCTCATCTTTGATGATACCAGCCCAAACCAGTACTCCACCTCCACCTTGCTGGCGTCTGAGTCGGACTGGAGCTCTCTGCCCTTTACCAATCCAGCCACGGGCCCATCCATCTGGCCCATCAAGACTCACTCTCATTTCATCAGTCCATAAAACCTTAGAAAAATCAGTCTTGAGATATTTCTTGTCCCAGTCTTGACGTTTCAGCTTGTGTGTCTTGTTCAGTGGTGGTCGTCTTTCAGCCTTTCTTACCTTGGCCATGTCTCTGAGTATTGCACACCTTGTGCTTTTGGGCACTCCAGTGATGTTGCAGCTCTGAAATATGGCCAAACTGGTGGCAAGTGGCATCTTGGCAGCTGCACGCTTGACTTTTCTCAGTTCATGGGCAGTTATTTTGCGCCTTGGTTTTTCCACACGCTTCTTGCGACCCTGTTGACTATTTTGAATGAAACGCTTGATTGTTCGATGATCACGCTTCAGAAGCTTTGCAATTTTAAGAGTGCTGCATCCCTCTGCAAGATATCTCACTATTTTTGACTTTTCTGAGCCTGTCAAGTCCTTCTTTTGACCCATTTTGCCAAAGGAAAGGAAGTTGCCTAATAATTATGCACACCTGATATAGGGTGTTGATGTCATTAGACCACACCCCTTCTCATTACAGAGATGCACATCACCTAATATGCTTAATTGGTAGTAGGCTTTCAAGCCTATACAGCTTGGAGTAAGACAACATGCATAAAGAGGATGATGTGGTCAAAATACTAATTTGCCTAATAATTCTGCACTCCCTGTATAGTGAGGGAGAAAACAATTATCATTTGGTTGAACATGTCATTTTATCACTATTGATACTGTAACTATGTGTTAACCACATACAAGCACTTCTTTGGAGTTGCAGACAACTGCTGGTCTTGAGTAGTACTTTAACTTTGTACTTAAACCCTTTGCAGGGTTTAAACCCAGAGTTTCAGGGTCAATAGTGATAAAATCACAGCTCAAATTAGAGCATGTCATTTTTTTCAATAGTATGGCCCTTTACAATTAGTTCAATATATTATGTTACATTTACATAATAGATATGTTGGGAGAGGCTAAAGATTAATTTGGTTAGCATCATTAACAGTGGGAAACATTGTCTCATAGGTCAATATGGAATAAAATGTCTATAATCTATTTAGGACCAAGTAGAATTTTATGAAGGAATGACAGCATTAGGGAAAATGTCAGAAAATTTAAGCTTATAGATCATTTCATCTGAGGCGGAAACAATCAATAGTATATGCTCACACACTTGGTAGAAGAATGACAAATGGTCTGACCCCAATGATTTAGTTCTGATTTCATGAGACTGATTATGGGCATACCTCAATGTCACAGTTATCTTCTGAAAGATGGGCTTATTGAGACTCCAAACGTGGTCAAACAAAGCTGTATTTAACCTTTTTATGACCAGGCTAATTTGTAAACAAATTGAAATCACGCAATCGTTTTCAATGATGGGATCGGGTCAGGGGGTGTCCCTATGACGCTAGGCACTCCCTCCAGACCGCGATCCCATTAACAAAACGACGTTGGCTTTAGTACAGCTAAAAGGCTAGAACGTTCTATGCCGTCCTAACGGCGCTTAAGTCCAGCACAGTTAGGATGGCATGGAACATCCTAACGTCGGGAAGAGGTTAATATGATGACCTATTGCTATAAGTGTGCACAGAGCAGATTTTGCTTTTATCAAGTCAGTACCTGAATTTATTTAGAAATGCCCCACTCCAGTTTCTGTACAGATGCTATGTATGTTGCCTGACCTGACGGACAGATTGCTTTAACAGCTGATAACATGGAGATGTATTTATCAGCAAGTGAGCAGTTGGATCCCAATAGTTATATGTATAAAATCAGGCACTTCCTGTTTCACTTTAAGTTATACCTAACCTGTATGTTATATGTTAGCATGTTTAACTGCTGTGCTTTCATATACATGATCTATGAGTCACAGTAAAAATAAGAATTTCACCTGCAAGTATCATCCTGCTGTCACTTTACAGTGCGGTACTATACACAGTATCAAGACGACTTCTGAACATTCAGCATGGGGAACTGCCCATAAGTGAGAAGAGTACCATTAGATGCCTGGGTGCTAGCTCTTGGCTCATATGTTTCAAGGTCTGAAAACATGATTTGGCTTGGAAGTTTAGTCCCCACCAGCCAGTAACCAGTCAACACCACTGCCTCCTGTATTTTATTTATTCGCTTGATGAATAATAAACATCTCCATTTTTACTTATTCACTTTAGCCACTAGAGAGTGCTCTATTCATTCATACATGCTTATGTATTTATGAACTGATAAACGCACAAAATTAAATTAAAATTGAAAAAAAAAAAGTCACATGAACTTCACGCAACTTTGGGTTTATGTAATTAAAAAACATACTACGGAGACTGGACTAGAGTTCTGTTGATATAATCATATTAAATAAAAAATGTATCATACCTTAAAAGGACATAATACTCATATGCTAAATCACTTGAAACTGATGAAGTATAACTGTAAAAAGCCGACAGGAAAATATCACCTGAGCATCTCCATGTAAAAAAGGAAGATATTTTACCTCACAATTTCCTCAGCTTAGCAGAGTAAGTAAGTTATACGCAGGTAAAAAAAAATAAAAAAATGAAGAAATGAACTGCAGCCAATCATGAACTCTTATACTGTGATCTTATGAGATTTCACTTAACTCTTATGTGATTTCATAGTAAATTTCCTTAAACTGAATAGGGAAATAACCTGAGCGTGCATGAGGCTCACTCGCTTGCCTGTCCCGGGACAGACATACTGATTTGCTGCTTAAAGGGGCAGTAAACCTACAAAATAATGTTATATAATTCTGCACATAGTGCAGAATTATATAACATTATCTAAGCGCTAACTTTATTCAACATAATATTGCAGCTGACATTTTATTATAAAGGAGGATTTCTCAGACCGCCGTTCCTTGCTCTACTGAGCAGGTCTGTTTTTTTCACTGAGCACATCTGGGCAGCTGTCTAGTCACAGCCCGGCCTGATCGCACCATTACACTCAGGGCTAGATTTATCAAGCCCCTGCGGCAGCAAGTTCTCACAAGAACTTGCTCGCCGCGATTTATCAAGCAGCGGTCACCAGACCGCTGCTTCCCTAACATCCTCGCCAAATCTATTCTGGCGAAATTCAATCTCCTCGGTCAAGTACGCAAAATTGCGCTCGTGTGCAATGTTAATTACCTGCGGGTAATTGCGCCCCGCCACAGGCGAGCTGAGGCGTACAGGGGCGCGTATACGCGCCCCTGTACGCCTCAGGGTTGATAAATCTAGCCCTCAATGTAGCTCGCTCCTGCTCTGGTCTGGTCTAATAGCGGGAGCGAGCTACATTGAGTGTGATTGGGCGGAGCTGTGACTAGACAGCTGCCCAGATGCGCTCAATGAATAAACCAGACCCGCTAAGTAGAGCAAGGAGCGGCGGTCTGAGAAATCCTCCTTCATAATAAAATATCAGCTGCAATGTTATGTTGATTAAAGTTAGCGCTAAGATAATGATATATAATTCTGCACTATGTGCAGAATTATATAACATTATTTTGAAGCTTTACTGCCCCTTTAAAGTCCTTTACTATGGGGTGTGAATAGGACATTTTGAGGTAAAATATCTTCCTTTTTTACATAAAGATATTCAGGTGATATTTTCTAGTCAGCTTTTTACAGCTTTGCTGCATCACTTTTAAGTGTTTCAACATTTGGGTATTATGGCCCTTTAAATATTACATTAAAGGGATATGAAAGGCAAATATTAATGTATTTTCATTCTCTAGGTTAATATGCATTGAAAAAAATGCTCAAATACCTTCTGTTTGATTTCTAAAGTTTTGCCGCAATGTTCAATGTAAAATATGCGGCTTTCCAAACCCACCGTGAGACTAATTAGCATTAGCCAATCACGGTTGTCTCTTTCAAGGCTGTACCAGGTAGCATGCAAGGACCCACGCATGCGCTTTTGGATATGGTTCTCCCGCAAAAACAGAATTTATGCTTACCTGATAAATTACTTTCTCCAACGGTGTGTCCGGTCCACGGCGTCATCCTTACTTGTGGGATATTCTCTTCCCCAACAGGAAATGGCAAAGAGTCCCAGCAAAGCTGGTCACATGATCCCTCCTAGGCTCCGCCCACCCCAGTCATTCGACCGACGGACAGGAGGAAATATATATAGGAGAAACCATATGATACCGTGGTGACTGTAGTTAGAGAAAATAATTAATCAGACCTGATTAAAAAACCAGGGCGGGCCGTGGACCGGACACACCGTTGGAGAAAGTAATTTATCAGGTAAGCATAAATTCTGTTTTCTCCAACATTGGTGTGTCCGGTCCACGGCGTCATCCTTACTTGTGGGAACCAATACCAAAGCTTTAGGACACGGATGAAGGGAGGGAGCAAATCAGGTCACCTAAATGGAAGGCACCACGGCTTGCAAAACCTTTCTCCCAAAAATAGCCTCCGAAGAAGCAAAAGTATCAAATTTGTAAAATTTGGCAAAAGTGTGCAGTGAAGACCAAGTCGCTGCCTTACATATCTGGTCAACAGAAGCCTCGTTCTTGAAGGCCCATGTGGAAGCCACAGCCCTAGTGGAGTGAGCTGTGATTCTTTCAGGAGGCTGCCGTCCGGCAGTCTCATAAGCCAATCGGATAATGCTTTTAAACCAAAAGGAAAGAGAGGTAGAAGTCGCTTTTTGACCTCTCCTTTTACCAGAATAAACAACAAACAAGGAAGATGTTTGTCTGAAATCTTTAGTAGCCTCTAAATATAATTTTAGAGCACGGACTACGTCCAAATTGTGTAACAAACGTTCCTTCTTTGAAACTGTATTCGGACACAAAGAAGGTACAACTATCTCCTGGTTAATATTTTTGTTGGAAACAACTTTCGGAAGAAAACCAGGCTTAGTACGCAAAACCACCTTATCTGCATGGAACACCAGATAGGGCGGAGAACACTGCAGAGCAGATAACTCTGAAACTCTTCTAGCAGAAGAAATTGCAACCAAAAACAAAACTTTCCAAGATAATAACTTAATATCTACGGAATGTAAGGGTTCAAACGGAACCCCTTGAAGAACTGAAAGAACTAGATTTAGACTCCAGGGAGGAGTCAAAGGTCTGTAAACAGGCTTGATCCTAACCAGAGCCTGAACAAATGCTTGAACATCTGGCACAGCTGCCAGTCTTTTGTGAAGTAAAACAGATAAAGCAGAGATCTGTCCCTTCAGAGAACTTGCAGATAATCCTTTCTCCAAACCTTCTTGTAGAAAGGATAGAATCTTAGGAATTTTTATCTTGTTCCATGGGAATCCTTTAGATTCACACCAACAGATATATTTTTTCCATATTTTATGGTAAATTTTTCTAGTTACAGGCTTTCTAGCCTGAATCAGAGTATCTATTACAGAATCTGAAAACCCACGCTTTGATAAAATCAAGCGTTCAATCTCCAAGCCGTCAGTTGGAGGGAAACCAGATTCGGATGTTCGAATGGACCCTGAACAAGAAGGTCCTGTCTCAAAGGTAGCTTCCATGGTGGAGCCGATGACATATTCACCAGGTCTGCATACCAAGTCCTGCGTGGCCACGCAGGAGCTATCAAGATCACCGAGGTCCTCTCCTGATTGATCCTGGCTACCAGCCTGGGGATGAGAGGAAACGGTGGGAATACATAAGCTAGGTTGAAGGTCCAAGGTGCTACTAGTGCATCTACTAGGGTCGCCTTGGGATCCCTGGATCTGGACCCGTAGCAAGGAACCTTGAAGTTCTGACGAGACGCCATCAGATCCATGTCTGGAATGCCCCATAATTGAGTTATTTGGGCAAAGATTTCCGGGTGGAGTTCCCACTCCCCCGGATGGAATGTCTGACGACTCAGAAAATCCGCTTCCCAATTTTCCACTCCTGGGATGTGGATCGCAGACAAGTGGCAGGAGTGATCCTCCGCCCATTGAATTATCTTGGTCACTTCTTTCATCGCCAGGGAAGTCCTTGTTCCCCCCTGATGATTGATATATGCAACGGTCGTCATGTTGTCTGACTGAAACCTTATGAATTTGGCCTTTGCTAGTTGAGGCCAAGCTCTGAGAGCATTGAATATCGCTCTCAGTTCCAGAATGTTTATCGGGAGAAGAGACTCTTCCCGAGACCATAGACCCTGAGCTTTCAGGGATTCCCAGACCGCGCCCCAGCCCACTAGGCTGGCGTCGGTCGTGACAATGACCCACTCTGGTCTGCGGAAGCTCATTCCCTGTGACAGATTGTCCAGGGTCAGCCACCAACGGAGTGAATCTCTGGTCTTTTGATCTACTTGAATCGTCGGAGACAAGTCTGTATAATCCCCATTCCACTGTCTGAGCATGCACAGTTGTAATGGTCTTAGATGAATTCGTGCAAAAGGAACTATGTCCATTGTTGCAACCATCAATCCTATTACTTCCATGCACTGCGCTATGGAAGGACGAGGAACAGAATGAAGTACTTGACAAGAGCTTAGAAGTTTTGATTTTCTGACCTCTGTCAGAAAAATCCTCATTTCTAAGGAATCTATTATTGTTCCCAAGAAGGGAACTCTTGTTGACGGGGACAGAGAACTTTTTTCTTTGTTCACCTTCCATCCGTGAGATCTGAGAAAGGCTAGGACGATGTCCGTATGAGCCTTTGCTTTTGACAGGGACGACGCTTGAATCAGGATGTCGTCCAAGTAAGGTACTACTGCAATGCCCCTTGGTCTTAGAACCGCTAGAAGGGACCCTAGTACCTTTGTGAAAATCCTTGGAGCAGTGGCTAATCCAAATGGAAGTGCCACAAACTGGTAATGCTTGTCCAGAAAAGCGAACCTTAGGAACTGATGATGTTCCTTGTGGATAGGAATATGTAGGTATGCATCCTTTAAATCCACGGTAGTCATAAATTGATTTTCCTGGATAGTAGGTAGGATCGTTCAAATAGTTTCCATTTTGAACGATGGTACCCTGAGAAATTTGTTTAGGATCTTTAGATCCAAAATTGGTCTGAATGTTCCCTCTTTTTTGGGAACTATGAACAGATTGGAATAAAATCCCATTCCTTGTTCTCTTATTGGAACTGGATGTATCACTCCCATCTTTAACAGGTCTTCTACACAATGTAAGAATGCCTGTCTCTTTATTTGGTTTGAAGATAATTGAGACCTGTGGAACCTTCCCCTTGGGGGTAGTTCCTTGAATTCCAGGAGATAACCTTGAGAAACTATTTCTAGCGCCCAAGGATCCTGAACATCTCTTGCCCAAGCCTGAGCAAAGAGAGAAAGTCTGCCCCCCACTAGATCCGGTCCCGGATCGGGGGCTATCCCTTCATGCTGTTTTGGTAGCAGTGGTAGGCTTCTTGGCCTGCTTATTCCAGCCTTGCATTGGTTTCCAGGCTGGTTTGGGTTGTGAAGTATTACCCTCTTGCTTAGAGGATACAGAATAAGAGACTGGTCCGTTTCTGCGAAAGGGACGAAAATTAGGCTTATTATTAGCCTTAAAAGACCTATCCTGTGGGAGGGCGTGGCCCTTTCCCCCAGTGACGTCTGAAATAATCTCTTTCAAATCAGGTCCAAATAATGTTTTACCTTTGAAAGGAATGTTAAGCAATTTTGTCTTGGAAGACACATCCGCTGACCAAGACTTTAGCCAAAGCACTCTGCGCGCCACGACAGCAAACCCTGAATTTTTCGCCGCTAATCTAGCTAATTGCAAAGCGGCATCTAAAACAAAAGAGTTAGCCAATTTAAGTGCTTGAACTCTGTCCATAACCTCCTCATACGAAGATTCTTTACTGAGCAATTTTTCTAGTTCCTCGAACCAGAAACACGCTGCCGTAGTGACAGGAACAATGCATGAAATTGGTTGTAGAAGGTAACCTTGCTGTACAAAAATCTTTTTAAGCAAAGCCTCTAATTTCTTATCCATAGGATCTTTGAAAGCACAACTATCTTCGATAGGAATAGTAGTGCGTTTGTTTAGAGTAGAAACCGCCCCCTCGACCTTGGGGACTGTCTGCCATAAGTCCTTTCTGGGGTCGACTATAGGAAATAATTTCTTAAATATAGGGGGGGGGACAAAAGGTATGCCGGGCCTTTCCCACTCTTTATTTACTATGTCCGCCACCCGCTTGGGTATAGGAAAAGCGTCGGGGGGCACCGGAACCTCTAGGAACTTGTCCATCTTACATAATTTCTCTGGAATGACCAAATTGTCACAATCATCCAGAGTAGATAACACCTCCTTAAGCAGTGCGCGGAGATGTTCTAATTTAAATTTAAATGTCACAACATCAGGTTCAGCTTGATGAGAAATTTTTCCTGAATCTGAAATTTCTCCATCAGACAAAACCTCCCTCATGGCCCCTTGAGATTGGTGTGAGGGTATGTCAGAACAGTTATCATCAGCGTCCTCTTGCTCTTCAGTGTTTAAAACAGAGCAATCGCGCTTTCTCTGATAAGTAGGCATTTTGGATAAAAGATTTGCTATGGAGTTATCCATTACAGCCGTTAATTGTTGCATGGTAATAAGTATTGGCGCACTAGATGTACTAGGGGCCTCCTGTGTGGGCATAACTGGTGTAGACACAGTAGGGGATGATGTAGTATCATGTTTACTCCCCTCATTTGAGGAATCATCTTGGGCAATATCATTATCTGTTGCATTACTGTCCTTACTTTGTTTGGACACTATGGCACAATTATCACATAAATTTAAATGGGGAGACACATTGGCTTTCATACATATAGAACATAGCTTATCTGATGGTACAGACATGTTAAACAGGATTAAACTTGTCAACAAAGCACAAAAAACGTTTTAAAATAAAACCGTTACTGTCACTTTAAATTTCAAACTGAAAACACTTTATTACTGAATATGTGAAAAAGTATGAAGGAATTGTTCAAAATTCACCAAAATTTCACCACAGTGTCTTAAAGCATTAAAAGTATTGCACACCAAATTTCAGAGCTTTAACCCTTAAATTAACGGAACCGGAGCCGTTTTTACATTTAACCCCTATACAGTCCCAGAATGAGGCTCTGTCTATAACTAGAAAGGCCCCCATCTGAAAAAGGTGTCCAACACAGTGCCTGCCGTTTTTCTAAACATTCCCCAAGATTATAATACCAATAATTAGTTAGAATCTGCATAATATGCCTAGTAAAGCAATTGTTTTAGCCCAGAAAAATGTCTACCAGTTTTGAAGCCCTTTTTGAAGCCCTTTATTCTTTTATGTTTAACTAAGAAAATGGCTTACCGGTCCCCATGAGGGGAAATGACAGCCTTCCAGCATTACATGGTCTTGTTAGAAATATGGCTAGTCATACCTTAAGCAGAAAAGACTGCTAACTGTTTCCCCCAACTGAAGTTACTTCATCTCAACAGTCCTGTGTGGAAACAGCAATCGATTTTAGTTACTGTGCTAAAATCATCTTCCTCTTACAAACAGAAATCTTCATCCTTTTCTGTTTCAGAGTAAATAGTACATACCAGCACTATTTTAAAATAACAAACACTTGATAGAAGAATAAAACTACATTTAAACACCAAAAAACTCTTAACCATCTCCGTGGAGATGTTGCCTGTGCAACGGCAAAGAGAATGACTGTGGTGGGCGGAACCTAGGAGGGATCATGTGACCAGCTTTGCTGGGACTCTTTGCCATTTCCTGTTGGGGAAGAGAATATCCCACAAGTAAGGATGACGCCGTGGACCGGACACACCAATGTTGGAGAAATGCGCAATATGTTCCAGCCCGAAGTGCCGATGACACATTCTTAGTGTTCATGACATCCCTAGGTTTGACATCCTTAAATAGCACTCCACTCATAATCAGGCCCTTTATAATTTACTATTATGGATTTTATTTTATCTTAAATGTGGGATAATAAATTGTCAGGTTTGAAATATTTAGAAAATAATTACTGCTGTGTCATTTACTTTGTACATCACAGAAAATGGCACAATTTTTTAATATTTTTTTTTAACATTTCATATGGTGGTTTTCTCCCATATTGTGCTATTTCTAGAAACTAAAGTTATTTTCTAAAAATGCTCAGTCTGCTATGAAAAACAAGGTATAATTTGTGTGGGTGCCTCACAGAAAAAACATTTACATCTATGTAAATGCAAACAACAAACAACACATCTAGCCTCTGGGTGCGGTGTGAAAATGCCTCAGCAGTGCAAGGGTTAAGGATTTCACTGCAAGAACAATTATTAAACATGTTAGAAAGTCAGCATATGAAACCTCACGTATGAGTTACTATTTACCGTTTCTTAAAAGGAATCGTATCATTTCCAGATGACCTCTGTGTGCCGATATGTAGAGAGCCACATTGGCCCTTGCTGCAATCCACTCTCTTTTCTGAGCAACTGTCATAAGAGATGAGTTAGGAGTGTTGCATTTAGAGTCTGCAGTGACCCCCAGACACTTCAACTTCAAGTGAAAGAAAAAAAAATATTATTCATCATATTGTGATAAATAAAACATAGCATAAGGACAATATTCTATTTTCAGACACAAAGCAGCAAATTATTTTAAAAAATTAACAAGTAGATACATACATGAGACCAATAGACACTGTAGTAACTATTCATTTCCTGCATGCACAATAAATTCTCTAAAACCATTTAAAACTGTAATTTTATTAGTGCAATACACAAATACATTTGCTGGCAGGTCAAGGGCACACCCTTTGAAACACCTGTGGACTTTTTGAAATCTTACTTCTTTTGCAGTTGTCAAATATAGGAAGCTCCTGCACATACAAACCAATCACTGTGCAGCATATAGGGATGTAAAATTTCTGCATGCCACAGAAAATTCTACTTGGAGAAGAAAAACTACAATTTCCAGTGTTAAATTGCATTTTGAAGAATTAACTTTTCAAGTATCAATACATTTTACTAAATGTTTTCAAGCAAAAAAAAAAAAAAAAGTTCCATTGCTGGTCTATGTTGTGCTTTTTATATACATAATGTACTTCTGAATTCTCAGACACATGTATAATGGCAAGCACCTGTATTAGGTTTCCTTGAGCTGCTGCTTTTATAAGATCACTCCACCCATCCTGAGACCAGATATGCAAAATCACACAGCCTCCAGGAATAATGCCATTGTATTTAAATGAAGAATTATCTGGCATATCTCCTACAAGAGAAAGAAAAATGTAAGAGCAATATCATATATATTTTTTAATTCTAAGTATAAAAAGTAAAATGCACCATCAAATGTATTCTGTGTGTACCCGCATTCAAAGACTTTTCCTTCACAGAAACCCAGCCATTCCATAAGCGCTATGCACAGTTAAATGGATCACTAAAACCGCACTAGCTTTTACTAAAAGTATTTTGGGAATGATATGTGAAACAGTGAAGTGGAGCGCTGAACTCAACCCACGTAGCCAACCTCTTATACTACCTCCTTCCTGGGTAGTTTTTTATCAAAAGAAATTTAAGTTAGAGTGCAGGTGGCGCTAGAAATTAATCAAGCAGTGGGTTAATAAACTTTTATCTAAGCCTATTTCGTTCAGCCTCAGTCGATAGGCGTATCTCAATAAAGTGTAAGTCTGGCTATTCACAGTGTGGCAAACTAAGTTACAAGAGAGAAATAAATTTCTAAAACCAATTTCTAAAAAATTATAACAAGTTTATTCAGCAATCCTCTTAATTTGATAACATAAAAACTCATCAAACACATTCATACATGTGGCCCATACTATCCAGTCAATACACCTTCCAAACACACAGTATCACAAAAACATAATTTATGTAAGAACTTACCTGATAAATTCATTTCTTTCATATTAGCAAGAGTCCATGAGCTAGTGACGTATGGGATATACATTCCTACCAGGAGAGGCAAAGTTTCCCAAACCTCAAAATGCCTATAAATACACCCCTCACCACACCCACAAATAAGTTTAACGAATAGCCAAGAAGTGGGGTGATAAGAAAAAAAGTGTGAAAGCATATAAATAAGGAATTGGAATAATTGTGCTTTATACAAAAAAATCATAACCACCACAAAAAGGGTGGGCCTCATGGACTCTTGCTAATATGAAAGAAATGAATTTATCAGGTAAGTTCTTACATAAATTCTGTTTTCTTTCATGTAATTAGCAAGAGTCCATGAGCTAGTGACGTATGGGATAATGACTACCCAAGATGTGGATCTTTCCACGCAAGAGTCACTAGAGAGGGAGGGATAAAATAAAGACAGCCAATTCCTGCTGAAAATAATCCACACCCAAAATAAAGTTTAATGAAAACATAAGCAGAAGATTCAAATTGAAACCGCTGCCTGAAGTACTTTTCTACCGAAATCTGCTTCAGAAGAAGAAAACACATCAAAATGGTAGAATTTAGTAAAAGTATGCAAAGAGGACCAAGTTGCTGCTTTGCAAATTTGATCAACCGAAGCCTCATTCCTAAACGCCCAGGAAGTAGAAACTGACCTAGTAGAATGAGCTGTAATCCTTTGAGGCGGAGTTTTACCCGACTCGACATAGGCATGATGAATTAAAGATTTCAACCAAGATGTCAAAGAAATGGCAGAAGCTTTCTGGAACCGGAAAAGATGACAAATAGACTAGAAGTCTTTCGGAAAGACTTAGTAGCTTCAACATAATATTTCAAAGCTCTAACAACATCCAAAGAATGCAACGATTTCTCCTTAGAATTCTTAGGATTAGGACATAATGAAGGAACCACAATTTCTCTACTAATGTTGTTGGAATTCACAACCTTAGGTAAAAATTCAAAAGAAGTTCGCGACACCGCCTTATCCTGGTGAAAAATCAGAAAAGGAGATTCACAAGAAAGAGCAGATAATTCAGAGACTCTTCTGGCAGAAGAGATGGCCAAAAGGAACAAAACTTTCCAAGAAAGTAATTTAATGTCCAATGAATGCATGGGTTCAAAAGGAGGAGCTTGAAGAGCCCCCAGAACCAAATTCAAACTCCAAGGAGGAGAAATTGACTTAATGACAGGTTTTATACGAACCAAAGCTTGTACAAAACAATGAATATCAGGAAGATTAGCAATCTTTCTGTGAAAAAGAACAGAAAGAGCAGAGATTTGTCCTTTCAAGGAACTTGCGGACAAACCTTTATCTAAACCATCCTGAAGAAACTGTAAAATTCTCGGAATTCTAAAAGAATGCCAGGAAAAATGAGAAAGACACCAAAGAAATATAAGTCTTCCAGACTCTATAATATATCTCTCTAGATATAGATTTACGAGCCTGTAACATAGTATTAATCACAGAGTCAGAGAAACCTCTTTGACCAAGAATCAAGCGTTCAATCTCCATACCTTTAAATTTAAGGATTTGAGATCCTGATGGAAAAAAGGACCTTGCGACAGAAGGTCTGGTCTTAACGGAAGAGTCCACGGTTGGCAAGAGGCCATCCGGACAAGATCCGCATACCAAAACCTGTGAGGCCATGCTGGAGCTACCAGCAGAACAAACAAGCATTCCTTCAGAATCTTGGAGATTACTTTTGGAAGAAGAACTAGAGGCGGAAAGATATAGGCAGGATGATACTTCCAAGGAAGTGATAATGCATCCACTGCCTCCGCCTGAGGATCCCGGGATCTGGACAGATACCTGGGAAGTTTCTTGTTTAGATGAGAAGCCATCAGATCTATTTCTGGAAGTTCCCACATTTGAACAATCTGAAGAAATACCTCTGGGTGAAGAGACCATTCGCCCGGATGCAACGTTTGGCGACTGAGATAATCCGCTTCCCAATTGTCTATACCTGGGATATGAACCGCAGAGATTAGACAGGAGCTGGATTCCGCCCAAACCAGAATTCGAGATAATTCTTTCATAGCCAAAGGACTGTGAGTCCCCCCCTGATGATTGATGTATGCCACAGTTGTGACATTGTCTGTCTGAAAACAAATGAATGATTCTCTCTTCAGAAGAGGCCAAGACTGAAGAGCTCTGAAAATTGCACGGAGTTCCAAAATATTGATTGGTAATCTCACTTCATGAGATTCCCAAACCCCTTGTGCCGTCAGAGACCCCCACACAGCTCCCCAACCTGTAAGACTTGCATCTGTTGAAATTACAGTCCAGGTCGGAAGAACAAAAGAAGCCCCCTGAACTAAACGATGGTGATCTGTCCACCACGTCAGAGAGTGTCGTACAATCGGTTTTAAAGATATTAATTGAGATATCTTTGTGTAATCCCTGCACCATTGGTTCAGCATACAGAGCTGAAGAGGTCGCATGTGAAAACGAGCAAAGGGGATCGCGTCCGATGCAGCAGTCATAAGACCTAGAATTTCCATGCATAAGGCTACCGAAGGGAATGATTGTGACTGAAGGTTTCGACAAGCTGAAATCAATTTTAAACGTCTCTTGTCTGTCAAAGACAGAGTCATGGACACTGAATCTATCTGGAAACCCAAAAAGGTTACCCTTGACTGAGGAATCAATTAACTTTTTAGTGAATTGATCCTCCAACCATGATCTTGAAGAAACAACACAAGTCGATTCGTATGAGATTCTGCTAAATGTGAAGACTGAGCAAGTACCAAGATATCGTCCAAATAAGGAAATACCACAATACCCTGTTCTCTGATTACAGACAGAAGGGCACCGAGAACCTTTGTAAAAATTCTTGGAGCTGTAGCTAGGCCAAACGGCAGAGCCACAAACTGGTAATGCTTGTCCAGGAAAGAGAATCTCAGAAACTGATAGTGAGCTGGATGAATATGCAGATATGCATCCTGTAAATCTATTGTAGACATATAATGCCCTTGCTGAACAAAAGGCAGGATAGTCCTTACAGTTACCATTTTGAATGTTGGTATCCTTACATAACGATTCAATATTTTTAGATCCAGAACTGGTCTGAAGGAATTCTCCTTCTTTGGTACAATGAAGAGATTCGAATAAAACCCCAGCCCCTGTTCCAGAACTGGAACTGGCATAATTACCCCAGCCAACTCTAGATCTGAAACACATTTCAGAAATGCTTGAGCTTTCACTGGGTTTACTGGGACACGGGAAAGAAAAAATCTCTTTGCAGGAGGTCTTATCTTGAAACCAATTCTGTACCCTTCTGAAACAATGTTCTGAATCCAAAGATTGTGAACAGAATTGATCCAAATTTCTTTGAAAAAACGTAATCTGCCCCCTACCAGCTGGGCTGGAATGAGGGCCGCACCTTCATGTGGACTTAGAAGCTGGCTTTGCTTTTCTAGAAGGCTTGGATTTATTCCAGACTGGAGATGGTTTCCAAACTGAAACTGCTCCTGAGGATGAAGGATCAGGCTTTTGTTCTTTGTTGAAACAAAAGGAACGAAAACGATTATTAGCCCTGTTTTTACCCTTAGATTTTTTATCCTGTGGTAAAAAAGTTCCTTTCCCACCAGTAACAGTTGAGATAATAGAATCCAACTGAGAACCAAATAATTTATTACCCTGGAAAGAAAGGGAAAGTAGAGTCGATTTAGAAGACATATTAGCATTCCAAGTTTTAAGCCATAAAGCTCTTCTAGCTAAAATAGCTAGAGACATAAACCTGACATCAACTCTGATAATATCAAAAATGGCATCACAGATAAAATTATTAGCATGTTGAAGAAGAATAATAATATTATGAGAATCATGATCTGTTACTTGTTGCGCTAAAGTTTCCAACCAAAAAGTTGAAGCTGCAGCTACATCAGCCAATGATATAGCAGGTCTAAGAAGATTACCTGAACACAGATAAGCATTTCTTAGAAAGGATTCAATTTTCCTATCTAAAGGATCCTTAAAGGAAGTACCATCTGCCGTAGGAATAGTAGTACGTTTAGCAAGGGTAGAAATAGCCCCATCAACTTTAGGGATTTTGTCCCAAAACTCTAATCTGTCGGACGGTACAGGATATAATTGCTTAAAACGTTTAGAAGGAGTAAATGAATTACCCAAATTATTCCATTCTCTGGAAATTACTTCAGAAATAGCACCAGGAACAGGAAAAACTTCTGGAATAACCACAGGAGATTTAAAGACCTTGTCTAAACGTTTAGATTTAGTATCAAGAGGACCAGAATCCTCAATTTCTAATGCAATTAGGACTTCTTTAAGTAAAGAACGGATAAATTCCATTTTAAATAAATATGACGATTTATCAGCATCAACCTCTGAGACAGAATCCTCTGTATCAGAAGAATCATTAGAATCAGAATGATGATGTTCATTTAAAAATTCATCTGTATAAAGAGAAGTTTTAAAAGACTTTTTATGTTTACCAGAAGGAGGAATAACAGACATAGCCTTCTTAATGGATTCAGAAACAAAATCTCTTATGTTATCAGGAACACTCTGAACATTAGATGTTGATGGAACTGCAACAGGTAATGGTACTTTACTAAAGGAAATATTTTCTGCATTAACAAGTTTGTCATGACATTTAATACAAACAACAGCTGGAGGAACAACTACCAAAAGTTTACAGCAGATACACTTAGCTTTGGTAGTTCCAGCACCAGGCAGCGATTTTCCAGTAGTATCTTCTGACTCAGTTGCAACGTGTGACATCTTGCAATATGTAATAGAAAAAACAACATATAAAGCAAAATTGATCAAATTCCTTAAATGACAGTTTCAGGAATGGGAAAAAAATGCCAGTGAACAAGCTTCTAGCAACCAGAAGCAAAAAAATAACGAGACTTAAATAAAGTGGAGACAAAATTGACGCCCACATTATTTGGCGCCTAAATGCTATTAGCGCCAAAAATGACGCCACATCCGGAACGCCGACATTTTTGGCGCAAAAAACGTCAAAAATGACGCAACTTCCGGCGACACGTATGACGCCGGAAACAGAAAAAAAAATTTCGCGCCAAGAATGACGCAATAAAATGAAGCATTTTCAGCCCCCGCGAGCCTAACAGCCCACAGGGAAGTCAAATTTTAAGGTAAGATAAAAATTATATATTCAAATGCATTATCCCAAATATGAAACTGACTGTCTGAAATAAGGAAATGTTTAACATCCTGAGTCAAGGCAAATAAATGTTTGAATACATATATTTAGAACTTTATAAAAAAGTGCCCAACCATAGCTTTAGAGTGTCACAGAAAATAAGACTTACTTACCCCAGGACACTCATCTACATGTTGTAGAAAGCCAAACCAGTACTGAAACGAAAATCAGCAGAGGTAATGGTATATATATATATATATATAAAAGAGTATATCGTCGATCTGAAAAGGGAGGTAAGAGATGAATCTCTACGACCGATAACAGAGAACCTATGAAATAGACCCCGTAGAAGGAGATCATTGAATTCAAACAGGCAATACTCTCCTCACATCCCTCTGACATTCACTGCACGCTGAGAGGAAAACCGGGCTCCAACCTGCTGCGGAGCGCATATCAACGTAGAATCTAGCACAAACTTACTTCACCACCTCCATAGGAGGCAAAGTTTGTAAAACTGATTTGTGGGTGTGGTGAGGGGTGTATTTATAGGCATTTTGAGGTTTGGGAAACTTTGCCCCTCCTGGTAGGAATGTATATCCCATACGTCACTAGCTCATGGACTCTTGCTAATTACATGAAAGAAAGGTTAATATCCTCAATTAAAACAATAATAAAAAAACATATATAAAATCGGTCTGAGTGCACAAAAATAAGTTAAGAGTGCTATGGCAATTAAAGTGTTACACAATCAGGCTTAGATAATATATGCCTTTTTCACAGTCTCTGGTATTATAATGGTAATGCTTCCTCGATAGAGAGTTTTAGTTTAGTTAATAGACTTCTGTAGCAATCAGGATCAAGTGACAGCTATCTCAAGTTGATTAGGACAAAGCCTAGTTATTCAGGCGGCTCTTATGATTTGCTATTGTAACCAAGTAGAAGTGATTCCAGTTAAACTTAGTGTATTTTCGGGTCTCACCAATCTTGTCACTCTTAGAGCAACAGTCTATAAATGTTTAGAAATAAGTCTGTCCGGACTTGACCACAACGGACTTCCGTGGTTCTGTACTAATGTAACTGTGCAGGGGGATCTGGAAAAAAACACACACCTTAGGGGTGAAACGCGTAGAAAGGTATTTACTGATTCTGGAGAAGAGACACAACGCTTACTAACTCTGCGTACATTGTACTTAAAGAGCAGAGGACACGCTATATGCTGTGAGCTGGGATACGGCGGTAACTGAGGTAAGGCTTGCGCAAGTGAAGACAGTTACAAATTAGGACCCGGAGGTCCGAGACACACATCAGAACAGCATACCTATACAGGAGTGGATATACCGAGACGAAGAGAAGCAGGTGAGAGTGTTTGTGTTGTTACCAGATCCCCCTGCACAGTTACATCAGTACCGGACCACGGAAGTCCGTTGTGGTCAAGTCCGGACAGACTTATTTCTAAACATTTATAGACTGTTGCTCTAACAGTGACAAGATTAGTGAGACCCGAAAATACACTAAGTTTAACTGGAATCACTTCTACTTGGTTACAATAGCAAATCATAAGAGCCGCCTGAATAACTAGGCTTTGTCCTAATCAACTTGAGATAGCTGTCACTTGATCCTGATTGCTACAGAAGTCTATTGACTAAACTAAAACTCTCTATCGAGGAAGCATTACCATTATAATACCAGAGACTGTGAAAAAGGCATATATTATCTAAGCCTGATTGTGTAACACTTTAATTGCCATAGCACTCTTAACTTATTTTTGTGCACTCAGACCGATTTTATATATGTTTTTTTATTATTGTTGTAATTGAGGATATTAACCTTTTGTGATACTGTGTGTTTGGAAGGTGTATTGACTGGATAGTATGGGCCACATGTATGAATGTGTTTGATGAGTTTTTATGTTATCAAATTAAGAGGATTGCTGAATAAACTTGTTATAATTTTTTAGAAATTGGTTTTAGAAATGTATTTCTCTCTTGAAACTTAGTTTGTCACACGGTGAATAGCCAGACTTACACTTTATTGAGATACGCCTATCGACTGAGGCTGAACGAAATAGGCTTAGATAAAAGTTTATTAACCCACTGCTTGATTAATTTCTAGCACCACCTAGACTCTAATTTAAAAGTATTTTGGCTCATGTATAAACAAAAAGGCTTCTAGTGGTGTGTATATACACATTTTGCCTATAAAGCCCCTTTAATATATTTGTAGGTCATTTAATGTAAACACTTTGAAATGGAAATATAAAAAAACCCTCTGCAATATACTTTCATTATTTATTTTCAGTTCCTGTTGAAAAAGGAAGTGCAGAACACTGTTATATTCCACACAACCATTGGCTGCACACTCTAGTAACCTATTTATAACTGTCCCTATTTGGCCAGAGAAGGTAACCTAAGTTACAACATGGCAGCTCCCATTGTTTTATATACACTAAAACTTTACACTTATTTTGTCAATATTTAAACAGCTAATGAAACTTAAAAATACAGCTACATGTTACTCTCAGACTAACCTTTTTGTTGAATGCGTCATTCTATCTAGCATTTATTTAGTGTTTAATGTTCATTTGATATACAGTGAATATAGCTCAATGACAATACTGCAAAGTTGGGTTTTCTTTTCTATGTAGTTCTATTCCTTGGTAAGTGAGTGCCAATTTCACATTGTATTCTTTGACTGGAAATTTAACCTCTTCAATGAAGAAAAATCTTCTTGTTCAATTAAAGGGACATTAAACCAAAAATACTAGATATAATGAAATATTCAAGGCAAAGATTAGCCTGGGAATAATATTCTCAAGTGCATTAAGCCCACACACATTCCAATGTTGTTCACATACAAGAATATGTTCTATTTACTCATAAATACACACACACACACACACACAAATATACAAATACATATATATATATATATATATATATATATATATACACACACACACATATACATACATGCATACTGTATATTCATAGAACATATTCCCCTATGTGCAGAACATTGGAATGTGTAATATTTACACATAATATAACACTTTATTAGTGCATAAATTTGTTTTTACATGTTTTAATATAAAGGGCTCCAATATATATATATATTTATTTGTTGCACAGGAACAAGATTAAAATCCTCCATGTCTCAA
Organism: Bombina bombina; assembly: GCF_027579735.1. NCBI lineage: Eukaryota > Metazoa > Chordata > Amphibia > Anura > Bombinatoridae > Bombina > Bombina bombina. Next base: position 952,328,839 of record NC_069499.1, read on the forward strand.
AAGAAAATCAATAAAATTAGTTGCACAGGAAATTAGGACATCTTGCTGCAGGTGGTGTCACAAGTAGAAGCTGCATTGGAGAGCGGAAGAAGCCTTTTCTGCACACACGCCACAATCAGAGTTGCTTGAGGTATGCAAACGCACATTTGCACAAGCCAGCTTCATTTTGGAAGAAGGTGCTGTGGACTGATGAAACAAAGATTGAGTTATTTGGTCATAACAAGGGGCGTTATGCATGGAGGCAAAAGAACACAGCGTTCCAAGACAAACACTTGCTACCCACAGTAAAATTTGGTGGATGTTCCATCATGCTGTGGGGCTGTGTGGCCAGTGCTGGTACTGGGAATCTTGTTAAAGTTGAGGGTCACATGGATTCTACTCAATCTCAGCAGATACTTGAGAATAATGTTGAGGAATCAGTCACAAAGTTGAAGTTACGCTGGGGATGGATATTTCAACAAGACAATGACCCAAAACACTGCTCAAAATCTCCTCTGGCTTTTATGCAGAGGAACAAGTACAATGTTCTGGAATGACCATCCCAGTCCCCAGACCTGAATATCATTGAAAATCTGTGGGGTGATTTGAAGCGGGCTTTCCATGCTCGGCAACCATCAAACCTAACTGAACTAGAGATGTTTTGCAAAGAGGAATGGGCCAAAATACCTTCATCCAGAATCCAGACACTCATTACAGGCTATAGGAAGCGTCTAGAGCAGGGTTATCAAACTCATTGTATCCGGGGGTCACTGGCCAAGTGTTTTTCTCCCCTCTGGGCCACTTGAACAGAGTGAGTGCTCTGGAACTGGATATACTAGAAACTGGAAGTGACATTCACTCATGTAGTAGTGCATGGTAGGAGCTGTAACCTACAATACATATACACAGTGTATATTTATCTTGTGAGTGTCAAGTGAAGTGACCATTCTGGAACTGAATATTAAGTGAGATTTATCTAAGCAGTGAATAATGAGAGTCTACACTGAACAGTGCATGCTTTTCTTTATATTTATCTATCAGTGCCTACATAGAACTTGATACACCGCTTATAACCCTAAAAAAATTAATGGGGCCAAATTAATAATTTACCTAATAAAAAAGGGAGGGCCAGATTAAACTATTTTGAGGGCCACATATGGCCCCAGGGCCTGTACTTTGAGACCACTGGTCTAGAGGCTGTTATTTCTGCTAATGGAGGCTCTACTAAATATTAATGCAAAATTTCTGTTGGGGTGCCCAAATTTATGCACCTAATTTTGTTTTGATGCATAGTGCACATTTTCTGTTAATCCAATAAACCTCATTTCACTACTGAAATATTACTGTGTCCTTCAGTTATTTGATAGATCAAAATGAAATTGCTGATCCAAACACCCAATTATTTATAGATGAAAATCATGGAAATTGTCAGGGGTGCCTAAACTTTTGCAAACAACTGTATCTATATATATCATTTCAGAACTTTTTCCACCTTTAATGTGACCTATAAACTGTACAACTCAATTGAAAAACAAACTGAAGTCTTTTAGGTAAAGGGAAATAAAAATAAAAAACTAAAATAATATGGTTGCATAAGTGTGAACACCCTTTTATAACTGGGGATGTAGCTGTGTTCAGAATAAAGCAATCACATTCAAAATCATGTTAAATAGTAACAGTAATAGAGTCAGTACACACCTGTCATTTAAAGTGCCTCTGATTAACCCCAAATAAAGTTCAGCTGTTCTAGTAGGTCTTTCCTGACATTTTGTTAGTCACATCCTACAGCAAAATCCATGGTCCGCAGAGAGCTTCCAAAGCATCAGAGGGATCTCATTGTTAAAATGAATCAGTCAGGAGAAGGGTACAAAAGAATTTCCAAGGCATTAGATATACCATGGAACACAGTGAAGACTGTCATCATAAAGTGAAGAAAATATGGCGCAACAGTGACATTACCAAGAACTGGATGTCCCTCCAAAATTGATGAAAAGACGAGAAGAAAACTGGTCTGGGAGGCTGCCAAGAGACCTACAGCAACATTAAAGGAGCTGCAGGAATATCTGGCAAGTACTGGCTGTGTGGTACATGTGACAACAATTGCCAGAATTCTTCATATGTCTGGGCTATGGGGTAGAGTGGCAAGACGAAAGCCTTTTCTTACAAAATAAAAACATCCAAGCCCGATTAAATTTTGCAAAAATACTTCCGAAGTCTCCCAAAAGCATATCGTAAAAGGTGTTCTGGTCTGATGAAACCAAAGTTGAACTTTTTGGCCATAATTCCAAAAGATATGTTTGGCGCAAAAACAACACTGCATATCACCAAAAGAACACCATACCCACAGCGAAGCATGGTTGTGTCAGCATCATGCTTTGGGTCTGTTTTTCTTCAGCTGGAACTGGGGCCTTAGTCAAGGTAGAGGGAATAATGAACAGTTCCAAATACCAGACAATATTGGCACCAAACCTTCAGGCTTCTGCTAGAAAGCTGAACATGAAGAGGAACTTCATCTTTTAGCATGACAACGACCCAAAGCATACATCCAAATCAACAAAGGAATGGCTTCACAAGAAGAAGATTAAAGTTTTGGGATGGCCCAGCCAGAGCCCAGACCTGAATCCAATTCAAAATCTGTGGGGTGATCTGAAGAGGGCTGTGCACAGGAGATGCCCTCACATTCTGACAGATTTAGAGTGTATTTGCAAAGAAGAGTGGGCAAATCTTGCCAAGTCAAAATGTGCCATGCTGAAAAACTCATACCCAAAAAGACTGAGTGCTGTAATAAAATCAAAACGTGCTTCAACAAAGTATTAGTTTAAGGGTGTGCACACTTATGCAATTATTATTTATTATTATTATTATTATTTTAGTTTTTTAGTTTTATTTCACTTTACCTAAAAGATTTCAGTTTGTTTTTCAATTGAGTTGTACAGTACAGTTTATAGGTCACATTAAAGGTGGAAAAAGTTCTGAAATAATTTATCTTTGTCTAATTTTTTTGCATCACAGAAACCTGAGATTTTAACAGGGGTGTGTAGACTTTTTATATCCACTGTATATACATACATACACATATTTATATACACACATACATACATACATACACACATTATATATATATATATATATATATATATATACACACACACACACATATATATATATATATATATATATATATATATATATATATATATATATATATATATATATATATATATATATATATATATATATATATATATATATATACACACACACACCATCCATATTTAGACATGTATATGTAGGTAAAAAAACACTTTGGGCTAGATTACGAGTGGTGTGTTAACACTGCTATTTTTCACACATACATTTAAAGGGACATTAAACTCTAAATATATACTAAATAGAATGATGCATTCACAGAAAAGATTAGTCTGAGAATAAAATGTAGATGTATTTTTTAAAGTTTTATTACCTTTTTAAATATTGACAAAATAAGTGTAAAGTTTTAGTGTCTATAAAACAATGGGAGCTGCCATGTTGTAACTTAGGTTACCTTCTCTGCTGTGGTCAATTAGGGACAGTTATAAATAGGTCACTAGAGTGTGCAGCCAATGGCTGTGTGGAATATAACAGTGTTCTGCACTTCCATTTCTAACAGGAACTGAAAAGCTCACAATTTCAGACTGGAATTACAGGTAAAGGGGACAAAATAAATAATGAAAGTATATTGCAAATTTTTTTTTTACATATATGATTTATAATTTTATATTACCATCTCAAAGTGTTTAGTGTCCCTTTAAAGTAATTTTATTTATCAGGTTCAAGTTCATTTAACATCAAGATGTTACATACATACATTGTTTGCACACTTTATCTGTCTCTAATTACAGATTAGATAACCATACGTGGTGGCTGTTTGCTGAGCTGTGCGCTGGCATCAAGAGCCCATTTCATGTTCAAATAAACCTAGGTTTCAAACTGGGTTTCAACACAGCAGTGTCCACAATTTTCAAAGGATAATTACAGAAAATGGACATCATAAATGAGAAGTATATTGCAATGTTTTACTACACATAATGAAGCATTTTATATTACAGTCTCAAATTTTTTAATGTCCATTTAAAGAGACAGTCAAGACTAAAATTGTTATTGTTCAAAAAGATAGATAACGCCTTTACTACCCATTTCCCAGCTTTGCACAACCAACATTGTTATATTAAAAGGGATAGTAAAGTCCAAATTAAACTTTCATGATTTAGATAGGGCATGTAATTTCAAACAACTTTCTAATTAAATTTTATCATCAAATTTGCTTTGTTCTCTTGTTATTATTAGTTGAAATGCAATCTAAACCTAGGTAGGCTCATATACTAATTTCTAAACTCTTGAAGACTGCCTCTTATCTAAATACATTTGACAGTTTTTCACAGCTGTAGGGCGTTAGTTCATGCGTTTCATATAGATAACATTGTTATCATGTGCTCATGCACGTGAAGTTATTTAAGAGTCAGCAGTAATTGCCTGTAATGCAAGTCGGTCAAATGATATGAGATAAGGAGGCAGTCAGCAGAAGCTCAGATACAAGGTAATTACAGAGGTAAAATGTAAATTTCTATAAACAGTGTTGGTTATGGAAACCTGGGGAATGGCAAATAAAGGGAATTTTCAATATTTTTAAACAATACAATTGTTGGTGTTTACTATCCCTTTAATATACTTTATAACATTTAAACCTCTAAATTTCTGCCTGTTAAGCTACTACAGACAGCCACTTATCCCATGCTTTTTTATTTGCTTTTCACAACAGGAGACTGCTAGTTCATGTGGGCCATATTGATAACATTGTGTTCACGCCTGTGGAGTTATTTAAGAGTCAGCACAACACAGCACTAATTGGCTAAAATGCAAGTCAATAGATAATAAATAAATAGTCATGTGATCAGGTAGCTGTCAGAAGATGCTTAGATACAAGGCAATCACAGAGGTAAAAAGTATATTAATATAACTGTGTTGGTTATGCAAAACTGGTAAATGGGTAATAAAGGGATTATCTATCTTTTTAAACAATACAAATTATATTGTAGACTGTCCCTTTAATTAGTATTACTACCCTCTGATCTAGACATTACATGACTGATATGCAAATAGCTCATTAGACAACAGGATAAGAGTAATATATGTTAATTTTGCGGCTGTTTCTAAGTAGAATACAGCTGGTGGTTGACGAATACATTTATATTCTACTCCTGATTGGCTCACTGGCCTTAACCATCTCAAAAGAAGCAATGTGTGGTTTAATTTTTAAACTAGAATGTTTCTTTAACAGGGGAATTAAAAAAGGAAAGTCTTCTCCAGAATTTCTATTGTTTAAAAAGATAGATAATTCCTTTATTACCCATTCCCCAGTTTTGCATAACCAACACAGTTATAATAATACACTTTTTACCTCTGTAATTACCTTGTATCTAAGCCTCTGCAGACTGCCCCCTTATTTCAGTTCATTTGATAGACTTGCATTTTAGCCAATCAGTGCTGACTCTTAAATAACTCAACAGGAGTGAGCCCAATATATATATATATATTATGACACACATGAACTAGCAGTGTCTAACTGTCAAAATGCATTGAGATAAGAGGCACTTCAAAAGGCTTAGAAATTAGCATATGAGCTTACCTAGGTTTAGCTTTTCACAAAGAATACCAAGAGAACAAAGCAAATTTGATGATTAAAGCAAATTAGAAAGAAAGTGGTTTAAAATGGCATACCCTATCTGAATCATGAAAGTTTAATTTTGACTAGTCTGTCCCTTTAAGTAATTTCTGATGTATGTATTGTATTTTTATCAGTAGTTAATCACTGCATTGCAAAATATCTGCATATCTTACAATAGTTTTAAAAACATCTTAGCTGGAAAAATTGACATGGTTTAGCTGTATCAGACACACTATCTGATGTTCTTTGCTGTGGTCAAGAAGAGAAAGATGTTGCAGGGTCTGAGCTCTAAGGAAAATAGACTTTCAGAGTAGATTTTTCTACAAATAAAAGACCTTTATGGTAAATATATCTGGATTGTAATGGTTTTTCACATTTCTAAATCACACAATTTCTAAAGGATTTTTTTAGTGGATTAACTTTGTAGTTTAAAAAAAATAAAAATCAATAAATAAAATAAAATAAAAAAATCAATACAATGCCCCCATTTTAAATCTTATAAATTGTGAACATATATACAAGTTATAAAAATAACACTTGTTTTATGGGTGAAAAAAACAGAGTAAATCTGCCAGCTACTAAACCATTCTACACAAAAAGGTCAGATCCAATTAAAGATTGCTCCCCAGAATTAGCCTCTTAAAAGGAACAGTAAAGGCCAAAATAAAAATTCACGATTTCGATGTAATTTTGAACAACTTTTCAATTTACTTTTATTATTAAATTTGCTTTGTTCTCTTGGTATTCTTAGTTGAAAGCTAAAACTAGGTAAGCTCATATGCTAATTTCTAAGCCCTTGAAGGCCACCTCTTATCTGAATGCATTTGACAGTTTTTCACAGCTAGAGGGCGTTAGTTCATATGTGCCATATAGATAACATTGTGCGCATGTCCGTAGAGTTATTTAAGAGTCAGGACTGATTGGCTAAAATGTAAGTCTTCAAATGAAATAGAAATGGATACAGCACCCACCACTCACTAGTGCACGGAGAGAGCTGACCAAGCCCAGACGATTCAAGCAAAAGAAGGTAGTCTCCAGCAGTGAGCAAAGTGACTTTTTATTTTTAAACACAGGTCAAATACAGCAACGTTTCGGGCTAACAATAAGCCCTTTCTCAAGCCTTGAGAAAGGGCTTATTGTTAGCCCGAAACGTTGCTGTATTTGACCTGTGTTTAAAAATAAAAAGTCACTTTGCTCACTGCTGGAGACTACCTTCTTTTGCTTAAAATGTAAGTCTGTCAAAAGAACTGAAACAAGTGGGAAGTCTGCGGAAGTTTAGATACAAGGTAATCACAGAGGTAAAAAACATAATTTATGTAAGAACTTACCTGATAAATTAATTTCTTTCATATTAGCAAGAGTCCATGAGCTAGTGACGTATGGGATATATATTCCTACCAGGAGGGGCAAAGTTTCCCAAACCTCAAAATGCCTATAAATACACCCCTCACCACACCCACAAATCAGTTTAACGAATAGCCAAGAAGTGGGGTGATAAGAAAAAAAGTGCGAAAGCATAAAAAATAAGGAATTGGAATAGTTGTGCTTTATACAAAAAAAATCATAATCACCACAAAAAAGGGTGGGTCTCATGGACTCTTGCTAATATGAAAGAAATTAATTTATCAGGTAAGTTCTTACATAAATTATGTTTTCTTTCATGCAATTAGCAAGAGTCCATGAGCTAGTGACGTATGGGATAATGAATACCCAAGATGTGGATCTTCCACGCAAGAGTCACTAGAGAGGGAGGGATAAAATAAAGACAGCCAATTCCGCTGAAAAATAATCCACACCCCAAACAAAGTTTAAATCTTATAATGAAAAAAACTGAAATTATAAGCAGAAGAATCAAACTGAAACAGCTGCCTGAAGTACTTTTCTACCAAAAACTGCTTCAGAAGAAGAAAAAACATCAAAATGGTAGAATTTAGTAAAAGTATGCAAAGAAGACCAAGTTGCTGCTTTGCAAATCTGATCAACCGAAGCTTCATTCCTAAACGCCCAGGAAGTAGAAACTGACCTAGTAGAATGAGCTGTAATCCTTTGAGGCGGAGTTTTACCCGACTCGACATAAGCATGATGAATTAAAGATTTCAACCAAGACGCCAAAGAAATGGCAGAAGCCTTCTGACCTTTCCTAGAACCAGAAAAGATAACAAATAGACTAGAAGTCTTTCGGAAATTCTTAGTAGCTTCAACATAATATTTCAAAGCTCTTACTACATCCAAAGAATGTAATGATCTTTCCTTAGAATTCTTAGGATTAGGACACAATGAAGGAACCACAATCTCTCTACTAATGTTGTTAGAATTCACAACCTTAGGTAAAAATTTAAATGAAGTCCGCAACACTGCCTTATCCTGATGAAAAATCAGAAAAGGAGATTCACAAGAAAGAGCAGATAACTCAGAAACTCTTCTAGCAGAAGAGATGGCCAAAAGAAACAAAACTTTCCAAGAAAGTAATTTAATATCTAGAGAATGCATAGGTTCAAAAGGAGGAGCTTGTAGAGCTCCCAAAACCAAATTCAAACTCCAAGGAGGAGAAATTGACTTAATGACAGGTTTGATACGAACCAAAGCCTGTACAAAACAATGAATATCAGGAAGATTAGCAATCTTTCTGTGAAACAGCACAGAAAGAGCAGAAATTTGTCCTTTCAAGGAACTGGCAGACAAACCTTTATCCAGACCATCCTGAAGAAACTGTAAACATCTAGGAATTCTAAAAGAATGTCAGGAAAATTGATGAGAAGAACACCAAGAAATGTAAGTCTTCCAGACTCGATAATATATCTTCCTAGACACAGATTTACGAGCCTGTAACATAGTATTAATTACGGAGTCAGAGAAACCTCTATGACTAAGAATCAAGCGTTCAATCTCCATACCTTCAAATTTAATGATTTGAGATCCTGATGGAAAAATGGGCCTTGAGATAGGTCTGGTCTTAACGGAATCCGCATACCAAAACCTGTGAGGCCATGCTGGAGCCACCAGCAGTACAAACGAACGCTCCTTTAGAATCTTGGAAATCACTCTTGGAAGAAGAACTAGAGGCGGAAAGATATAGGCAGGATGATACTTCCAAGGAAGCGATAATGCATCCACTGCCTCCGCCTGAGGATCCCTGGATCTGGACAGATACCTGGGAAGTTTCTTGTTTAGATGAGAAGCCATCAGATCTATTTCTGGAAGACCCCAGATTTGAACAATCTGAAGAAATACCTCTGGGTGCAGAGACCATTCGCCCGGATGCAACGTCTGGCGACTGAGATAATCCGCTTCCCAATTGTCTATACCTGGGATGTGAACCGCAGAAATTAGACAGGAGTTGGATTCCGCCCATACAAGTATTCGAGATACTTCTTTCATAGCCAGAGGACTGTGAGTCCCCCCTTGATGATTGATATATGCCACGGTTGTGACATTGTCCGTCTGAAAACAAATGAACGATTCTCTCTTCAGAAGAGGCCACGACTGAAGAGCTCTGAAAATCGCACGGAGTTCCAAAATGTTGATTGGTAATCTCGCCTCCTGAGATTCCCAAACCTCCTGCGCTGTCAGAGACCCCCATACCGCTCCCCAACCTGTCAGACTCGCGTCTGTTGAGATCACAGTCCAGGTTGGAAGAACAAAAGAAGCCCCTTGAATTAATCGATGGTGATCTGTCCACCACATCAGAGAGTGTCGTACAATCAGATTTAAAGATATTAACTGTGATATCTTTGTATAATACCTGCACCACTGGTTCAGCATACAGAGCTGAAGAGGTCGCATGTGAAAACGAGCAAAGAGGATCGCGAGCAAAGAGGATCGCGTCCGATGCAGCAGTCATAAGACCTAGAATTTCCATGCATAAGGCTACCGAAGGGAATGATTGAAACCGAAGGTTTCGACAGGCTGAAATCAATTTCAGACGTCTCTTGTCCGTCAGAGACAAAGTCATGGACACTGAATCTATTTGGAAACCTAAAAAGGTTACCCTTGTCTGAGGAATCAATGAACTCTTTGGTAAATTGATCCTCCAACCATGTTCTTGAAGAAACGACACAAGTCGATTCGTATGAGATTCTGCTAAATGTGAAGACTGAGCAAGTAACAAGATATCGTCCAGATAAGGAAATACCACAATACCCTGTTCTCTGATTACAGATAGAAGGGCACCGAGAACTTTTGAAAAAATCCTTGCAGCCGTTACTAGGCCGAACGGCAGAGCCACAAATTGGTAATGCATGTCTAGAAAAGAGAATCTCAGAAACTGATAGTGATCTGGATGAATCGGAATATGCAGATATGCATCCTGCAAATCTATTGTGGACATATAATGCCCTTGCTGAACAAAAGGCAGAATAGTCCTTATAGTTACCATTTTGAATGTTGGTATCCTTACATAACGATTCAATATTTTTAAATCCAGAACTGGTCTGAAGGAATTCTCCTTCTTTGGTACAATGAATAGATTTGAGTAAAACCCCAGACCCTGTTCCAGAACTGGAACTGGCACAATTACTCCAGCCAACTCTAGATCTGAAACACATTTCAGAAATGCCTGAGCCTTCACTGGATTTATTGGAATGCGAGAAAGAAAAAATCTTCTTGCAGGTGGCCTTACCTTGAAACCTATTCTGTACCCTTGTGAAACAATGTTCTGAATCCAAAGACTGTGAATCGATTTGATCCAAATTTCTTTGAAAAGTCGTAATCTGCCCCCTACCAGCTGCGCTGGAATGAGGGCCGCACCTTCATGTGGACTTGGGAGCTGGCTTTGGCTTTCTAAAAGGCTTGGATTTATTCCAGACTGGAGACGGTTTCCAAACAGAAACCGTTCCTTTAGGGGAAGGATCAGGCTTCTGTTCCTTATTCTGACGAAAGGAACGAAAACGATTAGCAGCCCTATATTTACCTTTAGATTTTTTATCCTGAGGTAAAAAAGTTCCTTTCCCCCCAGTAACAGTTGAAATAATAGAATCCAACTGAGAACCAAACAATTTATTACCTTGGAAAGAAAGGGAAAGCAAAGTTGACTTAGAAGACATATCAGCATTCCAAGTTTTAAGCCATAAAGCTCTTCTAGCTAGAATAGCTAAAGACATATACCTGACATCAACTCTGATGATATCAAAGATGGCATCACAAATAAAGTTATTAGCATGTTGAAGAAGTTTAACAATGCTATGAGAATTATGTTCTGACACTTGTTGTGCCAAAGCCTCCAACAAAAAAGTGGAAGCTGCAGCAACATCAGCCAAAGAAATAGCAGGCCTAAGAAGATTACCTGAACATAAATAAGCTTTCCTTAGAAAGGAATCAATCTTCCTTTCTAAAGGATCCTTAAAGGAAGTACTATCTGCCGTAGGAATAGTAGTACACTTAGCAAGAGTAGAGATAGCTCCATCAACTTTAGGGATTTTGTCCCAAAACTCTAATCTGTCAGATGGCACAGGATACAATTTCTTAAATCTTTTAGAAGGAGTAAAAGAATTACCCAGATTATTCCATTCCCTAGAAATTACTTCAGAAATAGCATCAGGGACAGGAAAAACTTCCGGAATAACTACAGGAGGTTTAAAAACTGAATTTAAAAGCTTATTAGATTTAGTATCAAGAGGACTAGAATCCTCAATTTCTAAAGCGATTAAAACTTCTTTAAGTAAAGAATGAATAAATTCCATTTTAAATAAATATGAAGATTTATCAGTGTCAATATCTGAGACAGAATCCTCTGAACCAGAAAATCCTCATCAGAAACAGACAAATCAGAATGATGATGTTCATTTAAAAATTCATCTGAGAAATGAGAAGTTTTAAAAGACTTTTTACGCTTACTGGAAGGAGGAATAACAGACATAGCCTTCCTAATAGATTTAGAAACAAAATCTCTTATATTAACAGGAACATCCTGAGTATTAGATGTTGATGGAACAGCAACAGGTAATGGAATATTACTAATGGAAATTGAATCTGCATTAGCAAGTTTATCATGACATTCATCACAAACTACAGCCGGAGGAACAGATACCACAAGTTTACAACAAATGCACTTAACTTTGGTAGAACCAGCATCAGGCAGCGTTTTTCCAGAAGTAGCTTCTGATCCAGGGTCAATCTGAGACATCTTGCAATATGTAAGAGAAAAAACAACAAAGCAAAATCTATCAAATTCCTTAAATGACAGTTTCAGGAATGGGAAAAAATGCCAATGAACAAGCCTCTAGTAACCAGAAGCAAAAGAAAATTGAGACTTAAATAATGAGAAAAAAAGGTGGAGACAAAAATGACGCCCACATTTTTTAGCGCCAAAAAAGACGCCCACATTTTTTAGCGCCAAAAAAGACGCCCACATTATTGGCGCCTAAATGCTTTTGGCGCCGAGAATGACGCCACATCCGGTGACGCCGACATTTTTGGCGCAAAACGTCAAAAGAATGATGCAATCACGAACAACTTCCGGCGACAAGTATGACGCCGGAAATGACAAAGAAATTTTTTGCGCCAAAAAAGTCTGCGCCAAGAATGACGCAATAAAATGAAGCATTTTCAGCCCCCGCGAGCCTAACAGCCCACAGAGAAAAAAGTCAATTTAAAGGTAAGAAAAAAATTGATAATTCATATGCATTATCCCAAATAATGAAACTGTCTGCCTTGATTCAGGATGATCAATATTCCTTATTTCAGACAAATAAATGTTTAAACACATATATTTAGAACTTTTACATAAAAGTGCCTAACCATAGCTTAGAGTGTCACAAAAAATAAGATTTACTTACCCCAGGACACTCATCTACATGTAGTAGAAAGCCAAACCAGTACTGAAACGAGAATCAGAAGAGGTAATGGTATATAAGAGTATATCGTCGATCTGAAAAGGGAGGTAAGAGATGAATCTCTACGACTGATAACAGAGAACCTATGAAATAGACCCCGTAGAAGGAGACCATTGAATTCAAATAGGCAATACTCTCTTCACATCCCTCTGACATTCACTGCACACTGAGAGGAAAACTGGGCTCCAGCCTGCTGCGAAGCGCATATCAACGTAGAATCTAGAACAAACTTACTTCACCACCTCCATGGGAGGCAAAGTTTGTAAAAACTGATTTGTGGGTGTGGTGAGGGGTGTATTTATAGGCATTTTGAGGTTTGGGAAACTTTGCCCCTCCTGGTAGGAATGTATATCCCATACGTCACTAGCTCATGGACTCTTGCTAATTACATGAAAGAAAGTATATTAATATATATCCGTGTTGGTAATGCTAAACTGGGGAATGGGTAATAATAGGGTTTATCTATATTTTTAAACAATAACATTTTTGGTGTGTACTGACCCTTTAAACAATAGACTAGCACTAGTCAATTAATATTAGTGAAAAGAAAGCAGCCACAAATCAGAAATTAGCTCCCGCCTCCCAGATCCTGAATCTACCTCGGTATGCTTTTAACCTCTACCTGAACCCCTCCATAAATAATCACTGAAGCCTTTCCACCAGGCACCTGTAAAGTTTCCCACTGACCCATCACACACACCCAGTGCAACATCCCCTCTGTTTCCCACTGACCCATCACACACCCAGTGCAACATCCCCTCTGTTTCCCACTGACCCATCACACACACCCAGTGCAACATCCCTTCTGTTTCCCACTGACCCATCACACCCCCCCCCAGTGCAACATCCCCTCTGTTTCCCACTGACCCATCACACACCCAGTGCAACATCCCCTCTGTTTCCCACTGACCCATCACACACCCAGTGCAACATCCCCTCTGTTTCCCACTGACCCATCACACACACCCAGTGCAACATCCCCTCTGTTTCCCACTGACCCATCACACCCCCCCCCAGTGCAACATCCCCTCTGTTTCCCACTGACCCATCACACACACCCAGTGCAACATCCCCTCTGTGGACCACTGACCCATCACACACACCCAGTGCAACATCCCCTCTGTGGACCACTGACCCATCACACACACCCAGTGCAACATCCCCTCTGTTTCCCACTGACCCATCACACACACCCAGTGCAACATCCCCTCTGTTTCCCACTGACCCATCACACACACCCAGTGCAACATCCCCTCTGTTTCCCACTGACCCATCACACACACCCAGTGCAACATCCCCACTGTGGACCACTGACCCATCACACACATCCAGTGCAACATCCCATCTGTTTCCCACTGACCCATCACACACACCCAGTGCAGCATCCCCTCTGTTTCCCACTGACCCATCACACACACCCAGTGCAGCATCCCCTCTGTTTCCCACTGACCCATCACACACACCCAGTGCAGCATCCCCTCTGTGGACCACTGACCCATCACACACATCCAGTGCAACATCCCATCTGTTTCCCACTGACCCATCACACACACCCAGTGCAACATCCCCTCTGTGGACCACTGACCCATCACACACACCCAGTGCAACATCCCCTCTGTGGACCACTGACCCATCACACACACCCAGTGTAACATCCCATCTGTTTCCCACTGACCCATCACACACACCCAGTGCAACATCCCCTCTGTGGACCACTGACCCATCACACACACCCAGTGCAACATCCCCTCTGTGGACCACTGACCCATCACACACACCCAGTGCAACATCCCCTCTGTGGACCACTGACCCATCACACACACCCAGTGCAACATCCCCTCTGTGGACCACTGACCCATCACACACACCCAGTGCAACATCCCCTCTGTGGACCACTGACCCATCACACACACCCAGTGCAACATCCCCTCTATTTCCCACTGACCCATCACACACACCCAGTGCAACATCCCCTCTGTTTCCCACTGATCCATCACACACACCCAGTGCAAAATCCCCTCTGTGGACCACTGACCCATCATACACACCCAGTGCAACATCCCATCTGTGGACCACTGGCCAGCAGCTCCTTGGTTCACCAACTTTATGTCACAAGAACAGTCACCATATTTTAAAAACTGTAAACCTTTTTAGACATTAAATGTAGGACGTCTGAAACAATGAAATAAATATAAGTGGAGTCTAAGTGACTGCAGTAAAAAGTCATATAGGACTTGCTGCTTTTTGAGTGAAGCACTCCTGCCAGCGATTGCAGCTTTCCTGTATTCTATAACACAGATAACAGTAAACAAACCTCGCACAAGGGCAACATTAAAAAATAAATAAATATAAAATAAATACCCACCTGGCAACAAAAGCCTAAAGTCAGTTCTCATAAAGTTTTACCTTCATCAATGTAGGAGAGCCTCTGCCAGTGCCTGGGGATCCCCGCAATCAGCTCAAGTTTGTCTTTGAGCTCAGCTACCCGCATATGATGGCTACAGCCAGGCACTACAAATCTCTCCCCGGTCTCATGCAATCGTACTTTGATGCTGAATCGGTTCCCATACGGGGTGGCGGTTTGCTGAGCTGTCCGCTGGCATCGAGAGGCCATTTCATGTCCCAGTAAACGTAGCAGTGTTATGGAAGAAGTCGCTCTCAATGGAAGCGCTCAAGAGTTTGCAGTATCCTAGTAGGCTAATTGCTAGGTTACAAGACGCCATGTTCGCGCGTGTGCAATAGCCGGGGTTATGCAGAGAATGGTTTCCAGTCTACCGTGATTTCCCCCTGCGCTGCTCAATTCAGGTTACAATTTTCCTTACTTTAGCGTGCACGCAACAGGTTTTAGAAAAATAACACATACTGTAAAGCTGTAAACATACTACTTATGCTTAAACAGGTTTTACACAAATAAGCATACTATAAACTTATTACTTATACTTAAACTTATTTTTGTGCGAGTACATATATGTATATGTATGTATATATATATATATATATATATATATATATATACTGTATATATATTTATATATGTATGTGTGTATATATATATATCTATATATGTATATATATATATATATATAGGCTTACCAGAAGTCCCACTTTTACTGGGATTGTCCCGGTTTGGAGGCGCTGTCCCAGTGTCCCACCCAGTTGTTCATTCTGTCCCAGTAGGGTTGCCACCTCCAGGTTTCAAATCATGTGTCCGGGTTTCAGACCACCTGAAACCCAGACACATTATTCAAAATGACTGGACTGTGGCTCTCCAGCATAGTTGGATGCTGGTACTTTGTTACATACAGCCCTGCTTAGCTTAACGTTCGTGTCCTTCAAAGTTTACATTTAGTAGTACAGACTGAGTGAGCAGCGTAGGGTTTTTTTTAATTTTGTAGTACTACTTGGTTTATTTTTCTAAGAATTTAACACCCCCCCCCCCCCCGACCCTTGGTGTCATTGCCGGTAATACACCTTTAGGGGAATCATATGGGTATGACTAGGAAATACAGACAGGCCGGATTTTTGGCCTGGATCTTGCTTTACTTCATGCAGAATAGCATTTTGGCTATAATCTTCCTGCATTATGGTATAGCGTAGCCTCTTAAACAGCTTTACCAGGTACAGTACGTGTTTCTTTTTTACTTTCATTCAGTGTTGTATTTATGCCTTATCAGTATTTGGCTCTGTTCCTTAATTAGACACATAAAACACATATTACACTGCAGATATTAAATTGTGAAATTGATAATTATGAAAGTGATAATTATGCTTGATGTTTGGCAATATTTAGAATCTGAGATTTAGATTAATGATTTATTTGCAATGACAACGTAATGGTGCCTTTTTCACTAGGGGGTGGTGTTATGGTCTATTTAAACTGTGTGATTCACTTGTTTGACTGAGGAAGGGTAGAGTATCCACAAAACATTACACACATAAAAGCTACTACTTTAAAAGGACCGGTAATTGCCACTCCCCCTTGACCACGCTCCTGACCACACCCCCACTGGCACCGCACCAGGTGGTCCCAGTTTCACCTCTAAAAATTATGGTAAGCCTATATATATATATATATATGTATGTATGTATATATGTGTGTATATATATATTTATTATATATCTATATGTATATGCATGGATGTTCTGTATCACGTTCGTTCATTTTAAGGAATAAAGTTTGGATATTTTTATATTAACCTTGCCTGGAGCTCCTTTTCTTATCTATTTCCTTCATATGGTGACTAGTGATGTCCCGAACTGTTCGCCCGCAAACGGTTCACAGCGAACATAGCTTGTTCGAGTTCGCGTTTGTGGGCGAACACATGGCGATGTTCGATCCGCCCCTATGTGTCATCATTGAGGAAACTTTGACCCTTTATGTCACAGCCACCTGACACATTAGAGCCAATCAACATCAGACACTCCCAGCTACTCGGAATCCGCCATTTTAGACTCATAACGACCTTGCTTTCTTAATGAGAGGACGTGTTGTGTTTTTGCTCCTGACATTAATAGGAAAAACATAGCTAGGCTAGTGTATTTACAGTCCAGAAGGACTCCACTCATCTCTGCTGCAAGCACAGCACCCCAAAAAGCCCTTTTTAGGGCTATATTTCGTGCAGTGGCGTCACTAGGGTTGGTGTCACCTGGTGCGGTAATTTATGGTGTCACCCCCCCAGAAAGCAGACACACACAAAAACACAGGCACACACACACTTAAAAACATACTCAGATGCACACACAAAAACACACACAAAAACACTGAGACACACACACACAAAAACTCAGACACACACTTACAAAATATGTAAACTGCACTGCATTAATTATAAAGCGCATGCCTAGAGCTGCTCCCTGGCTCAGCAGAGCATCAAATGAAAGATAAACAGAGCACTCTAAAAATAAATCACTAAAGAAAAGGTTTAGGCGCAAACTATGAAAATTCTGCTCTCTGACTCTGTTCCAAGCCTGTCATTGCACAGCCCCAGGCCGCGTGCCTACCGCTTCTTATGGCCAATCACCTCTGCACTCTGCCCACCCCCAGTCCCCCGCCCGCCCTTCTACCTGTTCAGTGTGCACTTAGTGTACCGTAACCGTAATAATCTGGTGGGCATCATACGTGGCTCCTTCACTTTAAAGACAGTGTCAAACAGTCATGCGGTCAGGTGCCAGGCATCCCCTCATGATTTGCCAGTTCCCGTTTAGAGAGACAGCACAGCAGTGAGTGACTCCACTGCTCCACATGTCACTGAGCAGTGAGCACAGATAGGCAGGCAGGTTTAGGCTAGCAGCGCAACTTTGCAAGCCCCACGGCATGCCCACAACATTCATAGCAAAATTGGGCAGGGGAGAAGCAAAGTACAAACAAGCAAAAGCATCCGGGAAAACTATTTGTTGAAATTGCAGCACTGGTTCAAGGGGCAAAAAAATTGTGTGTCTACAACTTCCCCAGTCCCACCAATGTTCACAAATGCCAGCCCCTCTAATAAAAAAAATTCTATGCATCTCAACATTGTATTTCTTTTGTCACCCGGGTGCGGCCCACCCCCCCCCCCCAGTGACGCCACTGATTTTTCCCGTTTTTTTTTATTAGCATTTGCCTGGCTTTCAGGCTATGTGTTTAAGGCTCACAGCATATGCTGTGATTACTGCCACCACTGATATCTCCCTAACAACATTAGTTTAAATTTAACTAACCAAAAAATTTAATTATTTTGCTAGTGTAATTTTTTTTCATTTTCTATCAAGCCAGTGTCACACAGCATATACTCTGGTTCATTGCTCTGTGCCAGCCAGCAGCCACCAGTGTTAATATCCGTTTATAACATTATTTTAAATAAATAAAAAAAAAAATATTTTGCTAGTGTAATCTAATTACATTTACTATCAGGCCTGTGTCTGTCAGGCTCACTCAGCATTAATATACCTAAATTTTTTTTCAGTCTTTTGGTTAATTGGTCTGTGCCAGGCAGCCACCCAGCACTCATATCTATTCTTCTTCACCTTAATTTTAATATAAAAAAAAAAAAAGTTTAAATTTGTTTGATAGTGTAATCTAATATAATTTTCTATCCGGCCGGTGTGTTTTGCTGACATACAGAGCCTACTGTGTTTACTTGCTGCCCTCCCTAGTCTATGAGCCACGACGAATTTAAATCATTTTTCTAGTGTAATCTAGTATTTTCTATCAGGCGTGTGTGTATCTGACTTACAGAGCCTACTGTTTTTAATAGCTGCCCTTCCAAGGCTATCAGCCACGACTCATATGTATGTGCTTAACCTTTTTCTTTAAATTCCCCCAAAAAAGTCTTTAAATCATTATGCTAGTGTAATCTAATTTTATTTTCTATCAGGCCTGTGTCTAACTGTCTATCTGACTTACACAGCATACTGTTGTTAATTACTGCCCTACGTAGCAGCCAGCCAGTGCGACCACTCATAGAGTCATATGTGTATTGCACTTCTTAACATAATTTTAATATTAAAATCTAAAATTTTTAAATATTTTGCTAGTGTAATCTAACTTAATTTTCTATCAGGCCTGTGTTTTTGTCACTTACACAGCATACTGTGTTAAATTGCTGCCCTACCTACCATCCACGACTCATATCTGCCAGCCTGTGTGCCAGGCCCAACTAGCCAATTAGTGGCACCAATCATAATTCTTGTAACAGTATATAAAAAAATAGAAATCATAATTTTTTGGACTGCAAATATTCAGTCTCCTAGTGCCATTGAATTGCATTTACCTCCTGCCTGCCACTGCCAGCCTTTTGTGCCAGGCCGTCTAGCCAACTATTTACACCAATCATAATTGTTTTTTTTTTTTTTTAATTTTTTCTTTATTTAACATATCAATGTATATAAAACATATTGCATATGACACGTAAGTTTCTATACAGCAAGATAAAAAAGAAGACAATACAGAAAAAAAAGAAAAGGAAAGAAAAGAGATTAAGCTAGCAGCAATTACATATCAACTTAACATATACACCAATACTTTGACCCTTTTATATATTCCAGTTAAACAAAACCAACAAACAAACAACACAAAAACAACAAGACACACACAAAAAAAAAAAAAATAATAATAATAAAAATAAAAAAGTTATAAAACCTTCTCTAGCACGCCACGCGTCCCTCTCTCCAACTCAGCCAATCAGTAGACCTAATTTAACTTAATATTTATAATTTGTTCTATACGATATGTAAGGTCATTACCCTGAGAGCAAACAAAACGCTTGCAGGTATTGCAGAACTTTTCCCCTGAGGTCCCTCCTATTTTGAGATCATAAGCTGCTTTAATTACTGTATCTAATAGTAATTTCCTTATTTCCGCTATTGACGGAACTTTGTCTACAATCCAGTATCTAAAAATAAGTGTTCTAGTAATTGTTAATGCTACCACCAGAAAGTTAATTTCTCTATCCCATGAAGCATGGGATCTAAGAAAAAAAATGGAATCCTTAGTTAAGTAGATTTTCCTTTTAAATATAGTAAAAAAAAAAGAACTCTAGTTTCTTCCAGAACTGGTTTAGTTTTGGACAGTTCCATATCAAATGGATTAAATCTGGATCAACCGAGTGGCATTTAGAGCAACAATTAAGCACTTTTTTTTTCCATTTTGCCACTCTACGTGGAATAAAGTAGTCTCTATGTAGTAGTCTAAATTGAATTTCTCTATGGTAAGATGAAGGGAGTAACTTTTGGGTGATCGTTAGACTTTTCAGTAGTATTTTTTCCAGGTTGGCAGAATCAACCGCTGATATCCAATAAGATGCCAGTTCTGTTAATGCTGAATTTTCATCTAAAGACAGCAATAGTTTATATCTAAAAGATAACAGACCCTTTCTAACCTTAGCAACATCAATTAAAGGATGAACTTTCCATAGTTGAGGCGCTATCCTGGTCAGTTTAAGGATATAATCCTTAACTTGTAAAAAATAAAACATATGTTTCTTTTGTACTGCAGGAAATTTTTCTTGGAACTTATCAAATGTATACAGTTTATTCATGGTGTAATTATAAAAATCATTCACTACTAGTGGTCTCTCTGGTGACCATTTCTTAAAGGTATCAGATATATTACCTATGGGGAAGTGAGGATTACCGCTTAACGGCACCCATTTTTAGATATTGATTTCTCCATACTTTTATTATATCCCTATACAAAGGGTGTAACAGAAGACTCTTTCCTAACTCTCTATTTGTGGCACAAAGTACATAATTTAAGGATAGTGGAGAACAAACTTGATTCTCTATGGACTCCTCAGAATATAAAAAGGACCTTGATAGCCAATCAAGGGGGAAGCGTAAAATTGCCGCCTGATTGTAACGCTCTAGATTAGGTAGAGCCGGGCCCCCTTTATTATAGGGCTGATATAGTTTAGTTAGTTTCAACCTTGGTTTTCTCCCACTCCATAAGAACAACCTTAATGATTGGTTAAAGCGGTTTAAGTCATTTCTATTTATCAGAAAAGGAAGCATCCTTAACGTGTATAAGATTTTAGGAATAATAAACATCTTAAAAAGAGAAATTTTTCCCGACAATGATACCGGAAGTGATGCCCAAGACTTTAGTCTATTTCTACTATCCCCCAATATTGTACCAAAATTGTCTTTATACCATTCTGTTGTATTAGCTGAGATTTTTAAGCCCAAATACTCCAGAGTTTTGGTTTCTATAAATTGAAAAGTCTGGGGTTCCCCAGAGCTCTCTTTAAGCCACAAGATTTTTGATTTTGAAAAGTTTGTTCTATAGCCCGAGACCTTCCCATACTGTTCAAGCAACCCCATAATCGCACTGATCTGCCTTTTTGGCTCAGCAACAAATAACAGAAGATTGTCCGCAAACAAGGCGGTTTTAAGTTTTGTTTGTCCTATACTGATTCCAATCAATAAATCTCTCAGTTTAATGGCCAGGGGTTCCATTATAAGGTCAAATAGTAATGGTGACATTGGGCATCCCTGACGGGTGCCTCTTGTCAAGATGAAAGAATCTGACATAGAGTCATTGATCAAAATGGAAGCCTTAACATTTGTATAGATCTTATCAATAAAATACTTAAAGTGACCCCTGAAGCCAAATCTCTCCAATACTTCGATCAGAAAGGGCCACTCCACCCTGTCGAAGGCCTTCTCTGCATCCAGGGATAGCAGGAAGGCCTCCGGCAGGGCAGAGCGATCCCCCCCATAATGACATATCACCTGTAGAATTTTTCTTATATTCATCTCTGATGCTCTTCCTATAATAAACCCTGCCTGATCTTGGTGCAATAGCCGGCATTAAAGGTTTCATCCTCTCCGTGATTATTTTCATCAAAATTTTATAGTCTAGTCCTAATAACGAAATAGGTCTATACGAGATCATATCTGTTGGATCCTTATTAGCTTTTGGAATCAAGATTATATTAGCTCTCTTAAAATTCTCAGAGATCTTAGATTCTGTTCCGAAGTATTCATTATATAAATCAGACAGTACTGGCCCTATCTCTGTTCGCAGTATTTGATAGAACTCAATAGGTAAGCAATCGGGGCCTGGAGCTTTCCCTCTCGCCATTGATCCAATAATTTTGTAAATCTCATTTTCTGTTATTGGCTGATTTAAAAGATCACAATTTTCTGTTGAAATTGTAGGCAAGCAAATCCCGTCCAGGAACTTTTTAATAGTGTCTACATCTGGACGTTGAGATGAATAAAGATCAGAATAAAAAGCGTGAAATAGATGTGAGATCTGCTCTTGTTCTGTAACTAATTGGTCTTTTACCTTTATTGCTGCTATTGGTCTCTTCCTAGACTGTCTTTTAAACATTGAGGCCATAAATTTACCTACTTTGTTACCAAATTTTGCAAATCTGGCACTGTTTTTGTATAGGAGTACCTGTGCTTCTCCCAAGAGAAATGTCTCTCTTTCTTTTTTGGCCTGAAAATAATTCTCAGTATTTACCTTACAGGGTCTTTCCAAAAGTTTAATATATGATTCCCTCACTTTATCTGAGAGAGCCTTATCTTTTCTCGCCTTCTCCTTCTTTGCTTTTGCCACATAACTAATTATTTCCCCTCTTAGGTAAGCTTTCGCTGTTTCCCAAAAAAGCTGAGTATTGTCCCTGCAATGACTGTTAAATGTTCTAAAATCTTCCCAAGATTTAGTTAAGAAGTTTCTAAAATCAATAGAGTCTCGCAGATAGACCGGGAAAAAGAAGGAATTATATAAGAATTTCCTTTTCGTTGTAATAGCCAAGATAACCGGGGCGTGGTCTGACAAACTAAAATCCCCAATAATACATTTCTCAATCTTTGGTACCAAAAGATCTGAGATTAGAAATAAGTCCAATCTCGAAAGCGTATTATCGGACTTGGAACAACATGTGTATTCTAGACTATTGGGATTTAAGAGCCTCCATATATCTACTAGTTTAAGTGAGTTATACAGTAAATTAAATATTTTCTTTTCAAATTTCAATTGTGTAGATTTGATTTTAACTTTAGTGTTACCCCTCCCTACTTTCCTTCTATCCAGATAAGAATTTGGGGTAACATTAAAATCCCCTATCATCAAAATTGTAGCTTTTGGAAATTTGAACATTTTCTTAACCAATAAATTCCAAAACCCCTCATTAGGGGTATTTGGACCATAAATGTTTACTAACAAATATTCTTCATTATGAATAGAAAGTCTAATAATTACATATCTCCCTTCCTTATCTATAGATGTATTTAAAATTTTATATTCTAGTCTTGTATGGAAAAGAACCATAACCCCTCTGGAGGATTTTGAATATTATGAAAAAAAAGTTTCTCCCAACCATCTAGCTTTGATCTTTCTATGCTCTATATCGGATAGGTGGGTTTCCTGAAGGCAAGCTATGTCAAAATCCCTTTTTCCTAGGAGGTTCATAACTGCCTTTCTTTTTATTGGGGAGTGAATCCCCCCTATATTCCAGGTTATAATTTTAACCATTCCACCCAACAACAAAAAATGAGCAGAGAATCAAGCCTAGTGGGGCGTTCAGGGGGAGAAGGGAACACGGGGAAAGACAAGAGAAGGGAAAAATAAATAAATAAATTATTACATAACTTAACAGGGCATTTACACCACCTTAGTTCAACCTCTATACCTGTTTTAAAAGAGCTTATACTTAGCGGCAGTCTAATGACTGCTTTAAAAACATAAAACAGGACTATATTTATTACATACTCCCCTACACTTAGGGGAAAATTCTTTAACAGTTTGTGCTATTACCACGTGCTTTCAATCATCCCAAAAATTATATCTATTAATATCATCAGATATATCTTAACAAGGTATTTACACCAACTTGCTTTAACCACTATGCCTATTTTAAAAGTGCTAATACTTAACAAAAATCTGATGACAAAAAAAAAAAAAAATGTGAAGCAGCTCTGTACATTTTACATACATCCCTATACTTAAAAGTAGAATTTTTAGTGTTGTGCACTACTCGCCTAATTTCAATCAACCAAAAATTTATGTACAGTAGTGTCAACAAATATATGGCAAATCTGTGCATTTTACATACACCCCAATACTATTAATTTTGTGCTCTAGTAACTTATTCTCAAATTTTATAAACATTTGTGTACATTAAAAGGTAATGCATTCTCAAAATTTGAACCACTTTTTTTTTTTTTTATGAAGAGGAAGGGAAAAAAAAAAAAAAATACCCCATGACAGTTTTTGCTGTATAAATGGGAGAGAGAAAAAAAAAAAAAAAAAAAAAAAAAAAAGGAAAAAAATACCCATAACAGTTTTCGCTGTGTAAATGGGAGAAAAAAAAAAAAAAAAACCATGACGTGTTTTTGCTGTATAAATGGGAGAGAGAAAAAAAAAAAAAGGGAAAAAAATACCCATAACAGTTTTCGCTGTATAAATGGGAGAGAGGAAAAAAAACAAAAAAACACACACAGTAAACAAAAAACATTTGTACAAAAATATACATAACCCTAATGTCAAATGGAAAGAGGACTCTCATTCAGTTTTTCTCCCTATTTAGCTTCATTCTCCAGGAAAGCCTGAGCTGTTCCAGGGGAATCAAAGAAAAAAAGTCTGTGCCAGATTTTATCTTAAGTCTAGCTGGATACAGCAATGAAAAAAAATGTATTTTCAGCCACTAAGCGAGAGCATATAGCTGAAAATTGCTTCCTTTTCGTTGAGGTCTCAATAGAAAAGTCTTGGAAGAGCAGGATCTTTGTTCCTTGATATTGCAGGGGTTGTTGCTTCCTGTAGGCTCTCAGAATTTCATTTTTCCCCTGGAAATTTAAAAACTTCGCTATGACTGGCCTCGGTCTTCTACCGTTTGGCGTTGATGGATCCCTTTCTCTTCCCATCCTGTGTATTCTCTCCGTTATGAAGATATTCTCCCCCATATTTAGGCCAAGCATCTCTGGGATAGAATGTTCCACAAATTTCTTTAATTCTTGGAAGGATAAGGATTCAGGAATGCCAATTAGGCGTAGATTATTTCGCCTTGTCCTATTTTCTAGGTCATCAATTTTTGTAAGTAAGGATAGATTTTGCTTTGACAGGCTTTCCATCTGTAGTTGAAGTATATTTTGAGCATCCTCACAATTTGAAATCCTCTGTTCTGCTTCATTTATTCTTTCTGCATGGTTTTTCAATTCTTCCAGGATTGTGCCCAGCCTTATATTAATTTCTTCCAATTTTGGACCAATTAAAGCAGATACTAAAGTTGCAATTTCTCCTGCATATGAAGTATCTGGGATCCTATCTTCTCTCAAAGATTTATTCGTGGAGCTGGTTATACTGGCAGATTTGTTAGCTTTTTTCTCCGCTTGTTTTATCTTTGGAGACATTTTTGGTTGGGTGAGATATTTATCCATATAGAAGTAAACAAGTACTGCGTCACTGTTAGTTTTCTTACACTTGCTATATAGACAAGTGTATAACAGCTATCAAAAAGTGTCAGCCCCCTTAGGAGAGTTTATAGTTGTAGGTATGGAAGGAGGATACCAGATCGGGATAGGGGACCTTACATGCTTGTTGATTTATCCGATGTTTCCCCTGGCTGTTAAATACCCCAAGCAGGGGAAGGAGAATGAAGGAACAGCCAACAAAAAAAGCAACTGCCCAGAGGAAAAAAGGCAGGGCCAGTTAAGCCCAGAAAGAGAATTTCCGGCCCAGCAGGTCCTCAGTATCAAGGGTATATAAGACAGGGTAGGGGGAGAACAAATAACTTTCTCCAAAACCCATCAAAAAAGAAAAGTAAATAGACGGTTCCTACCTCCCCTTCTTTCGCTTCTCCCTTCCTTTAGCTCCTTACTTTCAATTCCGCTGGGCTATTGACTCAATCTTGTCCTCTTATTGCTTCTTTGCTTTCTTTTTTTTCCCCTTTTTCTTTTCTTGTTTTGGATACTCTAGGGGGTTAAAGCTGCTGTGGCTTGCGGATGTCCTAATTCCCCTCCTAGAACACCACCATGCAGGCCCCAGCGTTGGTCAGCAGACAGAACTCTGGCCACAAGACCCTTCCTATAGCGCTGTATATGGCAACTAGCGTGATCACCCACGGCACAGCTTCTCTGCCGCGGCACTCCCGGAGGTTGGCCCCTGTGTGGTCGCCACTCCACCACACTGCCCCCAAATTCCTCACACCCAGAGTCTCCACAGTAGGTCCTGGAATCACAGAGTCGGCATCGGACACGGCTTTTTTTTTTCCACCGCTGTCGATTCCGTGCCTGCCTCTGTGTTCGCGCTGTGCTCCGTTGCGTGATGACGTAACAGCGTCACACCCCCCTATACATAATTGTTGTCACAGACAGTATAGTTACTAATTAAAATTTAAAAATTTTTGATTGTTGATCTTAATCCTCAGTTTGCTCGTGCCCTAGAATTGCACTTTTCTACTGCCTTCCAAGCCTGTGTGCCAGGCCTACTTGAAAAATATTTACACCAATCATATTTGTTGTCACAGTATTCTTAATAATTAAAAATTAAAATTTTTGGTAATAGTTGTTGTGAATCCTCAGTTTGCTGGTGCCATTGAATTGCACTTTCCTCCTGCCTTGCAGCCTGCCTGCCAGCCTTTTGTGCCAGGCCATCTTGCCAACTATTTACACCAATCATAATTTTTTGTCACAGTATAGTTACTAATTAAAATTAAAAAATTCTTGATTGTTGATCTTAATCCTCAGTTTGCTCGTGCCCTAGAATTGCACTTTTCTACTGCCTTCCAAGCCTGTGTGCCAGGCCTACTTGAAAAATATTTACACCAATCATATTTGTTGTGACAGTATTCTTAATAATTAAAATTTTTGGTAATAGTTGTTGTGAATCCTCAGTTTGCTGGTGCCATTGAATTGCACTTTCCTCCTGCCTTGCAGCCTGCTGTGAGCCAGGCCCACCTAGCCAATTATTGCCAGCAATTATATTTCTTTTAACAGTATTGCAAAAATTGTCAATCATCACTGTTTTGACTGTCAGTAATCAGTCTCCTAGTGTCCTTGAATTGTATCTACCTCCTGCCTGCCAGCCTTTTGTGCCAGGCTGTCTTGCCAACTATTTACACCAATCATAATATTTTGTCAGAGTATAGTTACTAATTAAAATTAAAAAATTCTTGATTGTTGATGATCTTAATCCTCATTTTTCTCGTGCCCTAGAATTGCACTTTTCTACTGCCTTCCAAGCCTGTGTGCCAGGCCTACTTGAAAAATATTTACACCAATCATATTAGTTGTCACAGTATTCTTAGTAATTAAAAATTAAAATTTTTGTTAATAGTTGTTGTGAATCCTCAGTTTGCTGGTGCCAGTGAATTGCACTTTCCTCCTGCCTTGCAGCCTGCTGTGTGCCCGGCCCACCTAGCCAATTATTGCTAGCAATCATATTTCTTTTAACAGTATTGCAAAAATTGTCAATCATCACTGTTTTGACTGTCAGTAATCAGTCTCCTAGTGTCCTTGAATTGCATTTACCTCCTGCCTGCCAGCCTTTTGTGCCAGGCCATCTTGCCAACTATTTACACCAATCATAATTGTTGTCACAGTACAGTTACTAATTAAAATTTAAAAATTCTTGATTGTTGATCTTAATCCTCTGTTTGCTTGTGCCCTAGAATTATACTTTTCTACTGCCTTCCAAGCCTGTGTGCCAGGCCTACTTGAAAAATATTTACACCAATCATATTTGTTGTCACAGTATTCTTAGTAATTAAAAATTAAAATTTTTGTTAATAGTTGTTGTGAATCCTCAGTTTGCTGGTGCCAGTGAATTGCACTTTCCTCCTGCCTTGCAGCCTGCTGTGTGCCCGGCCCACCTAGCCAATTATTGCTAGCAATCATATTTCTTTTAACAGTATTGCAAAAATTGTCAATCATCACTGTTTTGACTGTCAGTAATCAGTCTCCTAGTGTCCTTGAATTGCATTTACCTCCTGCCTGCCAGCCTTTTGTGCCAGGCCGTCTTGCCAACTATTTACACCAATCATAATTGTTGTCACAGTATAGTTACTAATTAAAATTAAAAAAAATTTGATTGTTGATCTTAATCCTCAGTTTGCTCGTGCCATTGAATTGCACTTTTCTACTGCCTGCCAGCCTGTGTGCCAGGCCCAACTATCCAATTAGTGCCAGCAATCATATTTATTTTAACAGTATTGCAAAATTTGTCAATCATCACTGTTTTGACTGTCAATCTGCAGTCTACTAGTGCCCTCCTTGAATTGCATTTTCCTCCTGCCTGCCTGCCTGTGTGCCAGTCCCAACTAGCCAATTAGTGCCACCAATCATATTTATTGTAACAGGATTGGAATTTCTGTTAATCATAACTGTTTTGACTGTGATTCTTCAGTCTCCTAGTGCCATTGAATTGCAGTTTCCTTTCTCCCAGCGTGTGTGCCAGACAGGCCCATTTGCCAACTAGTGCCAATTGCCAAACAATCATATTTGTTGTCACAGTACTTGTAATATTTAAAAAAATTAACAATTTGTGATTTTTAAAAAATCTGTCTTTTTTGTTGTTGTCAGTCTCACAGCGTATACTGTGCCCACTTTCACAGTGCCACCACTCAATTGGTGTAATAGTATTGTTAGTGTCCATTTAAAAAAAAATGACAGGCAGAGGCAGGCCACCCCGCAGGTTCCGTGGTCGTGGTGCTGTGATTCCTTTAGACCCTACAAATATGCACATTGTTCAGACGCCGGGTGCCAGGGGCGACGCAAAAACTGAGGAGGACCTAGTTGAATGGCTAACACAGGACACCCAATCTTCCACAAGATTTTTGATTTTGAAAAGTTTGTTCTATAGCCCGAGACCTTCCCATACTGTTCAAGCAACCCCATTAATCACACTGATCTGCCTTTTTGGCTCAGCAACAAATAACAGAAGATCGTCCGCAAACAAGGCGGTTTTAAGTTTTGTTTGTCCTATACTGATTCCAATCAATAAATCTCTCAGTTTAATGGCCAGGGGTTCCATTATAAGGTCAAATAGTAATGGTGACATTGGGCATCTCTGACGGGTGCCTCTTGTCAAGATGAAAGAATCTGACATAGAGTCATTGATCAAATTGGAAGCCTTAACATTTGTATAGATCTTATCAATAAAATCCTTAAAGTGACCCCTGAAGCCAAATATCTCCAATACTTCGATCAGAAAGGGCCACTCCACCCTGTCGAAAGCCTTCTCTGCATCCAGGGATAGCAGGAAGGCCTCCGGCAGGGCAGAGCGATCCCCCCCATAATGACATATCACCTGTAGAATTTTTCTTATATTCATCTCTGATGCTCTTCCTATAATAAACCCTGCCTGATCTTGGTGCAACAGCCGGCATTAAAGGTTTCATCCTCTCCGCGATTATTTTCATCAAAATTTTATAGTCTAGTCCTAATAACGAAATAGGTCTATACGAGATCATATCTGTTGGATCCTTATTAGCTTTTGGAATCAAGATTATATTAGCTCTCTTAAAATTCTCAGAGATCTTAGATTCTGTTCCGAAGTATTCATTATATAAATCAGACAGTACTGGCCCTATCTCTGTTCGCAGTATTTGATAGAACTCAATAGGTAAGCAATCGGGGCCTGGAGCTTTCCCTCTCGCCATTGATCCAATAATTTTGTAAATCTCATTTTCTGTTATTGGCTGATTTAAAAGATCACAATTTTCTGTTGAAATTGTAGGCAAGCAAATCCCGTCCAGGAACTTTTTAATAGTGTCTACATCTGGACGTTGAGATGAATAAAGATCAGAATAAAAAGCGTGAAATAGATGTGAGATCTGCTCTTGTTCTGTAACTAATTGGTCTTTTACCTTTATTGCTGCTATTGGTCTCTTCCTAGACTGTCTTGAGGCCATAAATTTACCTACTTTGTTACCAAATTTTGCAAATCTGGCACTGTTTTTGTATAGGAGTACCTGTGCTTCTCCCAAGAGAAATGTCTCTCTTTCTTTTTTGGCCTGAAAATAATTCTCAGTATTTACCTTACAGGGTCTTTCCAAAAGTTTAATATATGATTCCCTCACTTTATCTGAGAGAGCCTTATCTTTTCTCGCCTTCTCCTTCTTTGCTTTTGCCACATAACTAATTATTTCCCCTCTTAGGTAAGCTTTCGCTGTTTCCCAAAAAAGCTGAGTATTGTCCCTGCAATGACTGTTAAATGTTCTAAAATCTTCCCAAGATTTAGTTAAGAAGTTTCTAAAATCAATAGAGTCTCGCAGATAGACCGGGAAAAAGAAGGAATTATATAAGAATTTCCTTTTCGTTGTAATAGCCAAGATAACCGGGGCGTGGTCTGACAAACTAAAATCCCCAATAATACATTTCTCAATCTTTGGTACCAAAAGATCTGAGATTAGAAATAAGTCCAATCTCGAAAGCGTATTATGGGACTTGGAACAACATGTGTATTCTAGACTATTGGGATTTAAGAGCCTCCATATATCTACTAGTTTAAGTGAGTTATACAGTAAATTAAATATTTTCTTTTCAAATTTCAATTGTGTAGATTTGATTTTAACTTTAGTGTTACCCCTCCCTACTTTCCTTCTATCCAGATAAGAATTTGGGGTAACATTAAAATCCCCTGTCATCAAAATTTTAGCTTTTGGAAATTTGAACATTTTCTTAACCAATAAATTCCAAAACCCCTCATTAGGGGTATTTGGACCATAAATGTTTACTAACAAATATTCTTCATTATGAATAGAAAGTCTAATAATTACATATCTCCCTTCCTTATCTATAGATGTATTTAAAATTTTATATTCTAGTCTTGTATGGAAAAGAACCATAACCCCTCTGGAGGATTTTGAATATGATGAAAAACCATTCCACCCAACAACAAAAAATGAGCAGAGAATCAAGCCTAGTGGGGCGTTCAGGGGGAGAAGGGAACATGGGGAAAGACAAGAGAAGGGAAAAAAAATAAATTAAATTATTACATAACTTAACAGGGCATTTACACCACCTTAATTCAACCTCTATACCTGTTTTAAAAGAGCTTATACTTAGCGGCAGTCTAATGACTGCTTTAAAAACATAAAACAGGACTATATTTATTACATACTCCCCTACACTTAGGGGAAAATTCTTTAACAGTTTGTGCTCTAACCACGTGCTTTCAATCATCCCAAAAATTATATCTATTAATATCATCAGATATATCTTAACAAGGTATTTACACCAACTTGCTTTAACCACTATGCCTATTTTAAAAGTGCTAATACTTAACAAAAATCTGATGACAAAAAAAAATATAAAATGTGAAGCAGCTCTGTACATTTTACATACATCCCTATACTTAAAAGTAGAATTTTTAGTGTTGTGCACTACTCGCCTAATTTCAATCAACCAAAAATTTATGTACAGTAGTGTCAACAAATATATGGCAAATCTGTGCATTTTACATACACCCCAATACTATTAATTTTGTACTCTAGTAACTTATTCTCAAATTTTATAAACATTTGTGTACATTAAAAGGTAATGCATTCTCAAAATTTGAACCACCTTTTTTTTTTTTTTTTTTATGAAGAGGAAGGGAAAAAAAAAATACCCCATGACAGTTTTTGCTGTATAAATGGGAGAGATAAAAAAAAAAAAAAAAAAAAAAGGAAAAAAATACCCATAACAGTTTTCGCTGTGTAAATGGGAGAAAGAAAAAAAAAATACCCCATGACGTGTTTTTGCTGTTTAAATGGGAGAAAAAAAAAAAAAAAAAAAAAAGGGAAAAAAATACCCATAACAGTTTTCGCTGTATAAATGGGAGAGAGGAAAAAAAACAAAAAAACACACACAGTAAACAAAAACCATTTGTACAAAAATATACATAACCCTAATGTCAAATGGAAAGAGGACTCTCGTTCAGTTTTTCTCCCTATTTAGCTTCATTCTCCAGGAAAGCCTGAGCTGTTCCAGGGGAATCAAAGAAAAAAAAGTCTGTGCCAGATTTTATCTTAAGTCTAGCTGGATACAGCAATGAAAAAAAATCTATTTTCAGCCACTAAGCGAGAGCATATAGCTGAAAATTGCTTCCTTTTCGTTGAGGTCTCGATAGAAAAGTCTTGGAAGAGCAGGATCTTTGTTCCTTGATATTGCAGGGGTTGTTGCTTCCTGTAGGCTCTCAGAATTTCATTTTTCCCCTAGAAATTTAAAAACTTCGCTATGACTGACCTTGGTCTTCTACCGTTTGGCGTTGATGGATCCCTTTCTCTTCCCATCCTGTGTATTCTCTCCGTTATGAAGATATTCTCCCCCATATTTAGGCCAAGCATCTCTGGGATAGAATGTTCCACAAATTTCTTTAATTCTTGGAAGGATAAGGATTCAGGAATGCCAATTAGGCGTAGATTATTTCGCCTTGTCCTATTTTCTAGGTCATCAATTTTTGTAAGTAAGGATAGATTTTGCTTTGACAGGCTTTCCATCTGTAGTTGAAGTATATTTTGAGCATCCTCACAATTTGAAATCCTCTGTTCTGCTTCATTTATTCTTTCTGCATGGTTTTTCAATTCTTCCAGGATTGTGCCCAGCCTTATATTAATTTCTTCCAATTTTGGACCAATTAAAGCAGATACTAAAGTTGCAATTTCTCCTGCATATGAAGTATCTGGGATCCTATCTTCTCTCAAAGATTTATTCGTGGAGCTGGTTATACTGGCAGATTTGTTAGCTTTTTTCTCCGCTTGTTTTATCTTTGGAGACATTTTTGGTTGGGTGAGATATTTATCCATATAGAAGTAAACAAGTACTGCGTCACTGTTAGTTTTCTTACACTTGCTATATAGACAAGTGTATAACAGCTATCAAAAAGTGTCAGCCCCCTTAGGAGAGTTTATAGTTGTAGGTATGGAAGGAGGATACCAGATCGGGATAGGGGACCTTACATGCTTGTTGATTTATCCGATGTTTCCCCTGGCTGTTAAATACCCCAAGCAGGGGAAGGAGAATGAAGGAACAGCCAACAAAAAAAGCAACTGCCCAGAGGAAAAAAGGCAGGGCCAGTTAAGCCCAGAAAGAGAATTTCCGGCCCAGCAGGTCCTCAGTATCAAGGGTATATAAGACAGGGGAGGGGGAGAACAAATAACTTTCTCCAAAACCCATCAAAAAAGAAAAGTAAATAGACAGTTCCTACCTCCCCTTCTTTTGCTTTTCCCTTCCTTTAGCTCCTTACTTTCAATTCCGCTGGGCTATTGACTCAATCTTGTCCTCTTATTGCTTCTTTGCTTTCTTTTTTTTCCCTTTTTCTTTTGGATACTCTAGGGGGTTAAAGCTGCTGTGGCTTGCGGATGTCCTAATTCCCCTCCTAGAACACCACCATGCAGGCCCCAGCGTTGGTCAGCAGACAGAACTCTGGCCACAAGACCCTTCCTATAGCGCTGTATATGGCAACTAGCGTGATCACCCACGGCACAGCTTCTCTGCCGCGGCACTCCCGGAGGTTGGCCCCTGTGTGGTCGCCACTCCACCACACTGCCCCCAAATTCCTCACACCCAGAGTCTCTACAGTAGGTCCTGGAATCACAGAGTCGGCATCGGACACGGCTTTTTTTTTTCCACCGCTGTCGATTCCGTGCCTGCCTCTGTGTTTGCGCTGTGCTCCGTTGCGTGATGACGTAACAGCGTCACACCCCCCTATCCATAATTGTTGTCACAGACAGTATAGTTACTAATTAAAATTTAAAACTTTTTGGCCTAGATTTGGAGTTCGGCGGTAAAAGGGCTGTTAACGCTCCGCGGGTTTTTTTCTGGCCGCACCATAAATTTAACTCTGGTATCGAGAGTTCAAACAAATGCTGCGTTAGGCTCCAAAAAAGGAGCGTAGAGCATTTTTACCGCAAATGCAACTCTCGATACCAGAGTTGCTTACGGACGCGGCCGGCATCAAAAACGTGCTCGTGCACGATTCTCCCATAGGAAACAATGGGGCAGTTTGAGCTGAAAAAAAACCTAACACCTGCAAAAAAGCAGCGTTCAGCTCTTAACGCAGCCCCATTGTTTCCTATGGGGAAACACTTCCTACGTCTGCACCTAACACTCTAACATGTACCCCGAGTCTAAACACCCCTAACCTTACACTTATTAACCCCTAATCTGCCGCCCCCGCTATCGCTGACCCCTGCATTACACTTTTAACCCCTAATCTGCCGCTCCGTAAACCGCCGCCACCTACGTTATCCCTATGTACCCCTAATCTGCTGCCCTAACATCGCCGACCCCTATGTTATATTTATTAACCCCTAATCTGCCCCCCACAACGTCGCCGACACCTGCCTACACTTATTAACCCCTAATCTGCCGAGCGGACCTGAGCGCTACTATAATAAAGTTATTAACCCCTAATCCGCCTCACTAACCCTATCATAAATAGTATTAACCCCTAATCTGCCCTCCCTAACATCGCCGACACCTACCTTCAATTATTAACCCCTAATCTGCCGACCGGAGCTCACCGCTATTCTAATAAATGTATTAACCCCTAAAGCTAAGTCTAACCCTAACACTAACACCCCCCTAAGTTAAATATAATTTTTATCTAACGAAATAAATTAACTCTTATTAAATAAATGATTCCTATTTAAAGCTAAATACTTACCTGTAAAATAAATCCTAATATAGCTACAATATAAATTACATTTATATTATAGCTATTTTAGGATTAATATTTATTTTACAGGTAACTTTGTATTTATTTTAACCAGGTACAATAGCTATTAAATAGTTAAGAACTATTTAATAGTTACCTAGTTAAAATAATAACAAATTTACCTGTAAAATAAATCCTAACCTAAGATATAATTAAACCTAACACTACCCTATCAATAAAATAATTAAATAAACTACCTACAATTACCTACAATTAACCTAACACTACACTATCAATAAATTAATTAAACACAATTGCTACAAATAAATAAAATTAAATAAACTATCTAAAGTACAAAAAATAAAAAAGAACTAAGTTACAGAAAATAATAAAATATTTACAAACATAAGAAAAATATTACAACAATTTTAAACTAATTACACCTACTCTAAGCCCCCTAATAAAATAACAAAGCCCCCCAAAATAAAAAATTCCCTACCCTATTCTAAAATACAAATATTACAAGCTCTTTTACCTTACCAGCCCTGAACAGGGCCCTTTGCGGGGCATGCCCCAAGAATTTCAGCTCTTTTGCCTGTAAAAAAAAACATACAATACCCCCCCCCAACATTACAACCCACCACCCACATACCCCTAATCTAACCCAAACCCCCCTTAAATAAACCTAACACTACCCCCCTGATGATCTTCCTACCTTGTCTTCACCATGCCAGGTTCACCGATCCGTCCTGGCTCCAAGATCTTCATCCAACCCAAGCGGGGGCTAGACATCCACTGAAGAAGTCCAGAAGAGGGTCCAAAGTCTTCCTCCTATCCGGCAAGAAGAGGACATCCGGACCGGCAAACATCTTCTCCAAGCGGCATCTTCTATCTTCTTCCATCCGATGACGACCGGCTCCATCTTGAAGACCTCCAGCGCGGATCCATCCTCTTCTTCCGACGACTAGACGACGAATGACGGTTCCTTTAAGGGACGTCATCCAAGATGGCGTCCCTCGAATTCCGATTGGCTGATAGGATTCTATCAGCCAATCGGAATTAAGGTATGAATTTTCTGATTGGCTGATGGAATCAGCCAATCAGAATATAGTTCAATCCGATTGGCTGATCCAATCAGCCAATCAGATTGAGCTCGCATTCTATTGGCTGTTCCGATCAGCCAATAGAATGCGAGCTCAATCTGATTGGCTGATTGGATCAGCCAATCGGATTGAACTATATTCTGATTGGCTGATTCCATCAGCCAATCAGAAAATTCCTACCTTAATTCCGATTGGCTGATAGAATCCTATCAGCCAATCGGAATTCGAGGGACGCCATCTTGGATGACGTCCCTTAAAGGAACCGTCATTCGTCGTCTAGTCGTCGGAAGAAGAGGATGGATCCACGCTGGAGGTCTTCAAGATGGAGCCGGTCGTCATCGGATGGAAGAAGATAGAAGATGCCGCTTGGAGAAGATGTTTGCCGGTCCGGATGTCCTCTTCTTGCCGGATAGGAGGAAGACTTTGGACCCTCTTCTGGACTTCTTCAGTGGATGTCTAGCCCCCGCTTGGGTTGGATGAAGATCTTGGAGCCAGGACGGATCGGTGAACCTGGCATGGTGAAGACAAGGTAGGAAGATCATCAGGGGGGTAGTGTTAGGTTTATTTAAGGGGGGTTTGGGTTAGATTAGGGGTATGTGGGTGGTGGGTTGTAATGTTGGGGGGGGGTATTGTATGTTTTTTTTTACAGGCAAAAGAGCTGAAATTCTTGGGGCATGCCCCGCAAAGGGCCCTGTTCAGGGCTGGTAAGGTAAAAGAGCTTGTAATATTTGTATTTTAGAATAGGGTAGGGAATTTTTTATTTTGGGGGGCTTTGTTATTTTATTAGGGGGCTTAGAGTAGGTGTAATTAGTTTAAAATTGTTGTAATATTTTTCTTATGTTTGTAAATATTTTATTATTTTCTGTAACTTAGTTCTTTTTTATTTTTTGTACTTTAGATAGTTTATTTAATTTTATTTATTTGTAGCAATTGTGTTTAATTAATTTATTGATAGTGTAGTGTTAGGTTAATTGTAGATAATTGTAGGTAGTTTATTTAATTATTTTATTGATAGGGTAGTGTTAGGTTTAATTATATCTTAGGTTAGGATTTATTTTACAGGTAAATTTGTTATTATTTTAACTAGGTAACTATTAAATAGTTCTTAACTATTTAATAGCTATTGTACCTGGTTAAAATAATTACAAAGTTGCCTGTAAAATAAATATTAATCCTAAAATAGCTATAATATAATTATAATTTATATTGTAGCTATATTAGGATTTATTTTACAGGTAAGTATTTAGCTTTAAATAGGAATTATTTATTTAATAAGAGTTAATTTATTTCGTTAGATAAAAATTATATTTAACTTAGGGGGGTGTTAGTGTTAGGGTTAGACTTAGCTTTAGGGGTTAATACATTTATTAGAATAGCGGTGAGCTCCGGTCGGCAGATTAGGGGTTAATAATTGAAGGTAGGTGTCGGCGATGTTAGGGAGGGCAGATTAGGGGTTAATACTATTTATGATAGGGTTAGTGAGGCGGATTAGGGGTTAATAACTTTATTATAGTAGCGCTCAGGTCCGCTCGGCAGATTAGGGGTTAATAAGTGTAGGTAGGTGTCGGCGACGTTGAGGGGGGCAGATTAGGGGTTAATAAATATAACATAGGGGTCGGCGATGTTAGGGGTAGCAGATTAGGGGTACATAGGGATAACGTAGGTGGCGGCGATTTGCGGTCGGAAGATTAGGGGTTAATTATTTTAAGTAGCTTGCGGCGACGTTGTGGGGGGCAAGTTAGGGGTTAATAGATATAATACAGGGGTCGGCGGTGTTAGGGGCAGCAGATTAGGGGTACATAAGTATAACGTAGGTGGCGGTCGGCAGATTAGGGGTTAAAAATTTTAATCGAGTGGCGGCGATGTGGGGGGACCTCGGTTTAGGGGTACATAGGTAGTTTATGGGTGTTAGTGTACTTTAGGGTACAGTAGTTAAGAGCTTTATAAACCGGCGTTAGCCAGAAAGCTCTTAACTCCTGCTATTTTCAGGCGGCTGGAATCTTGTCGTTAGAGCTCTAACGCTCACTGCAGAAACGACTCTAAATACCGGCGTTAGGAAGATCCCATTGAAAAGATAGGCTACGCAAATGGCGTAGGGGGATCTGCGGTATGGAAAAGTCGCGGCTGAAAAGTGAGCGTTAGACCCTTTAATCACTGACTCCAAATACCAGCGGGCGCCCAAAACCAGCGTTAGGAGCCTCTAACGCTGGTTTTGACGGCTACCGCCGAACTCTAAATCTAGGCCTTTGATTGTTGATCTTAATCCTCAGTTTGCTCGTGCCCTAGAATTGCACTTTTCTACTGCCTTCCAAGCCTGTGTGCCAGGCCTACTTGAAAAATATTTACACCAATCATATTTGTTGTCACAGTATTCTTAATAATTAAAAATTAAAATTTTTGGTAATAGTTGTTGTGAATCCTCAGTTTGCTGGTGCCATAGAATTGCACTTTCCTCCTGCCTTGCAGCCTGCTGTGAGCCCGGCCCACCTAGCCAATTATTGCCAGCAATCATATTTCTTTTAACAGTATTGCAAAAATTGTCAATCATCACTGTTTTGACTGTCAGTAATCAGTCTCCTAGTGTCCTTGAATTGCATCTACCTCCTGCCTGCCAGCCTTTTGTGCCAGGCCGTCTTGCCAACTATTTACACCAATCATAATTTTTTGTCACAGTATAGTTACTAATTAAAATTAAAAAATTCTTGATTGTTGATGATCTTAATCCTCAGTTTGCTCGTGCCCTAGAATTGCACTTTTCTACTGCCGTCCAAGCCTGTGTGCCAGGCCTACTTGAAAAATATTTACACCAATCATATTTGTTGTCACAGTATTCTTAGTAATTAAAAATTTAAATTTTTGTTAATAGTTGTTGTGAATCCTCAGTTTGCTGGTGCCATTGAATTGCACTTTCCTCCTGCCTTGCAGCCTGCTGTGAGCCAGGCCCACCTAGCCAATTATTGCCAGCAATCATATTTCTTTTAACAGTATTGCAAAAATTGTCAATCATCACTGTTTTGACTGTCAGTAGTCAGTCTCCTAGTGTCCTTGAATTGCATCTACCTCCTGCCTGCCAGCCTTTTGTGCCAGGCCATCTTGCCAACTATTTACACCAATCATAATTTTTTGTCACAGTATAGTTACTAATTAAAATTAAAAAATTCTTGATTGTTGATCTTAATCCTCAGTTTGCTTGTGCCCTAGAATTGCACTTTTCTACTGCCTTCCAAGCCTGTGTGCCAGGCCTACTTGAAAAATATTTACACCAATCATATTTGTTGTGACAGTATTCTTAATAATTAAAATTTTTGGTAATAGTTGTTGTGAATCCTCAGTTTGCTGGTGCCATTGAATTGCACTTTCCTCCTGCCTTGCAGCCTGCTGTGAGCCAGGCCCACCTAGCCAATTATTGCCAGCAATTATATTTCTTTTAACAGTATTGCAAAAATTGTCAATCATCACTGTTTTGACTGTCAGTAATCAGTCTCCTAGTGTCCTTGAATTGCATCTACCTCCTGCCTGCCAGCCTTTTGTGCCAGGCTGTCTTGCCAACTATTTACACCAATCATAATTGTTGTCACAGTACAGTTACTAATTCAAATTAAAAAATTCTTGATTGTTGATCTTAATCCTCTGTTTGCTTGTGCCCTAGAATTATACTTTTCTACTGCCTTCCAAGCCTGTGTGCCAGGCCTACTTGAAAAATATTTACACCAATCATATTTGTTGTCACAGTATTCTTAATAATTAAAAATGTAAATTTTTGGTAATAGTTGTTGTGAATCCTCAGTTTGCTGGTGCCATTGAATTGCACTTTCCTCCTGCCTTGCAGCCTGCTGTGTGCTAGGCCCACCTAGCCAATTATTGCCAGCAATCATATTTCTTTTAACAGTATTGCAAAAATTGTCAATCATCACTGTTTTGACTGTCAGTAATCAGTCTCCTAGTGTCCTTGAATTGCATCTACCTCCTGCCTGCCAGCCTTTTGTGCCAGGCCGTCTTGCCAACTATTTACACCAATCATAATTGTTGTCACAGTATAGTTACTAATTAAAATTAAAAAAAAATTGATTGTTGATCTTAATCCTCAGTTTGCTCGTGCCATTGAATTGCACTTTTCTACTGCCTGCCAGCCTGTGTGCCAGGCCCAACTATCCAATTAGTGCCAGCAATCATATTTATTTTAACAGTATTGCAAAATTTGTCAATCATCACTGTTTTGACTGTCAATCTGCAGTCTACTAGTGCCCTCCTTGAATTGCATTTTCCTCTTGCCTGCCTGCCTGTGTGCCAGTCCCAACTAGCCAATTAGTGCCACCAATCATATTTATTGTAACAGGATTGGAATTTCTGTTAATCATAACTGTTTTGACTGTGATTCTTCAGTCTCCTAGTGCCATTGAATTGCAGTTTCCTTTCTCCCAGCGTGTGTGCCAGACAGGCCCATTTGCCAACTAGTGCCAATTGCCAAACAATCATATTTGTTGTCACAGTACTTGTAATATTTAAAAAAATTAACAATTTGGGATTTTTAAAAAATCTGTCTTTTTTTGTTGTTGTCAGTCTCACAGCGTATACTGTGCCCACTTTCACAGTGCCACCACTCAATTGGTGTAATAGTATTGTTAGTGTCCATTTAAAAAAAAATGACAGGCAGAGGCAGGCCACCCCGCAGGTTCCGTGGTCGTGGTGCTGTGATTCCTTTAGACCCTACAAATATGCACATTGTTCAGACGCCGGGTGCCAGGGGCGACGCAAAAACTTCTGAGGAGGACCTAGTTGAATGGCTAACACAGGACATCCAATCTTCTTCAGCTTCCGCTGCTAGTCCTCCTAACCTTGACGCACCATCTACGTCCAGCTGTGCTTTGGGCAGGTCTCAAGGGACCAGTGACACTCCCCCGCCTGTCGCCACCACCAACACTAGCACCACAGCCGCTTCACTTGATCTGTCACAGGAGTTATTGACACATCATTTGGAAGAAATGAGTGATGCCCAACCATCATTGACAGAGGATGTAGATAATAGTGATCAGTCTCAGTCAGGCAGCATTACCGACATGGAGGTACGGTGTGATGATGATGATGATGTTGTACCCGCTGCTGCTTCCTTTCTTGATGTTTCAGATACAAGTGAAGTGGTTGATGATGATGTGTCGGTGGATGTCACGTGGGTGCCTGCTAGAAGAGAAGAAGAAGAGGGGGAAAGTTCAGATGGGGAGACAGAGAGGAGGAGGAGGAGACGATTTGGAAGCATGGGGAGGTCGTCTCAAGGAGCCGATGCCCATCAACACATGCTGTTGCCACCACCAGAATGCCGTCATCGCAGAGCTCAGCAGTGTGGCATTTTTTTTGTGTGTCTGCCTCTGACAACAGTGATGCCATTTGCAACCTGTGCCAAAAGAAACTGAGTCGTGGGAAGTCCAACAGCCACCTAGGTACAACTGCTTTGCGAAGGCACATGGTCTCCCATCACAAAGGCCGATGGGAAGAACACATGAGTAGAAGCAGCACACAAAGTGAAAGCCGCCCTCCTCCTCCTGCTCCAGCATCTTCAGCCACGTCAACCAGTGCTGTCCTCCTTGCCCCCTCTCAACCATCCTCCACTCAGTCTCTCTTACGTATCAGTTCCTGGTCATCTGCCCACAGTCAGGTGTCTGTCAAGGACATGTTTGAGCGTAAGAAGCCAATTTCTCAAAGTCACCCCCTTGCCCGTCGTCTGACAGCTGGCTTGTCTGAACTCTTAGCACGCCAGCTTTTACCATACAAGCTGGTGGAGTCTGATGCTTTCAAAAAATTTGTATCTATTGGGACACCGCAGTGGAAGGTACCTGGCAGAAATTTCTTTTCACAAAAGGCAATCCCAAACCTGTACTCTGTTGTGAGAAAGGAAGTTATGGCATGTCTGGCACACAGCGTTGGGGCAAGGGTCCATATGACCACGGATAGCTGGTCTGCAAATCATGGTCAGGGCAGGTATATCACCTACACTGCGCATTGGGTAAACCTGCTGACTTCTGACAAGCATGAAATGCGTGGCTCTGCAGAAGAGTTGGTGACACCGCCACGACTTGCAGGCAGGCCTGCTGCTACCTCCTCTACTCCTCCTACTCCATCCTCTTCCCTAACCTCTTCCTCGGCTGAGTCCTCTTCAACTTCTGCGTCTTGCTTCACATCTATGGCACCCCCCCAGCTCCCCAGGTACTATGCTACATCCCGGGTATGGCAGTGTCACGCCGTCTTGGGGTTGACTTGCCTGAAAGCGGAGAGTCACACCGGACCAGCACTCCTGACCGCCCTGAACGCACAGGTGGATCAGTGGCTGACTCCACACCAACTGGAGATTGGCAAGGTTGTTTCTGACAATGGAAGTAATTTGGTGGCGGCATTTAAATTGGGCAAGTTGACACATGTGCCGTGCATGGCACATGTGTGTAATCTAATTGTACAACGATTTGTCCATAAGTACCCAGGCTTACAGGACGTCCTGAAGCAGGCCAGGTAGGTGTGTGGCCATTTCAGGCGTTCCTACACGGCCATGGCGCACTTGTCCGATATCCAGCGTCAAAACAACCTGCCAGTGAGGCGCTTGATTTGCGACAGCCCGACACGGTGGAATTCAACACTCCTAATGTTTGACCGCCTGCTCCAACAAGAAAAAGCTGTTAATGAGTATTTGTATGACCGGGGTGCTAGGCCAGCCTCTGGGGAGCTGGGGATATTTTTTCCAAATTACTGGACGCTCATGCGCAATGCCTGTAGGCTCATGCGTCCTTTTGAGGAGGTGACAAACCTTGTCAGTCGCACTGAAGGCACCATCAGCGACATCATACCATTTATTTTCTTCCTGGAGCGTGCCCTGCGAAGAGTGCTGGATCAGGCAGTAGATGAGCGTGAAGAGGAAGCGGGAGAGTTGTGGTGTCCATCACCCCCACAAACAGCCGAATCAGCATCGCTTGCTGGACCTGCGGCAACGCAGGAAGAGGATTGTGAGGAAGAGGAGTCAGAGGAGGAATGTGGCTTTGAGGAGGAGGAGGAAGACCGAGCACAACAGGCATCCCAGGGTGCTCGTTGTTGTCACCTCTCTGGTACCCGTGGTGTTGTACGTGGCTGGGGGGAAGAAGATACCATCAGTGAGGAGGAGGAACGGGACATGATTAGCTCGGCATCCAACCTTGTTCAAATGGGTTCTTTCATGCTGTCGTGCCTGTTGAGGGACCCTCGTATAAAAAAGCTGAAGGAGAACGACCTGTACTGGGTGTCCACGCTCCTCGACCCCCGGTATAAGCATAAAGTGCCTGAAATGTTACCAAATTCCCGCAAGTCCGAAAGGATGGAGCATTTTCATAATAAATTAAAAACTATGCTTTACACAGCGTATAAGGATGATGTCACAGCACCACGGGAATGTAATAGGGGAAGAGATTAAATTAATCCTCCTCCTCCCACGACCACGGCGGCAAGGACCGGACGCTTTCCTGACGTCTTGTTGATGGAGGACATGCGTATCTTTTTAACTCCCATGCACCATCAGAGCCTTTCGGGATCCAGCCTTAGAGAAAGACTCAACCGACAGGTAGCAGACTACCTAGCTTTAACTGCGGATCTCGACACTCTCAGGAGCGATGGACCCCTTGACTACTGGGTGTGCAGGCTGGACTTGTGGCCTGAGCTATCCCAATTTGCAATGGAACTTCTGGCCTGCCCCGCTTCAAGTGTCCTGTCCGAAAGGACTTTCAGTGCAGCAGGACGTTTTGTCACTGAGAAGAGAAGTCGCCTAGGTCAAAAAAGCCTTGACTATCTCACTTTTATAAAAATGAATGAGGGCTGGATCCCGAAGGGACTGACATTGGGCGATACATTTGAATAAAAAAGGCCTGATGATGAGATGAGCTGGCTTGGGCTACAACTGGTACACAGGCTGGCCTTTTTTTTTGTTGTTATAAAGCCGGAGGACTTGCTTGACTTATCCGCCAACAACTAGTGTTCAAGCCACAAGCTTTTAGGGCACTTTATAAATGTTTTACAAACATCAATTTTTCTGGCCGCTGCTACAGCAGTTGCTACAACAATACCTAATTTTTTCAGTCATTTGTACATTCCTAATTTTTCTGGCCTCTCCTGCAGCTCTGTGGGTACAAAACTCAAATAAAAAAAAAATAAGGCACATAACACTAGTGATTAAACTGTTACGAATTGTACAACTTAGCAAACCACTCATATCTGGTGGACCATTAAATTGAACGCAAAATGCCACAAATTTGAAGGAGGAGGACTGGAGGATCCGTCTCTTGGTTGCTCTAAATTATCTCTGTGTTCCATCTATGCCATACCTGTACTCTATTGTGCAAAAGGGTGGCATATGTGGTGTTTCATGCTGTTGTGCCTGTTGCGGGTCATGGCCCATGGTATAAAAAGGCTCTCAATTATCTCTGGGTTTCTAAAATGGATGCCATACCTGTACTCGCTTGTGCAAAAGGATGGCATATGTGGTGGTGTTTCCTGTAGTTGTTTCTGTTGAGGGTGCTGGACCCTCTTATAAAAAAGCTGAAGGAGAACGACCTGGAGTGGGAGTCCAAGCATGGTTTTTGGGGCTATTTCACTTTTCCAAACAATTATCTGTGGGTTTCTAAAATCAATGCCGTACCAGTACTCTATTGTTCAAAAGGATGCCATATGTTCTCTTTCCTGCTGGTATTTTGTTTGAGGGTCCTGTACCCTCTTATAAAAAGGCCTAAGGAGAAAGAGGTGTACTGGGTGTCCACTCAATTTTTTTTTCTATTTCACATTTGACCAAAATTATCTCTGGGTTTGTAAAATCAATGCTGTACCTGTACTCTATTGTTCAAAAGGATGCCATACGTCCTCTTTCCTGCTGGTGTTTTTTTTGAGGGTCCTGGACCCTCTTATAAAAAGGCCGAAGGAGAAAGAAGTGTACTGGGTGTCCATCAAATCATTTGTTTGATTCAAATTCCCGGTTGCAACAAATTATCTCCGGGTTTCTAAAATCAATGCCTTTCCTGTAATCTAATTTTCAAAAGGATGCCATATGTCCTCTTTCCTGCTGCTGGTTTTGTTGAGGGTCCTGGAGCCTCTGCTAAAAAAAGGCCTAAGGATAAATAAGTGTACTGGGTGTCTAATCAATGTTTTTTTAGATTTCACGGTTGCAACAAATTATCCCCGGGTTTCTAAAATCAATGCCTTTCCTGTAATCTATTATTCACAAGGATGCCATATGTCCTCTTTCATGCTGTTGTTTCTGTTGAGGCTCCGGGAGCCTCTTATAAAAAGGCCTAAGGATAAAGAAGTGTACTGGG
Organism: Bombina bombina; assembly: GCF_027579735.1. Taxonomy (NCBI): domain Eukaryota; kingdom Metazoa; phylum Chordata; class Amphibia; order Anura; family Bombinatoridae; genus Bombina; species Bombina bombina. The sequence goes on from NC_069499.1 coordinate 952,373,832, forward strand.
TGTATAATCTAAGTTTTTTAGATTTCATGGTTGCAACTAATGATCTCTGTGTTAATAAAATCAATGCCTTTCCTGTAATCTAATTTTCAAAAGGATGCCATATGTCCTCTTTCCTGCTGCTGGTTTTGTTGAGGGTTCTGGAGCCTCTCCTAATATGGCATAAGGATAAATAAGTGTACTGGGTGTATAATCACGGTTTTTTTAGATTTCCCGGTTGCAACAAATTATCTCTGGGTTTCTCAAATCAATGCCTTAAATGTAATCTATTGTTCAAAAGGATGCCATATGTCCTCTTTCCTTTTTTTTTTTTTTTTTTCTCGGTATTTTTGTTTATTTTAGAAAATGTAATGCACTTATAGGTTCACTAAGATTATGACTTTGCACACTGCCATTTTCCATGCAGCATTTTGACATGTCGTGTGATATGACTAGAAGAATGATATGTTTTTAATCTGCTGAGCATAATAAAAAATAAAAAAAACATAATTTATGTAAGAACTTACCTGATAAATTCATTTCTTTCATATTGGCAAGAGTCCATGAGCTAGTGACATATGGGATATACAATCCTACCAGGAGGGGCAAAGTTTCCCAAACCTCAAAATGCCTATAAATACACCCCTCACCACACCCACAATTCAGATTAACGAATAGCCAAGCAGTGGGGTGATAAAGAAAGGAGTAGAAAGCATCAACAAAGGAAATTTGGAAATAATTGTGCTTTATACAAAAAATCATAACCACCATAAAAAAGGGTGGGCCTCATGGACTCTTGCCAATATGAAAGAAATGAATTTATCAGGTAAGTTCTTACATAAATTATGTTTTCTTTCATGTAATTGGCAAGAGTCCATGAGCTAGTGACATATGGGATATCAATACCCAAGATGTGGAGTCTTCCACTCAAGAGTCACTAGAGAGGGAGGGACTAAAAACAAAAACAGCCATATTCCGCTGAGAAAATAATCCACAACCCAAAAATAAGTTTATTTTCACTTTTGAAAGAAAAAAACTTAAATCAAAAAGCAGAAGAATCAAACTGAAACAGCTGCCTGAAGAACTTTTCTACCAAAGACTGCTTCCGAAGAAGCAAATACATCAAAATGGTAGAATTTAGTAAATGTATGCAAAGAGGACCAAGTGGCTGCTTTGCAAATCTGATCGACTGAAGCTTCATTCTTAAAAGCCCATGAAGTAGAGATTGATCTAGTAGAATGAGCTTTAATTCTCTGAGGCGGGGTTTGACCCGACTCCAAATAAGCTTGATAAATCAAAAGTTTCAACCAAGAAGCCAAGGAAACAGCAGAAGCTTTCTGACCTTTCCTAGGACCAGAAAATAAAACAAATAGACTAGAAGTCTTCCTGAACTTTTTAGTAGCTTCCACATAATATTTCAAAGCTCTTACCACATCCAAAGAAAGTAAGAATCTCTCCAAAGAATTCTTAGGATTAGGACATAAAGAAGGGACAACAATTTCTCTACTAATGTTATTGGAATTCACAACCTTAGGTAAAAATTGAAAAGAAGTCTGCAAAACTGCCTTATCCTGATGAAAAATCAGAAAAGGAGACTCACAAGAAAGAGCAGATAGCTCAGAAACTCTTCTAGCAGAAGAGATAGCCAAAAGGAACAACACTTTCCAAGAAAGTAGTTTAATGTCCAAAGAATGCATAGGTTCAAATGGAGGAGCCTGTAAAGCCCTCAGAACCAAATTAAGACTCCAAGGAGGAGAAATTGACTTAATGACAGGCTTAATACGAACTAAAGCCTGTACAAAACAGTGTATATCAGGAAGTATAGCAATTTTTCTGTGAAATAAAACAGAAAGAGCGGAGATTTGTCCTTTCAAGGAACTTGCAGACAAACCCTTAATCCAGACCATCCTGAAGAAACTGCAAAATTCTAGGAATTCTAAAAGAATGCCAGGAGAATTTATGAGAAGAACACCATGAAATGTAAGCCTTCCAAACTCTATAATAAATCTTCCTAGAGACAGATTTACGAGCTTGTAACATAGTATTAATCACTGAGTCAGAGAAACCCCTATGACTTAGAACTAAGCGTTCAATTTCCATACCTTCAAATTTAATGATTTGAGATCCTGATGGAAAAACGGACCTTGAGATAGTAGGTCCGGCCGTAATGGAAGTGGCCAAGGCGGGCAACTGGACATCCGAACCAGATACGCATACCAAAACCTGTGTGGCCATGCTGCGCCACCAGCAACACAAAAGACTGTTCCATGATGATTTTGGAAATCACTCTTCGAAGAAGAACTAGAGGCGGGAAGATGTAAGCAGGTTGATAACACCAAGGAAGTGTCAGCGCATCCACTGCTTCCGCCTGAACATCCCTGGACCTGGACAGGTATCTGGAAAGTTTCTTGTTTAGATGAGAGGCTATGAGATCTATCTCTGGAAGCCCCCACATCTGAACAATCTGAGAAAACACATCTGGATGAGAGACCACTCCCCTGGATGTAAAGTCTGGCGGCTGAGATAATCCGCCTCCCAATTGTCTACACCTGGGATATGCACCGCAGAGATTATACAGGAGCTGGATTCCGCCCAAGCAAGTATCCGAGATACTTCTTTCATAGCTTGGGGACTGTGAGTCCCACCCTGATGATTGACATAAGCCACAGTTGTGATATTGTCTGTCTGAAAACAAATGAACGGTTCTCTCTTTAGTAGAGGCCAGAACTGAAGAGCCCTGAAAATTGCACAGAGTTCTAAAATATTTATTGGTAATCTCGCCTCTTGAGATTTCCAAACCCTTTGTGCTGTCAGAGACCCCCAAATGGCTCCCCAACCTGAAAGACTCGCATCTGTTGTGATCACAGTCCAGGTTGGGCGAACAAAAGAAGCCCCTTGAACCAAACAATGGTGATCTATCCACCATGTCAGAGAGTGTCGTACATTGGGATTCAAGGATAATAATCCCTGCACCATTGATTCAGCATACAAAGCTGTAGAGGTTCCATGCACATAGCCACTGAAGGGAATGATTGAGACTGAAGGTGCCGGCAGGCTGCAACCAATTTTAAACATCTCTTGTCTGTTAGAGACAGAGTCATGGACACTGAATCTATCTGGAAACCTAAAAAGGTGACCCTTGTCTGAGGAATCAAGAAACTTTTTGGTAAATTGATCCTCCAACCATGTTTCCGAAGAAACAACACTAGTTGATTTGTGTGAGATTCTGCAGTATGTAAAGACTGAGCTAGTACCAAGATATCGTCCAAATGAGGAAACACCGCAATACCCTGTTCTCTGATTACAGATAGTAGGGCACCCAGAACCTTTGAAAAGATTCTTGGAGCTGTTGCTAGGCCAAATGGAAGAGCAACAAATTGGTAATGCTTGTCTAGAAAAGTGAATCTCAGAAACTGATAGTGTTCTGGATGAATTGGAATATGAAGGTATGCATACTGCAAGTCTATTGTGGACATATAATGTCCTTGCTGAACAAAAGGCAGAATAGTCCTTATAGTCACCATCTTGAAAGTTGGTACTCTTACATAACGATTCAAAATTTTCAGATCCAGAACTGGTCTGAACAAATTTTCTTTCTTTGGTACAATGAATAGGTTTGAATAAAACCCCAAACATTGTTCCTGAAGAGGAACTGGCATGATTACCCCTGAAGACTCCAGGTCTGAAACACACTTCAGAAAAGCCTGAGCTTTTACTGGATTTACAGGAATGTGTGAGAGAAAAAATCTTCTCACAAGAGGTCTTACTTTGAATCCTATTCTATACCCTTGAGAGACAATGCTCTGAATCCAATGATTTAGTACAGATTTTATCCAAAAAACCTTAATCTGCCCCCTACCAGCTGAGCTGGAATGAGGGCCGCACCTTAATGCGGACTTAGGGGCAGACTTTGGTTTCCTAAATGGCTTGGATTTATTCCAATTTGAGGATGGCTTCCAACTGAAATAATAGAATCCAACTGAGAACCAAATAAATTATTACCTTGGAAAGAAAGAGATAGTAATCTAGATTTAGATGTCATATCAGCATTCCAAGATTTAAGCCACAAAGCTCTTCTAGCTAATACAGCTAAAGACATGGATCTAACATCAATTTTGATAATATCAAAAATGGCATCACAAATAAAATGATTAGAATGTTGCAGTAAGCGAACAATGCTAGATATGTCAGAATCCAATTCATGTTGCGCTAAATTTTCCAACCAGAAAGTTGATGCAGCCGCAACATCACCCAAAGAAATAGCAGGTCTGAGAAGATGACCTGAATATAAATAGGCCTTCCTTAGATAAGATTCAAGCTTCCTATCTAAAGGATCCTTAAAGGAAGTGCTATCTTCCATAGGAATAGTGGTACGTTTAGCAAGAGTAGAAATAGCCCCATCAACTTTGGGGATCTTTTCCCAAAACTCTATAGATTTTGCTGGTAAAGGATACAATCTCTTAAACCTTGAAGAAGGAACAAAAGAAGTACCTGGCTTATTCCATTCCCTAGAAATCATATCAGAAATAGCCTCAGGAATGGGAAAAACACCTGGGGAAACCACAGGAGGTTTAAAAACAGCATTTAAACGTTTATTAGACTGAACGTCAATAGGACTGGTTACCTCAATATCCAAAGTAATTAACACTTCTTTTAATAAAGAACGCATATACTCTATTTTAAATAAATAAGTAGATTTGTCAGTGTCAATATCTGATGAAGGATCTTCTGTTTCAGATAGATCCTCAGCAGAAGAGGATCAATTATTATGTTGTTGGTCATTTGAAATTTCATCAGCTAAATGAGAAGTTTTAAAAGACCTTTTACGTTTATTAGAAGGTGGAAATGCAGACAAAGCCTTCATAATAGATTCAGAAACAAATTCTTTAAAATTTACAGGTATATCATGTACATTAGAAGTTGAAGGAACTGCAACTGGCAATGTACTATTACTGATAGAAACACTATCTGCATGTAAAAGTTTATCATGACAACTATTACAAATGACATTCGGTGGAATAATTTCTACAATTTTGCAACAAATGCACTTAGCTTTGGTAGAACCGATGTCAGGCAGCAATGCTCCAGCAGAAACTTCAGAGACAGGATCGGATTGGGACATCTTGCTCAATGTAAAAGAAAAAACAACATATAAAGCAAAATTATCTATTTCCTTAAATGACAGTTTCAGGAATGGGAAAAAATGCAAAAGCATAGGCCTCTTGATAGAGAAGAAAGCAGGAGGCAAACATGAATGGGGTATTGAAATAATGAAAAAGATTTGGCGCTAAGTATGACGCACAACGTAACGTAAACTTTTTTGGCGCCAAAAATGACCGGAAATGACACACTTGCATCACTAATGACGCCACCGTGTGAAAGTTCTCGACGTCACGTATGACGCTGGAAATGGCGAAGTTGCGCCAAAAACGTAATTTCCCGCGCCAAAAAAGTTTGCGCCAAAAATGACGCAATAAAGTCTAACATTTGACGCACCCGCGGGCCTAATACCCGCAAATGCAAAAGTAGTCAAAATTGAAAAAGACTAAACCCCAGGTAAGAAATACATTTCTTAAAGTGTTTATATTCCCAAATATGAAACTGACAGTCTGCAGAAGGAAATACATGAACCTGACTCATGGCAAATATAAGTACAATACATATATTTAGAACTTTATATAATTTGCATAAAGTGCCAAACCATAGCTGAGAGTGTCTTAACCCCTTAAGGACCAGCGACGTACCCTGTATGTCGCAGGCCTTTTTTTGGGATTTGATTGTTTTATAGCACGGTCTTGCCACCAGCGTTGAGACTACTCTATTCCACTAAGCCTGCTGGAGGGAGGGAATTAATAGCGTGTTCTTGCTAGACTTGTGCTATTATGTCCTGAAAAAACCCTTAACGACCAGTGACATACAGGGTACATTGCGGTCATTAAGGGGTTAAGTAATAAAAACATACTTACCAAAAGACACCCATCCACATATAGGAGATAGCCAAACCAGTACTAAAACAGTTCTTTAGTAGAGGTTGTGGTGTCATAAAACCAGAGAATTTATCCCTAGAGTGTTCAAGTAGTTAATTAAAATATAGACTAGGCCTCTGGCCTAGTCTTTGTCTAAGAAGGACACTCCCATATAGCCTTTTGATTGGTGTATGGTAGGACACACCTTAAATGAATTAAGTATACAATGGGAGCCAACAGTTAGTATACACACTTTTTTATCTTCCTCACCTCCTGGAAGCAACTGAGAGAGCATTGGAGGACTGAACTGGCTGAGTATATTAGCATTCGTATACATTTTACTTTGGGATAAATTCTCTTGTTCACTATGTTTAGTTAATATTGCTTAATCTGGGTTTGTTTAAAATAGAGTTGCACCATATAATTTGGACTGTATCTTTATGTTTGTAGCTCTTGGTATTTCTTGAGACTTGTTTTATATTTTGTAGTCTATAGATAATTGTTAATCTTCATACCTATATTATTTGTCTTCCAATAAAATAATTTAAAAAAGTGGACAACCCCTTTGGTTTAATATTCTGGTACTAATTACCACCACATTTTGGCAATCATGAAGTGTAGACATTTTCCATGTAAAATCATTTTTTTGGAAGATTAAATTATATAGGAATTTATAGTTTAATAAATTGAGGAATATTTCAGGCTTCTTGGCTACTTTTGCTACAAGAGTGTGGTATCTACTAAATATTACTTAACCAGTTTCCATTGTGTTTTTTTTGTAATTTAATTTTTATTTTACATGTTGAATTTGATTCTGAATTAAAAAGCTACAGTCTAAGTGGTCTCTTAGTGAAAAAAAAAAGAAAATATTTGATTTGGTTTTGTAAATACATAAACATTCAGTTTCTACTAATTGTTTTTGTTTTGTTTTGTTTTTTTTGGTTTGTTTTTTTGAAATATTGAATTTTATTCTGACTTTTTCTGGAATTTGTGTCTGCTCATATTTGCATGGGATTTGAACTTAAAAATATATAGCCTAGTACAATTCAAATTTGGTTTTGTTTGAATTTTCACTTTTGTGAGCAAATGTTTCAAATTGTATGGAAATTGTGTAGAATTTAAAGTTAGGAAAATACAGTTTAACTTGGGGAATATGCTAAGCCATCAGCAGTTTGAAGCATAACAAACTCTAATAATCTATTTCATTATTTATTTATTTTTTGAAACTTTGTTTGAAAACAAATAGCTTAACTCTTGGGGTATATGTAAAAGCTTAAACAGAAGTTAAAAGTTATTTAAGACTTTCTAATGTCTTTATTTTTTATTTTATTTTTCCCTCTCTTTTTCAATTTCCTTTGTTTTTCTTAATTCTTATTACATTGTTAAAATATTGTGAGCAGATGGTTCAGATTTTTTTTTTTTTTTTTAATTAAGTTTGTATTGAATAAAAAGGTGTGTAACCTTTGTTTGGGTAAAAAAGTTAAAAAGTAAATAAATAAAAATTGCATTTTAAACAACCATTGGTAGACGCTTCTTGTTTACTATTTTATATATCCTGTGTTTGGAGCAGAGGCTGAAACCAAGGATACAATTAAAATTAGCATTTTTGGTTCCAGCCCTTTTGTGGGTATTGTTACATTGCAGTCAGCTTTTAATTAGGTTTTTTTTTACAATTTGCATTTTAGGAGCAATTTGATTTTTTTTATATATCCTGTGTTTAAAGTAGATACTTGGAACCAAGCTACAGTTGAAATTAGCATTTCAAAAAGTTCTATAGAAACTACTTGAAACAACCTTTAAAATGTTTTAAGCTCCAATACAGTTATACATATCATTTATTTGCTTTGCTTAAAATATAAGTTTAGATTAATGTGACCCCCCCTGCTAAACAATCAAAATTTAAAATATTACTACAGTTTTCCTCCATTTAATACTATACTTCCATTGCTTTAGCTATTTCTTTTAGTAAAAATATTAAATAATTTAGAAATAATTTAGAATTAATTAGCTTGGAATTTAATGTGGTTACATTTAGTTTAGTATATTCATTCATAGGCAGTAAACAGCTTCCTTATTTATTTATTTTTGTTCACTTTATTTTTGTATTTTTTTTTAATCATTATTTTTATTTTATTTTTATTATTTTTTTTATTATTTTTTTTTCCTTCTTCTTTTCTCTCCAATTATTTTGACTAGTAATTGTTGAGGGTCTTACTATTATTTGTAATTATTATTTTTATTATAAGTAGTAGTGTTAATGGTATTGGTACTGGTAGTGAGAATAATGTTAATAACAGTAAATTATTAGTAATTGTTTGTTTTTGTTTTTCTCCTCCTTTTTCCTCTGCTTCTGCTGCTTTAAATTATTTTTGCTATCTTATTTTTGATATAAAACACTTTAATCTTGATACAATTTAGTGTAGCCTCCCATACATTGTATCTATTGCTTAGGTTATAGATACCTATGTAACTGTAACTTTATTTCCTTTTAATTTCACTAATTTTATAACTTGGTAAGGTCATTTTGTTTAAAATAAGCTAACAGTGTTTTACTTAGAATTTTTTTTTCTCTTCTTCTGCATACAAATCATAGCAACTGGTACATATTGAACTGTTTCTGCATTACTACTCAGTTTGCTTTGATTTCTTATAATTATTTATTTTATTTTTCCCTTCTGCTGCTACTTTAATTTGTTTTGCTATCACATTTGGGTTAATTTTGTTTCTCTTGCTTAGGCTATTATATTCAGTGTCTAACCATATTTTAGTCACATGTATTTCTAAATTATATGAATTAATTTTAATTACACAAATTTTATAAGTTGTCAAGGTCATTTCAATTTTTTTTTTAATCAAACATTAGTTAACAGTGTTTTAATTAGATTTTTTTTCCCTCCTTTTACATATAACAAATAGCTGTTACATACTGAATTATCAGTGGGCTACTATTTATTTTATTGTTATTACAAACAATAGCATTTCTTTCCTATTTTTAATTGTAATTCTAGGTAATAATGTCTTTTCCTGGGGCAAAATATTTTTCTGATGCAATAAGGGAATATTTTAAAGATGATATTAACAAACATGATGGGCCATATATACTTCCAGAACCCTGTGAATCAAAAAATAACACATATGAAGGTTTTATGGATGTGTTAACACAAATAGTGTTAAACAAAAAGAACTCTAATAAGAAACGTAAAGCATTAGTAGTTCAAGCAGTCATTGCTACAATTGGTGGACTTGCATACATAATAGAAACATTAAAGAAGGAAAATAAAGATCTCACAGGAAAGATGGAAGAGGCACTAAACAATAGAGACTGTCTAAAAATAGCATCACTTAGAACAACGAATATGGTGGAAGAACTAGAGGATGAACTAAGAATAATTGAAGACCAGAGAGATTCATATGAGTGTAAAATCACAGAGCTTCAAAATATTATAATGGAGCAAAAAAACAAATCTTATATACAGGAAGACAAGGAAGGAAAAGTAATTCCAAGATTATACCCGAATTTGGAGTCGCTATGGCCTAGTAAAAGAGAGGCAAAACAAGATATAGAGCAAGGTCAATTACTACTGCCTGTGCCTTTAGCACCAGTTATAGTATCTGAGACTTTTAATGCACATAAAACACCTACAGGTTTTTCAATGCAGACTCGCCCCATGTCTATGATGGATAAAGACAATTTTCAGAAATGGTGGGGTGCCATGCCTCAGAATGATTTCAACAAGTTCACACATTGGTTTCAGAGGGGAGCTGAGAAGGCACAAAAAGGAGGTCTGTGTTTTGATGAATGGACTGAATTACTAGAATTTGCTCTGGGTCCATTTGCAAGCAGACTATTGGGATTTAACACAAGTGTTTCAGATCAAGCTGGAAGAATAGCTGCAACCTACTTCTACTTAACTAATGTAGAAAAGGAAATTAGCCACATTACAATGAGGCCTACAGATGGCCCCCGGGAGGTAGCACAGAGAATACTCTTCTGGTGCACCCTAAGGCAGCCACAGACACCAATGGTACAGGGATCAGCAGCACATATAGCTCGTGTGCTTGAAGCCCTTCCCCGTGAATGCCAGGAATTTGTGCATCTGTTTGATCAAATGCCTACAGATTTGGAAATGGTATTAACCAGGGCAGATAAGTGGTGGATGGATTACTCACACAAAGATCAAGCATGTGCAGTCTCAGCAGTAAAACCATTTAAAGTAGAAGCAGGTAAGACAATGCAAAGTAATTGGAGAAAAAAAACGTGAAGAACCACAGTGGAACAATCGTAATAGAATCAATGGAAACTGGAGAATAAATAGGCGTGCTGATTTACAGCAGGAAAGATACAGTGGTGACTGGAGAAGGAATGAAGTGGCAGAAAATAACAACAAGGAAAGGCACAACGGTGACTGGAGAAGGAATGATATGGAAGATAATAAAGGCAATATGGGATACTGGGACCTGAGAAAGCAGAATGACAGGATGGGAGAAGAAATAGAAGCATTAAAGAGGCAAATAGAGGCAGATAGGAAGCCACAACGTGAGGAAAATAGGACACAATATACTGTAATAAAGGAGGAAGAGAAACACAAATCATAGTGAAGAGGCCCAACCCCTGCTCAAGACCGCCTCATACATGCAGCTGACCTTGGCATGGATGAGGCAGGTCGGCCCACCATATTTACTTACATTGCAGGGGTGGGAAAACACATGTTGTTAGACAGTGGTGCAGCGGTTACTATGACAAACAGGGTCACAAATGGGAACAGCTTAGTTAAAATAGTAGGAGTTACAGGGAACCCACAGGAAGTCAGTGCAGGGCTGATAGAGATTAAGGTGGGTGGAGAAACAGTTAAAGTTGAAGCTATAGTTGGATGGCCTGAGGAAATATTAGGGATAGAAGCATTAAAAAAAGGTAAATTTATTGTAGACTTTGCCAACCAATGCTTGTGGAAAAAGGAACCAGGTAGTGAGAAACATGGAGGGACAACACAGACAAATGGTACAGTGTGTCCCATGGCATACATAGTGGCACCAGTAAAAAGCCTAGGAGAAAACAGGCTACAGTTGGAGGGGCGACCAGAATGGTTGAAGCAACTCGTGCAAGCAATTCCAGTATGGGCAAGAGATAAGCTTGATTGTGGGAGAATGGATACAACAGTGCTACTTGAAGGAAAAGATCCACCATGGCAGAAGCAATACCCAGTTCCAAGGGAATCTGTGGTTTCTATTACAGAAATGATAGAGACACTGGAGGAACGTGGAATCATAAAATCTGGAAATGGATATGGATGTAATTCTCCTTGTTGGCCTGTCAAGAAGGCAGTATTGAAAACCAGTGAAGCAGAAGGCAAAACAGCTCCATCCTGGAGACTTACCATTGATTACAGAGCTGTCAACAAACTAGCAAAGAGAATGGCACCAGTCGTATCAGTCTATTGTGAAATGATGTCAAAGATATCACCAGAAATGAGAATATTTACAGTAATAGATGTAGCAAATGGATTCTGGTCAATACCCCTGGAAAAAGAATGCCAATACCGGACTGCATTTACCTGGGAAGGACGGCAGTATGCCTTCACAGTTCTGCCACAAGGGTACTGTGATGCCCCAGCTATTTTCCATACACACATGAAGGAAGCATTATCACAATTCCCACGACCTGAACGTATCATCCAATATGTGGACGATGTGCTTCTTCAGTCTCCAAATATGGAACAACATCAAAAAGATCTGACACTCTTGCTAGAGTGTATTAATAATGCAGGACTAAAATTAAATGGTGCAAAAGCTCAGTTGGCCTGCAAGGAAGTTCATTTCTTGGGAGTAACTATAACTGGAGAGGCTAGAACAATTGATCAGGATAGAGCAAAAGTGATTGCTCAACTACCAATCCCAACTGATCGTACAGCACTACAATCTTTGTTAGGAATGATGGGCTTCTGTAGAGAATTCACTCCAAGATATGCACAGCTGGCTCAACCCTTGTATGAAATTCTTAGAGCAGAAAATTGGGATTGGTCTGATGAACATACTAAGGCTGTTAACCAGTTGAAGACAGAACTAGGTAGTGCACCAACCCTTGCAAGTCCTGACCATGAAAAAGAGTTCAGGTTGTATCCCATCACAATGCCAGATGCACATGGAGTAGTCATTACTCAGACCTGGGGTAACACAGAGCGACCAGTGGCATTCGGATCCCAGACACTTTCAGCTGTGGAACTGAAATTTGGATGGTGTGAGAGAATCATATTGGCCGCATACTGGGCAGTGAAGCGATTTAAATACCTATTTGGCACACAAAATGTAATTATCTGTACCCACCATACACCTTTAAAAGTACTCAGGCAAGGAAGTCTGACAATCAGTCATATTAATAATGCTCGTATACAAAAATGGACAGTGGCATTGCTTGCAGATAACATTTCAACACATGAATTAAAAGAGCCAAAGCAATGGGTAGCTGGAGTTTGTATTAAAGGAAATGCACATGAATGTCAGGTCAACCCAGGACCAACGTGTCACCCAGTATTCAAAGATGCCACTAACTTAATGATGACTAAAGAACCTATTTGGTACACAGATGGTAGTTGTCATCATGTACAAGGAAAAAGAGTTTCAGGGATTGCTGGAGTAAAGATTCAGAGTGATGAGATTTTAGAAGAATTTGGATTCAAGCTAAAAGCTTCCTCAGCACAATATGCAGAGCTAGCAGCTGTTGTGCAAGTTCTTTACCAAGAATCAGGAAAAAGTGACAGGGTGACAATAGTCTTGGACAGTGACTGGGTTTTCAGAGGAACATGTCTGTTGCTGAAATGGTGGGCTAGCAATAAATTCTTGGCTACAGATGGATCAACAGTAAAATTTCACGGTCTTTGGCAAATTGTGGAGACTCTATCCCATGACTTTCAAAGAATCAATATGATTAAAGTACGTGCCCACAAAAGAACAGGGCCTCATCGAATAGGAAATAACCTTGCAGATCATCGAGCAAAACAAGCAGCAAAGTGGGCTGAGGAATGGAAACCAGACTCCGAAGAAAGAAAGCTAACTGTAGCTGCAACAACAAGGGGAGAATCTAAAGTGGTACAAAAGAGAATGCAAGAATTGCAAGAACTTCAAGATGAAGATGCTGAAATTAAAGAACTCAGAATGAGAATAAGAGGAGGAGAGGAAGTACATCATAAAGGGAAAATGATAGTGGAAGAAAAGGGTCTGGTTTGTGTACTAGAAGATGGCTTTCCTGTCTGGGTTGTACCATTCCATATTAGGAAAGACATCCTTAGATGGATACATGGGTCACAAGCAGGAGGACACCCAAAGATAAAGGAAGCAAACGAAAAAATACAGAAGATGGGATGGTGGCATGGACAGAATAAGGACCTTGAAGATTTTTTGGACGGCTGCCTCACCTGTGCTAGATTTGATCGATCTAACAGAAAGAAAAGGGGAGAACTAATGAGACAGCCACCTGTAGGACCATGGGAAAGAATTCAAATTGATTATACTGGACCACTGCCAACAACCACACGAGGGAATAAATACATTTTGATGGTAGTGGATAGTTTTTCAAGATGGATGATCGCAATCCCAACAAGGAACTGTACAGCAGTAACAACTGCCATGAAACTAGTGAATGAAGTAATTACTGTGTGGGGGGTCCCAAAAGTAATTGATTGTGATAATGGAGCTGCATTTATTGGAAATGTAATGAAGGAAATGTGCAAAATGGTTGGAATAGATCTGAAATATCACATACCTTACCATCCACAGGCAGCAGGTCAAGTTGAACGGATGAATGGGACTGTAAAAAGAGAACTTATGAAATTGGTTGCAGAACATGGGTCAGCCTGGGACACCTATGTACCTTTGGTATGTGCAAGGCTTAGAGCCAGACCCTCTAGATCTACAGGATTTTCACCCTATGAAATCCTTATGGGGAGGCCAATGCCATCCTGGACCAACTGGATGACCATTCCAGCACCAGTGGCATTACAAACTGCAGCCATCACAGATGAATGGGTAAAAGAGCTTGCCACACATCTAGAAATTGTGCACAAAGCAGCAGCAGTAGAAGATGAGAATCAGTACCAGCAACGGAAAAGATGGCATGATGCCTCAGGAGATATAACTACATACCAGGCTGGTGACAGGATTATGGTACAAAACCATGATGAACTTCTACCATGGGGTAGAGCAAGATGGAAGGGTCCATATACGGTCATAGATAGATTAGGGGCTGCAGTATACCTGATTGACCATGCAGAAAAAGGAGAAGTCTGGCTGCATGCAAGTCAATTAAAACAATTTAAAAAAGACAAGGTTAGGGACCCAGCAAACAACATGCCTTAGTAAGTATACATACACCCTAAGACCTAGAAAATCATAATAGTTAGGTCAGGAAAATAAAATGGGTGTAAGTTAAAGGCAGCAAATGATAATTCATTTTGGGAAATTGAGTATGTGGGTAGCAAAAAAAATAAAAAATGAAGAGGGATGAAAATGATTTTTAATAGTCATACCATAAAGTTCCTATAAAGATCTATACATTTCCTGTTTTCTATGCCTTATGTTTATATGCTAACTATATTTTGGTCCTGTTTTGTGTTTTTATCTTCTCTCTTTTACCCAGGGAAATACAGAAGAAATAAGAAGAGAATGAGAAAAATATATTTCCCCATTCACTAATTACAAATTATTAGTTTATTCACAGGCTCGTCAGAAGATTGAGTTCAGAAGAAATGAAACCTAGCCAAGGAGGATGGTGTCTTTTTCTGGCACAACTGATGAGTATAAACTGTATCGGAATGGGAAGAGGGAGACCACCAATTAGACCAGAGGATACAGCATATAAGGGACTTATTTTAAAAGGAATAGAGGATAGATATATACAGGCAGATAGATTTATTTGGCCGAGGGAGTTAAAAGTAAAAGAAATTGGTGACTTACATTTGAATATCATGTTGCCAAATGATAGTATGGGGTTAGCTCTTAGGGCACCAATAAATGTGACCAAGGGACAAGAATGGAACTGGGTGGTTAGAAATGGGCAGGTAACAGCTAATGGAATATTTATAGATCGTGTGAAATTGACTTCAACCTCCCAAGGATACTATAAACATATTAATATCATAGTAAGCAACATATCTTTAAATGAGGGTGGTGAATGGGAGGTTGCCACTATAGCTTCTGACTTGTAGTAATTTGTTTGGATTGTGTTAGGAGTAATAGTTAGTTTTTATTATTAATTGTATAACATTTAGGTTAGCAGTTGACAGTCCTAGGAAAGTACAGAAGAGCTCAAGTCGCCAAGGGATTTATTCCGGAGGGATGGTGGGTTGAATTTTTCCTATAAGGTTTTCGCTCCCACTGGGTTCTTCTGTATTAATGGGTATAAATAGAAAACGGGGCAACATAGGAGAAATTAAAGTGGGGGAATGTGGTGTCATAAAACCAGAGAATTTATCCCTAGAGTGTTCAAGTAGTTAATTAAAATATAGACTAGGCCTCTGGCCTAGTCTTTGTCTAAGAAGGACACTCCCATATAGCCTTTTGATTGGTGTATGGTAGGACACACCTTAAATGAATTAAGTATACAATGGGAGCCAACAGTTAGTATACACACTTTTTTATCTTCCTCACCTCCTGGAAGCAACTGAGAGAGAGAGAGCATTGGAGGACTGAACTGGCTGAGTATATTAGCATTCGTATACATTTTACTTTGGGATAAATTCTCTTGTTCACTATGTTTAGTTAATATTGCTTAATCTGGGTTTGTTTAAAATAGAGTTGCCCCATATAATTTGGACTGTATCTTTATGTTTGTAGCTCTTGGTATTTCTTGAGACTTGTTTTATATTTTGTAGTCTATAGATAATTGTTAATCTTCATACCTATATTATTTGTCTTCCAATAAAATAATTTTAAAAAGTGGACAACCCCTTTGGTTTAATATTCTGGTACTAATTACCACCACAGAGGTAATGGTAAATTTGAGAGTATATCGTCGATCTGAAAAGGGAGGTAGGAGATGAATCTCTACGACCGATAACAGAGAACCCATGACAAAGACCCCCGTTAGGGAAATCATCGTATCCAATAGGTGATACTCCCTTCACGTCCCTCTGACATTCGCTGTACTCTGAGAGGAATCGGGCTTCAACAATGCTGAGAAGCGCATATCAACGTAGAAATCTTAGCACAAACTTACTTCACCACCTCCATAGGAGGCAAAGTTTGTAAAAACTGAATTGTGGGTGTGGTGAGGGGTGTATTTATAGGCATTTTGAGGATTGGGAAACTTTGCCCCTCCTGGTAGGATTGTATATCCCATATGTCACTAGCTCATGGACTCTTGCCAATTACATGAAAGAAAAATGTATTTAACTTGAGTTAATAACTGAAGCATGACTTCAGGAGTCAGGTGTGGTCGTAGGTAGTGGTTGTTAGCAAATTGCAATTGCCACAGCGTGCATAAAATGTGCGTCACTAGTCCAAATCTTACCTTTTTTTTCCATTCAGGATTAGTTTGGTGTCCGGCGCCATATTGGAAAGGCAAAAAACAGGTCTCCGTACCCGTTGATATAAGGGGTGACTAGTGCTTTTCCTTCTCTTTGTCAATAGTTGTGATTAACGAGTTGTCCAGTTACTATAGAACTGGTTTGATAACCCAGGGTCCTGGGGGGGTATATTGGCGGCAGCTTTGACAGCACTATCAGGCTAGAGAGGCCTCTCAGTGTCGCGGCTAGCTGTAACGCAGTCAGCTGAGGAACATAGGTAAGCCGATATGAGTAAGGTATCTCCAGGCTCCTCTTGGATAGCCCCAGAAAGTGTGACTATGAATCCCAAAAAGAAAATTAAATTAAGGTTGAAAACTAACTCCAAAGTAAATTGTAAGACCTGGAGCTCCTCAAACACACGTCCTACCGCAACAGCTATAGGCTCCGCCCCCCCAAATCTTACCTTTTTAATGCCAATTGATATTGCCAAAGCTGGAACAACAGTAAATAACATGTGCGTCACCACAGTCTCCGAAGCTGTTGTCGGATGTATACAAAAACACTGATAAAGTATTCCTTTCGGGGCGCAAAGAGATGGCTACCGGAACACACCAGGAACTTCCCAAGAGTCGCTGTCTTGTGTTTCTGGTGATGTTGGAGACATCTGGGTAGTGTACAGGGAGGCCCAAAATCCTCTCCATCTCTGTGCACCACAGGACAGGACGTCCTTGTCATCCATAAGCACATGAAATTGCTTGCATTTTCCTTGGTTCAAGAAGTTCAGCTTTTGTGGTGATAGTACAGAATTAAATAAACTTTGGTTTCCTACCATACTCAAGACAATCTTGTAGTTCAAGCTTCGGACTTGCTGTGGGAAACAGTGGCCTGTCCATACCAGGAAGATGATTTAGACTAGAAGTAACAGGCTCTGATTGCAGGTGAAACATGTTTATCGTCAATCATCAAAGGTGTTGCGTGCAGAATATGGCTGATGGCCCCTTATTCACATGTTTGTCCAGAGCCACAACATTTACAAACAGCCAGAAGAAAGGTCGGTTCTCACCAGCCTTAAGTTGAGCTTCAATTACCAAATGCTGATATTCAAAAAATAGACAAAAGTGCCTTAAAAACACATTTGCAATATGGATTCACCAGAGCAAGGTCATTGCAAGTACTTCCCACGATAACAAAATTAAAATGCCACAACTACGCAATCTTCCCCTTCACATTATTATTGTCACACTCCATTGTACTCCTATGCCCACCTCCCTGCTCTTGTTTTTGTTGAGGGTCCTGGAGCCTCTGCTAAAAAGGCCCATGGATAAAGAAGTGTACTGGGTGTCTATTCAATGTTTTTTTCTATTTCCCGGGTCATATAAATGATCTCTGGGATTCTAAAATCAATGCCTTTCCTGTAATCTATTATTCAAAAGGGTGACATATGTCCTCTTTCATGCTGTTGTTTCGGTTGAGGCTCCGGGACCCTCTTATTAAAAAGGCCTAAGAATAAATAAGTGTACTGGGTGTCTAATCAATGTTTTTTTCTATTTCCCGGGTCATATAAATGATCTTTGGGATTCTAAAATCAATGCCTTTCCTGTAATCTATTATTCAAAAGGATGACATATGTCCTCTTTCATAATGTTTTTTCTGTTGAGGCTCCGGGACCCTCTTATTAAAAAGGCCTAAGGATAAATAAGTGTACTGGGTGTCTAAACAATGTTTTTTTCTATTTCCAGGTTGCAAATAATGATCTGTGGGTTTCTAAAATCAATGCCTTTCCTGTAATCTATTATTCAAAAAGAATAACATATGTCCTCTTTCATGCTGTTGTTTCGGTTGAGGCTCCGGGACCCTCTTATTAAAAAGGCCTGAGGATAAATAAGTGTACTGGGTGTCTAATCAATGTTTTTTCTATTTCCCGGGTCATATAAATGATCTCTGGGATTCTAAAATCAATGCCTTTCCTGTAATCTATTATTCAAAAGGATGACATATGTCCTCTTTCATGCTGTTGTTTCAGTTGAGGCTCCGGGACCCTCTTATTAAAAAGGCTTAAGAATAAATAAGTGTACTGGGTGTCTAATCAATGTTTTTTTCTATTTCCTGGGTCATATAAATGATCTCTGTGATTCTAAAATCAATGCCTTTCCTGTAATCTATTATTCAAAAGGATGACATATGTCCTCTTTCATAATGTTTTTTCTGTTGAGGCTCCGGGAGCCTCTTATAAAAAGGCCTAAGGATAAAGAAGTGTACTGGGTGTCCAATCAATGTTTTTTTCTATTTCCCGGGTCATATAAATGATCTCTGGGATTCTAAAATCAATGCCTTAACTGTAATCAATTGTTCACAAGGATGCCATATGTCTTCTTTCATGCTGTTGTTTCAGTTGAGGCTCCGGGAGCCTCTTATAAAAAGGCCTAAGGATAAAGAAGTGTGCTGGGTGTCCAATCAATGTTTTTTTTATTTCACAGTTGCAAAAAAATTATCTATGGCTTTGTAAAATCAATTGTTCACAAGGATGCCATATGTCCTCTTTCATGCTGTTGTTTCGGTTGAGGCTCCGGGACCCTCTTATTAAAAAGGCCTAAGAATAAATAAGTGTACTGGGTGTCTAATCAATGTTTTTTTCTATTTCCCGGGTCATATAAATGATCTCTGGGATTCTAAAATCAATGCCTTTCCTGTAATTTATTATTCAAAAGGATGACATATGTCCTCTTTCATGCTGTTGTTTCGGTTGAGGCTCTGTGACCCTCTTATTAAAAAGGCCTGAGGATAAATAAGTGTACTGGGTGTCTAATCAATGTTTTTTTCTATTTCCCGGGTCATATAAATGATCTCTGGGATTCTAAAATCAATGCCTTTCCTGTAATCTATTATTCAAAAGGATGACATATGTCCTCTTTCATGCTGTTATTTCGGTGGAGGCTCCGGGACCCTCTTATTAAAAAGGCCTAAGAATAAATAAGTGTACTGGGTGTCTAATCAATGTTTTTTTCTATTTCCCGGGTCATATAAATGATCTCTGTGATTCTAAAATCAATGCCTTTCCTGTAATCTATTATTCAAAAGGATGACATATGTCCTCTTTCATAATGTTTTTTCTGTTGAGGCTCCGGGAGCCTCTTATAAAAAGGCCTAAGGATGGGGGCGGAGCTTGGCCACGCAGGCGAATGGCCGCATTTTAGTACAGCTCCCAGTCCCTGAGATATAGTAACAATAAAATTATGGCCACATAGATCCCAATATTAAAAAAGAAACAAAACTAAGCACAGGGGACGATAAGACCTAACTCTGCTGTCCAAGGTGTCTCTACAAATGAGCTGCGCTGAAGACCCGCAACCGCCGCTCAGACTCAAAAGCAAGAGGCCCAGTCAGCACATACTGGAGAGCCGCTCACTGATAATGTCGGTTCAATAAAACATTAACATACCGGGAGTTGCAGGGCAGCGGGAGCAAGGAGGCGCCGTGATCGCAGACTGACGAAAGGAGCCGGACCTGAGCAGAGGAGCGATCGCTTCACGAGCACATCTGGTACTGGTGAGACACGCACCACATACTCACAGGCCTCTCCTGATACAAGGGTCCGTGGGGCTTGAGCTGACACAGAGTAAGCAGAACAGACAGAACTCAGGGAGAGGCTTCAGGCACACACTGCCAGACAATTAGTGCAGGAGGGAAAAAAAAAAAAGGGCCTTGCAATTATTTTAGTCTGATAGTGCTGGAGACCTGAGTGCACGCAGTAAAGCCTTCTCGAGCTCCACAACATAATAAGTAACCAACACGTGGGGTGAATTACTATAATTACAGTAGGCCTATTACTCATATTATATTTGCAAGTGTGCTAAGAGTCAAAGCTGTATATATCCCAGAGGCAGACAACAGCAGGGGACAATAAACACCCAACAAGGGCTGCATGAATAACACTTCAAGGCTGCTGGTATAAAGGTTATTAACCAAGAACATAACACACTGTCATCATCAAGACAACATCCCCAGTACTCTCAGCATTAACCTCTCATGGTGGGGAATGCCTGTTAAAAAGCACCATAAAACAGAGAAAAAAGCTCCCCAAAAACCCCTAAATAAATTTTTAAAACCTATCGATCACCACGCGACAATAGACAGAGGCAGTATGGAGGTGTTACAACCCACAACCCCTGCCCAGAATGACCCCGAAGACACTCAAATGCTCGCCAATGTCACTAAAAAAGATCTTCTGCACCTATCTTCAAAGGAAGACATACAAAATGTAATGCAAGAAATGAGAAGTTTATTCCAAGATTTACGCAAAGACATTTGCTCACTAGAGGGTAGAGTTGCAGCGGTTGAGGAAGCACAGACATCCACAGAAGCTAAAGTACATGATAATACCGCTGTACTACAGGACCACACAGCAGTCATACAGTCACTATCAGACAAATTAGAGGACTTAGACAATAGGGGACGCCGGAGCAATGTAAGGGTCAGAGGAGTCCCTGAGTCTGCCCACCCCCCCGCCATCGAAGGATATTTACAAAGCCTGTTCCGCACATTAAAAGGAACACCAACCTCAGCCGAGATTGCAATAGAACGAGCTCATAGAGCTCTGAGGCCTAAACCTCCTCCTAAGGCTCCCCCACGGGACATAATAATCAAATTCCTTAACTACAAAGACAAGGAAGAGATTATGAGATGCGCATGGTCCAAAATTCTTATTCAACATGCGGGCACAGAGCTGCAACTGTTTTCAGATCTGTCTCCAGCCACCTTGCAAAAAAGGAGAGAGTTGGCTCATGTGACCGTTCAACTTAGAAACCGCAAGCTGCAATACCGTTGGGGGTTCCCAGTATCTCTAATAGTCACACACAACAACAAGACCCTAATCTACAGACCAGGATCAGACCTACAAGCCTTTCTGGCAGATATTGACAGAATAAACACGCAGCCATCTGATAGGGTCACCACCGGAGATACGACAAGAGAACCATCTAAAACCCCGCCAATTGTTCGCACAGTGGACTGATGGGAACAATGAGCGTATTGACTGTTTTTGCTTTACAGGCTCATGGCACTGGTCAGCGGGCTTGGTTGGGTGAGATACTGTGTTCTTGTATACATTGTTCCTACAGATTCGGATCCGCAAGCATAAAAATATGTTTTATTTTAGATAGTTATATGTTGCTCCCGGTGGCCCGCAAGACATAGAGTTTTGCACTATATATAGATTTGGTACCTTGATTCTTGTTTTCCACTGTCTCACGAGGCGCAGCGTCAACATGTAACCAACGCCAATTGGTTAAGTTTTCTAATAGGAGACATATGCTGTTAATTTTAGCTAGAATAGCAGAATGAATGTTACTGCTATGTCACTATGTCATGATGTTACACTGTGTACCTAACCTTTAATAAAACATCAACTGTGTGTTACCCCTCCTAGAGCTTAGGTCTGGAGCAGTGACTCTTCACGTGTTTTAGTGAGAACAGCCATCTACCCAAAACTCTTGCACAGTCAAGTAATATCTAAAAAGCAATTAGGGCCGCCCCCTTCACTGAGAAATGTGACACGCATATGGCTAGCGGTACCCCTTCTAACCTTCTATTTTAACTGCTCACATTAGATATACACGTTGACTAATCAAACAGTGTTATCCCCTCCCCTAATAGCGGGATCTGAAAGGCCCCACATAAAACCAGGACCGTTCTTTAAGGTTCTTGGAAAATGTTTTATCAAAAATTGTTACATATACTCACGGACTACCACCCTCTGAGTTACTAGTAAGTTTATTGTAGTTTACTGGTTTTCCTTTTTTCTTTTCCTTGACTTTTGAATTGTTTGTATTATCATTGTTTATTATCTCCTATTTTTCCTAACAGGGCATCTTGTATAAGAACTATTCGGTATATACTGTATTAACTGACCGTCAGTTGTGTCAGGCGATTAGCCAGAGCCTGAACTTTGCTAAACCTTGTGAAGGTTTTTTTTTTTTTTTTCCTCCCCTCACCTAACCTACCACTACCCCCCCTCATTACACACAGCAAGATGAGCATCCAAAACAGCAAATTCCAAACACATAGCCTCAACTTTACCACAATCAATGCCAAGGGACTAAACAACCCGGGGAAGAGGTCTATAGCTTTTCATGAATTAAAAAACTTACACAGCCATGTCCTATTCCTGCAAGAAACACATTTTTCAAAAGGTAAAGAACCTAAATGGCATAACACACAATATCCCTCAGCTTATCTGGCATCTGGCACCTCAAAAAAATGTGGGGTGGGAATCCTGATCCACCACTCGATCCCCTTTAAACACATTCACACAGAGAGGGACCCAGAAGGTCGCTTCATTGTTCTGACTGGTACACTTTATGATCACCCAATAACTTTAGCTTCCCTATACGCACCAAACAACAACCAACACTTATTTCTTAAACGATTCTCTAAATCACTGCTGGATTTTGCGAAAGGCCCGGTGTTTGTGGCAGGTGATATAAATATTCCACTAGAACCACAACATGACACCTCCAATGGCACTTCTAGTGTCAGTAAAACAATACTCAAATCAGTAAAGGCAACATTAACAGACCTGCTTCTGCACGATACCTGGCGATTAGCACACCCAACATCAAGGGACTATACATACTATTCGCCTCCTTGCGCCAAGTACTCACGTATAGATTACCTATTTACAGATTTGGTTGGCTTGGACATGGTGGGGGAGTGCAAAATAGGACACATTACCTGGTCCGATCACGCCCCAGTCACTGCTGAAGTTTTTTGGCCAGACTTACCTCCAACATCCTATATATGGAGGCTAGATGACACCCTCCTGGATAAGCCCCTAATTAAAACTGAATTACAAAAATCCCTAAACGACTATTTTCTATATAACACTCCTAACCACACTTCGCTACCAGTAATGTGGGACGCACACAAGTGTGTTATAAGAGGTGAAATCCTCAAACACGCAGCCAGATTGCGCAAGCAGTATAGGACTAAACACAAATTGCTCACAGACACAGTCGCAGCCCTTGAAACTAAACATAAACAAAACGCGGCAGACAGCGAGATTAAGCAGCAGCTTCACAACGCTAGATCTGAACTTAATCAACACCTTGCAGATGCTTACCAGAGCAAGATGTTGTCCATAAAACAACATTACCATGAAAATGGAAATAAACCTGGGAGGCTATTAGCCCGATCAATTAGGAGACAACAACTCCGAACACACATTCACAGTATAATAGATAATAAGGGCAACACAGTAAAAAGCAACAAACAAATAGCTAACACTTTCAACCACTATTATAAAGCTTTATATAACATTAACAAAAAATCTGACACACAAACGCAACCACTAGATAAAGAGAGGGCTATAGACGCTTATCTAGCATCCTTGGACCTACCCTGCCTGTCAAACAAGGAAGCTGAAACACTCACTGCGTCTTAACAAATACCTACCGGATCTTATCTCCACAGACCAAGTGGGTTTTGTCCCAGGCAGGGAAGCAAGGGACAACACCTGTAAAGTTATATAGCTGATTGAACACGCGCACAACGAGAAGGTGCCTATGGTGCTATTCTCGACCGACGCAGAGAAGGCCTTCGACCGTGTCGATTGGCTCTTCCTGCGTCGGGTGTTGAAGGCTATGAATTTTGGGAACGCGTTCACAGATATGGTGTTCTCTTTGTATTCTGAACCGAATGCGAGAGTGAGAGTAAATGGGTCCCTCTCGGATACCTTCTGTATCACAAACGGGACGAGACAGGGATGTCCCCTCTCTCCACTTCTGTTTGCCTTATCAATTGAAGCGCTGGCACAGAGGATCCGCAATAATCCTAACATCTCAGGAATTACAATAAAAGAAAACGAATATAAACAAGCGTTATACGCTGATGATATTCTGTATTCCCTCACCAATGTCGAAGTCTCTATCCCAAAACTCCTAGAGGAGCTTGCAACTTATGGCTCCCTCTCTAACTTTCATCTAAACATCACAAAGTCTGAGATCCTTAACATATTAGTCCCGCAGGCGCAATTACTAAATGTATGCGAAGCACACCACATACCAATAGCAAACTCTCACCTAAAATACCTAGGGGTCCTCCTCACAAAAGATCCTCGTGAATTGTTTAAATTAAATTACCTCAAACTGAAAAGTGAAATAATTAGAGATCTCTCCTCTTGGAAGAATAAGCCCCTATCCTGGTTAGGTAAAATTGGAGTCATAAAAATGAACATCCTCCCGCGTATATTATATATACTGCAAATGCTTCCAATCCCTATCCCTAAAGATTTCCTCCCGCAACTACAAGGACTACTAGAGCAGTTCATATGGAATAATATAAAACCTCGACTTCCAAGAAAAACGCTTTATATGTCTAGAGACAGAGGAGGTTTGGGCTTCCCAGAACTAGCATCTTACAGGCAGGCAATATTCCTGCAGAGAATTGTCGAGTGGGCACATAATTCCTCACACAAAGCATGGGTAAAGTTAGATGGCCAAATCCTTAACCTTAACAACATAGGTGTGCTGGCGTACACGTCGCAAACAAACCGCCCGAAAATCACCAACAACTACACTATTATAGCAGAAACCCTAAGAATATGGGACAAGACAGTTAACACCAGTACACATATCTCATCAAAATACTCACCCCTTTTACCAATTATCGAGAACCCAGACCTCCCATACTGTCATCTAGGTACACAAATGAGCAAGCCCTACAGCCTTTGTGAAGGCTCTTTACATTTTACAATGATGGGCGGGAAATTACTACCCCAACAAGATATGATAGAGAAATATGGCACTGTTTTTCTCTCCTGGTTGAGATATAACCAACTTCAACATTACTTAATGCACCATAAAAACAGGGAGAACTTTATGAGAGACCTCACTAAATTTGAATTTTTATGTACGACAAATAAACCTACTAGGCGATTGATCTCACTGTTATATAAACTCCTGTTGGCGCCTTCTGGGTCAGCTCTCCCCTCATACACAAAAACATGGGGCAGGGATCTGGGCAGGGACTTTGACGAGGACACATGGCTTAAATCCTTTAGGTTGATTAGACGTTCTTCCATCTCCGCTAACGTCCAGGAAATCCACTTAAAACTCAATAGCAGATGGTATCTGACTCCAACAAGACTACACAGATGCTATCAGTCAGCTAGCCCCATGTGCTGGAGAGACTGTGGAGAACATGGCACGCTCCTACACATTTGGTGGGAGTGCCCAAAAATAAAAGACTTTTGGCACAGGGTGACTAGCCATATGTCAGACAGGCTGCAGCTCACCATACCAAACACTCCAGAAGCGACCCTTTTATTTCACTTGCCTGAAGTAAAAACGCCGCACATACGAGCATTAATGCTAATAATGCTCACAGGAGCTAAAAAACTTATACCTAGGAAATGGAAGTCAGGGACTATCCCAACTTTGGAGGAGTGGACACATGCAGTTGATGAGCTGCTTATACTAGAGAGATTCCACTACTTTAAAGTCAATCAGATAGACACACACAAAATGATGGTGGCCACATGGAAGGGCACTGGCTTGTGAATAGAATAGATCTGTTGGAGGCAAAATCAGAAACACACCACACACTCCCTTCCCCCGTCCACACCCCCCCTACATGAATCCCCTTCCCCCCTCCTCCTCCCCCTCCTTTTTTTTTTTTTTTTTTTCGACATGTTCAGCAAACGCAAGGTTTTATATGATTAATAGTACTAGTTAGGTTATTGTGAAAGGAGGAGAGTATTTGAAAAGTTAAAAAATATAGCAAGCTTGTCAAGCAAAGAAGTTTATTATAACTTGCATTTACAGGCAAATATTGTGAAATTGGAAGTATGTTCAATTGACACAGATTTGAATATATTTGTTAAAATACAAGCAGAAGAGATGTGTTATGATATGTTTCTACTGTATGCAAAAAAAGGCCTAAGGATAAAGAAGGGTACTGGGTGTCCAATCAATGTTTTTTTCTATTTCCGGGTCATATAAATGATCTCTGGGATTCTAAAATCAATGCCTTAACTGTAATCAATTGTTCACAAGGATGCCATATGTCCTCTTTCATGCTGTTGTTTCAGTTGAGGCTCCGGGAGCCTCTTATAAAAAGGCCTAAGGATAAAGAAGTGTGCTGGGTGTCCAATCAATGTTTTTTTTTATTTCACAGTTGCAAAAAAATTATCTATGGCTTTGTAAAATCTATGCCTTACCTGTCATCTATTGTTCAAAAGGATGCCATATGTCCTCTTTCCTGCCGTTGTTTTTGTTGGGGGTCCGGAACAGTATTCTAAAAAGGCCGAAGGAGAACGACCTGTACTGTACTTGGTGTCCAATCATGGTTTTGTTTTCAATTTCACGGTTCATAATAAATATCGCTGTGTAACTAAAATCAATGCCATACCTGTACTCTGTTGTTCAAAAGGATGGCATATGTGGTGTTTCATTCTGTTGTGGTTGTTGAGGGCCATGGGACAGCGTATAAAACGGCTGAAGGAGAACAACCTGTACAGCCTTGCTCCTCTTTTTAGGCAGGCCAGCTCTTTGCATACATGCCCACCGACTCTGTAACGCATGTCTCTTTTAGGGAGAGTTGCAGCCATAATGCAGGGTCAGAACCTCTGCCTGCAACTGTTATACTCAATTTTGCGAAAGGAAGTAAGCTTACCATGGTTCCCTGCACGCACGTATTGTTGTTATATTTTGGTGAGGGTAATCATGATGGCCATGTAGACCACCACCACTGAGAGTCCTGGAAGTAACAGGGATGAGATGAAAGAGCTAAGAATAGTAGAACTTGAAACAACAGAGTTAGCCATGGGTGTTAGTGCAAGACCGCTTGGCTTTTTTTTGGCTTTGGGTGCGGCTATTCATGCAGGCCATATAGAGCTGCCACCATTCGGTGTTGTATCAGGTATTAAACTAATAAGAACAGTACTACCAAAATACAGCCAATGAAGGGCCTTATGAAGACTGAGCCAAGGTTGGATTGTAGTATTTGGTTAGGCTAATCATGATGGCCATGTAGACCACAACCGAGAGTCCTGGAAGTAACAGGGATGATGAGATGAAAGTGCTAAGAATAGTACTACTTGAAACAACAGAGTTAGCCATGGGTGTTAATCCAAGACCGCTTGGATTTATTTTTGTATTGGGTGCGGCTAATCATGCAGGCCATATAGAGCTGCCACCATTCGGTGTTGTATCAGCTATAAAAATAATAAGAACTGTACTATCAAAATACAGACAATGAAGGGCCTATGAAGACTGAGCAAAGGTTGGATTGTAGTATTTTGTTCGGCTAATCATGATGGCCATGTAGACCACCCGTAACAGGGATGAAAGTGCTAAGAATAGTACTAATTGAAACAACCGAGTTAGCCATGGGTGTTAGTCTAAGACCACTCAGCTTTTTTTGGGGTTTGGGTGCAGCTAATCATGAAGGCCAGATAGACCTGCCACCATTTGGTGTTGTAACAGGTATTAAACTGCAAAGAACAGTACTACTTAACACAACCTACTTACCATGGGTCCCAGAGCATATGTTTGGTTATTTTATTTTGTAAGGGTAATCATGCAGGCCATATAGACCTCCACCGATAGGGTGAGTATGAGTAACAGCTATTAAAATGCTAAGGACATTACTAATTAACACAACATAGTTACCATGGGTCGCAGACCAAGAGCAGATGTCTTATTATTATATTTTGTATGGGTAATCATCCAGGCCGTATAGACCTCACCAAGGGGGAGTTACAGAGATTAAAGTGCTAAGAATGGTAGTACTTAAAACACAACCTAGTTAAAATGGGTACTAGACCGCATGTCTTATTATTATATTTTTTCAGGGTAATCAGGCAGGCCATATAGAACACCCCCGATGGGGGGGGGGGAACAGGGATTAAAGTGCTAAGAAAAGTACTAATTAACACAAGCTAGTTATCATGGGTCCAACACCGTGTGTCTTGATGTTATACTTTGTCAGGGTAATCATGCAGGCCATATAGACCTCCCTTGATAGGGGGAGTAACAGGGATTACAGTTATAAGAATAGTACTACTTAAACACAACCTAATTACCATGGGTCCAAGACCAGATGTTTTATTATTATACTTTGTCAGGCTAATCATGCAGGCCATATAGAGCTCTAACAAAAGGGGGGGTAAGAGGGATTCAAGTGATAAGAAAAGTTTTACTTAACACAACAAAATTACCATGGGTCCCAGACCACGTGTCTTGTTGTTATACTTTGTCAGGGTAATCATAACCGCCATATAGACCTCCACCAATAGGGGGAGTTACAGGGCTGAAAGTGCGAAGAACAGTACTACTTAACACAACCTAGTTGGGTCCAAGAACGCATGTTTAATTATTAGTCTTTATTAGGGTAATTATATATCTAACAAATCTATCTATTTCTCTTCTATCGATTCTATCTATCAATCTATGTATATCTATCTATCCTATCTATCAATCTATCTTCTGTCCGGGATGTTTTGAGACAGCCACTTTGGGAATGTTAGTTGATTTAGGCCCATTATGGCTTAAAAGCAGACTCTGCATAAACTATGTAATTTTCCATGGGAGTTTTGCCAGGGATCCCCCTCCAGCATGCGACAGTCCAGGTGTTAGTACCCTTGAAACAACTTTTCCATCACTATTGTGGCCAGAAAGAGTCCTTGTAGGTTTTAAAGTTTGCATGCCTATTGAATTTGAGTCCGCCGTTCGTGAACGGAAAATTTTAGGTTCGCGACATCACTAATGGTGACTTGGGACTTCTATGGAATGAGCGCTATCAGTTTTTGTACTATTATATATATATATATATATATATATATACATATGTATATATATGTATATATATATATATATATATGTATAATATATGTATATATATATATTTATATAAATATATATATATATATTTTTTGTATATACACATATAGTGTGATAGGGTTAAAATAAAGTCTTTATTAAATATAATTTGAATTCATGGGTATATACTTTTTAAGGTTTTATATATATTTATATATATATATATATATATATATATATATGTACACAGTATCCCACAAAAGTGAGTACACCCCTCACATTTTTATAAATATTTTATTATATCTTTTCATGTGACAACACTGAAGAAATGGCACTTTGCTACAATGTAAAGTAGTGAGTGTACAGCCTGTATAACAGTGTAAATTTGCTGTGCCCTCAAAATAACTCAACACACAGCCATTAATGTCTATACCGTTGGCAACAAAAGTGAGTACACCCCTCACATTTTTGTAAATATTTTATTATATATATTTTCATGTGACAACACTGAAGAAATGACACTTTGCTACAATGTAAAGTAGTGAGTGTACAGCCTGTATAACAGTGTAAATTTGCTGTGCCCTCAAAATAACTCAACACACAGCCATTAATGTCTATACCGTTGGCAACAAAAGTGAGTACACCCGTAAGTGGAAATGTCCAAATTGGGCCCAAAGTGCCAATATTTTGTGTGGCCACCATTATTTTCCAGCAATGCCTTAACCGAGGGCATGGAATTCACCAGAGCTTCACAGATTGCCACTGGAGTCCTCTCTCACTCCTCCATGACGACATCACGGAGCTTGTGGATGTTAGAGACCTTGCGCTCCCTCACCTTCAATTTGAGGATGACCTACAGATGCTCAATAGGGTTTAGGTCTGGAGACATGATTGACTGCATAGCATATAGGGTGTGTTAGACCTGGCAGCTTTTTGGCGTGTCTCCCCTGTCTTTTTGCCTTCTGACCTCCTGGTTTTGGACTCTGTTTTTGCTGGTTTATTGTCTCTGCGCACTTTACCACTGCTAATTAGTGCTGAAGTGCAAGTGCCCCCTAGGTAAATTGTACTGTTGATTGGTTTATCCATGATTGGCATATTTGATTTACTGGTAAGTCCCTAGTAAAGTGCACTAGAGGTTCCCAGGGCCTGTAAATCAAATGCTACTAGTGGGCCTGCAGCACTGGTTGTGCCACCCACATAAGTAGCCCTGTAATCATGTCTCAGACCTGCCACCGCAGTGTCTGTGTGTGCAGTTTTCAACTGCCAATTCGACTTGGCAAGTGTACCCACTTGCCAGGCCTAAACCTTCCCTTTTCTTACATGTAAGACACCCCTAGGTAGCCCCATGGGCAGGCTGCAGTGTATGGTTAAGGTAGGACATATAGTAATATGGTTTATATGTCTTAACAGTGAAATACTGCCAAATTCGGTTTTCACTGTTGCAAGACCTCTCTCTCTCATAGGTTAACATACCTTTATAAATGATTAAAGCGTAGATTCCCTTTGAGAGCAGATGGACAGGTGGAGTTTGGGGTCCCTGAGCTCACAATTTAAAAATACATCTTTTAGTAAAGTTGGTTTTGAGATTGTGTGTTCGAAAATGCCACTTTTAGAAAGTGAGCATTTTCTTGCTTAAACCATTCTGTGACTCTGCCTTGTTTGTGGATTCCCTGTCTGGGTCAGTTTGACAGTTGGGCTGTTTGCACCTCTCACTAGACAGTGACACAAAGGGAGCTGGGGTGTAGCCCGCATTTCCTGATGAGCCATCTCTGCTAGGAGGGAGGGGAGGAGTGGTCATTCACACCTGAAAGGACTGTGCCTGCCCTCAAACAATGCAGACTCCAACCCCCTGGTGTGTGCCTGAGGCCTTGCCTGGGCAAGGCAGGATTTCACAAGCAAGTGATGATCTTCTTTGAAGTAAACCTACTTCAAAGGCCAAAATGGGTATAAGAAGAGCACCCAAAACTACAGACTTTAGAATCTTTCTGGAATCTTCCTAGGATCTTTCTGGACTCACGAGGAACCTCTGCAAGGAGAAGAGCTGAAGGAGGAGTACTGTCCCTTTGCTGTGTTGCTTTGCTGGACTGGCCTGCAGTTGTTGCTTATGCCTGAAAAGAGTGCAAAGGGTAAACTTTGCTGTGTGTCCTGCTTGAGAAAGTTCTCCAAGGGATTTGAGTAGAGCTTGCCTCCTGTTGGAAGTCTCAGGGACACCAAAGACTTCAGTTTTCTCGACCTGCAGTACTGGGAACTGTGTGTTTTGTGCTGTTCAAGAGGAGAAATCACTGCAACGCCGCCACCGACGCCACTGGCCTGCACCCTGCTCGCACCACGACCTGTGGGCCCCGCACTCCGGCATCGCCCGCTCGTGAGGTACACAAAGCACCGGCCCACCAACGCCAGCACCATCGACTCCAGTGTCGTCACCAGGCATCCCTGCCTGCACTGTGACCTGTGGACACCGACCGTCGCACCGCCCCACTTCACACCGCAGCTCTGGTCTCACCGATGCCACTGGACGTCGTCACCGAGCCACTGCCTGCACTGTAACCTGTGGCCACTGCACGACGCATCGTCCCACTTCGCACCGCAGCCTAAACGCCGGCGCACCTGACTTCATCAGCCTGGAGTCCGATCCGCAACGCGTGTGAACGCCAAGGGCCCGACGACTCCTGCACCGACTCCGGAAGCGACGCCGCTCTCCGGAGCTCACCGCAAAGATCACGACGCCCTGCAAATCCAAGGTACTGTTTGCGGGTCTTCCCGACACCGTAGCTGGCCCGCGACGCCGTGGCCGGCCTGAACTGTTGGTTTTGTGTATCACAACGCCGTGATAGCCCCAGGTGGAGCTATCGACTGCAAGGAACTGTGTTTTTGAATACATAGGGTCCCTACTTGGACAGGGTGCAAACCGACTCCCAACTGGAGACCTCATTTCTAACACTGGTGGCAGCGGAAGGATAGCATTTGCACTTGACTTACAGTGATTGTTGTACACTACTACCATATCGCAGACCATTACATGCCACATACAGATTTCTATTTCTGGTTTTCTCTTTGACCTATTTTTGTTCAAGTGAACTCCAACAACATCATGTCTCAATCGAGAGCATCTTCAGTTGCATCCCAGGATTTGGCTTTTGAGGAGGATAGGCTGGAAACCTATACCATGAAGGAACTGAAGACAGTTTGTAAAAACCTCAAAGTTCAGGTAAGAGGCCTCACCAAGAAGGATGAGCTACAAAAGGCGCTGAGGGCCTGGGTAGCCACCAGAGCTGCCAGTGGGCAGGCTGAGGATCCAAATGGAGAGTCTGCTGACACAAATCCTAGGGAAGATGTACTAAGGGTGCAGGAGCTGCTGGGGGGAGGCACCTCCTGGTTCATGCAGCAGTGTTGGTTCTAAGAGCCTGACTCCAGAGGAGCTGGAGGACAGGAGGGAAGCCAGGAGACACCAGATTGAGTTGGAGAGATTGAAAATGGTGGAGAAGAAAATGCTTTTGGAGCATGAGCTTAAAGTAAAAGAGCTGTATGTGAGGAGCAGGTCCAGCCAGGATGGTGGCAGTCATACAGAATTGTGCACATTCCTAAATACGTAGGGAGAGAGTACAAGAAGGGAGATGACATACAGAGGTGGTTTCATGGATATGAAGCATCCATCCACATGAATTGGGTCCCTGAGAAGAATTGGGGGGCTGGATTGTGGAACCACTTCACAGAGGAGGGGAGGGACACTTTGCTTGCTTTGGGCAAGGGGTACAACCTCACCTATGCTGACATGAAGGAGGCCCTTCTCACTCTGTATGGTCTCACTCCTGACAAGTACAGGGATCAGTTTAGGCAAAGTAAGAAAACTGAGTCCCAGACCTGGTTAGAATGTGTAGATTTGTTTTGCAGAGCACTGGATTGTTGGGTGAAGGGCAGCAATGTGACAGATTTTCAGGGGCTATACAACTTAATTGCGTGGGAGCACATGTCTAGTCTATGTATTTCAGAGCTGCGCCAGCACTTAACTGACTAACCCCAGGAAGCTTGCTATGGAGGCGGACCGCTGGGTGAGTACCAGAGTCCACAAAAAGGTATATGGGAGAGATTCTGCCAAAGGTGGGAAGGGTTCCCAGCAGCAGAGTGGGGGGGGGGGGGCAAGGGTAAACCAAAGGAGTATTCCAAAGGGCCCCAATCTAGTTACCCGGGTAGGAGATCCCACCCCCCCAGGAGATAAGAAACCATGGGCCTCTGCAGGAAAGCCTGCAGAGGCAGGGCACCGTAAATGCTTTGCTTGTGACCAGGAGGGTCACATGAAGGGAGATCCCAAGTGGACACCACCACCCAGCGGTGGGCAGACAAAGGGGTTGGCCAGTGTAGCGCTTGGGGAGGAGGTGGTCCCAGGGGGGTGTGGGGATCCCACAGAGATGACCCTTGTCTCACTAGGGGATGGTGAGATGGTCCAGAGAAACCTAATGCCTGATAACACTAAAAAATACAGACAGTGGGTGACGATCAATGGGCAGAGGGTAGAGGCTCTGAGAGATACTGGAGCCTGTGTGACCACGGTCTGGTGTCACCTGGTGTCTGAAGAGCACATAGTCCCTGGTGTATTCAACCAAGTAGTTGCAGTGGACAGCTCGGAGCGCCGATGTAAGGCGGCGCAGGTTCCCTTTGAGTGGGGAGGGGTCCCAGGTTCCTTGAGGGTAGCTGTGAGTCCCACCATGCCAGTTGACTATCTGCTGGGCAACGACCTGGAGACTTCAGCCTGGAAGGAGGTGGAGCTCAGGTTGCACTTGGGGATGTTAGGGTTGCCAGAGTGGGCGTGCGTGACCACTCGGTCCATGGCAGCCAATCAGGGTGATCAGACGGACCTGGAGCCTGAAACAGTGGCCCAGGTGACTGCCACAAGAAAGGGCAAGGGGTGCGGGAAACCGGCCCCAGAGGTTCCCACGGTCCGGGAGGAGGCTGACCTTGAGGGGAAGCCCCGGCACCTACCGGGGAGCAAGTGGCTGAACTGGGAGACCTACCAGAGCTGACCCATTGGCAGCAAGAGGGGGGTCCCACCAGGGAGGAGTTCTGCGCAGAGCAGAAGGTGTGCCCTACTCTCCTGGGTCTAAGGCAGCAGGTCAAAGACCAGGCAGCTGGGCTAAGCCCAAAGGTCACCTGATTTACTGGGATAATGATCTCCTGTACAGCAAGCCTAAGGTTGCTGAACCTGGGGCAGCCCGTGTGCTGGTGGTACCCCAGCGCTTCAGAGCCTTCCTACTGGGTTTGGCTCATGATGTGCCTCTTGCAGGACATTTGGGGCAAGGCAAGATCTTTGACCGGCTTGTCACCCACTTTCATTGGCCCCAGATGAGAAAACATTCTGATGCATTCTGAAGATCCTGTCAAACTTGCCAAGCAAGTGGCAAAAGTGTAGGGAAGGGTAAGGCCCCCTCCAACCCTTTCATGTCGTGAGCACCCCTTTTGAGCGGGTGGGCATTGACATAGTAGGGTCTCCCTCTGGACCCCAAGACAGCCCTAGGCAACAGGTTCATCCTGGTCTTGGTGGACCATGCCACCCGGTACCCGGAAGCTATCCCGCTGAGGACAGTAACCGCACCCGTTGTGGCCAGGGCACTGATGGGAATCTTTACCCGAGTGGGTTTCCCCAAGGAGGTGGTATCTGACCGGGGTACCAATTTTATGTCCATGTATATAAAAGCCATGTGGAAGGAATGTGGAGTGAACTACAAATTCACCACTCCTTACCACCCCCAAAGTAACGGGTTGGTTGAGAGATTCAACCGAACCCTGAAAGGCATGATTGGGGGTCTCTCAGACTCCATGAGGCGTAAGTGGGACGTCCTCTAACCCTGCCTTCTCTTTGCCTACCGGGAAGTACCACAGAAGGGGGTGGGGGCTTTAGCCCCTTTGAACTGTTATATGGGCACCCAGTCAGAGGACCTCTGAGTCTGGTGAAGGAGGGCTGGGAGCAAGCTCCTAGGAAGCCACCCCAGGATGTATTTAGTTACATGCTGGCCTTTCGGAACCAGACCACCTGCTTCCGGAAGCTCACGCAAGAGAACCTTGGGGCGAGCCAGGAGGACATGAAACGCTGGTATGACCAGAATACCACTCTGGTTGAGTTTCAGCCTGGCCAAAAAGTGTGGGTCATGGCCCCCGTAGAGCCTTGTGCTCTGCAGGACAGGTGGTCAGGGCAATTTGAGGTGAAGGAGCGCAAGAGTGACCTTACCTACTTGGTGGACTTGCAGACTCCTAGGAACCCCTTGAGGGTCCTACATGTAAACCGCCTCAAACCACAGTTCGAGAGGTCCGAGTTAACCATGCTTCTGGCAACAGATGATGGGATGGAAGAGGAGAGAGAACCTCTCCCTGACCTCCTGTCTGCCAAGGAGCAGGATGGGTCAGTAGAAGGTGTGGTCCTCTCCCCTTCTCTAACTCTAGAACAACAGAGTGAGTGTCGCCAGTTACTGGAACACTTTGCAACTCTGTTCTCACTCGCTCCAGGGGTCACCCATCTATGCATGCATGATGTGGACACTGGAGACAGCTTGCCTGTGAAAAACAAGGTTTACAGGTTGGCTGACAGAGTGAAGGCCAGCATCAAGAAGGAGGTTTCCAAGATGTTGGCTCTAGGGATGATTGAGCGCTCCAGCAGCCCTTGGTCCAGCCCAGTGGTTCTGGTACCCAAGCCTGCTGCACCTGGTGCCACACCAGAACTTCGGTTCTGTGTGGACTACCGGGGGCTCAATACCGTCACCAATGAGGTCATAGATCGGTTAGGGGCAGCCAAGTTCCTCAGCACGTTTGATTTAACGTCGGGGTACTGGCAGATTGCCTTAACTAAGGGGGCCAAGGAGAGGTCAGCGTTCTCAACACCAGAGGGGCACTTCCAGTTCTGTGTCATGCCCTTCGGGTTGAAGAACGCCCCTGCCACCTTCCAGAGGTTGGTCAATCAGGTCCTGGCTGGGCTTGAAAACTTCAGTGCCGCTTACCTAGACAACATTGCTGTTTTCAGCTTCAGTTGGGAGGACCACCTGCACCACCTCTGGGAAGTGTTGAAGGTGCTGCAAGTCGCAGGTCTTACTATCAAGGCCAGTAAGTGCAAGATAAGGCAGGGCTCAGTGGTGTACTTAGGACACGAGGTAGGGAGTGGCCGGGTGGTACCCCTACAACCCAAAGTTGATGCCATTCGGGCTTGGGCAACCCCCAAGACCCAGACAGAGGTGAGAGCCTTCTTAGGCCTCACCGGGTACTACAGGAGATTTGTCAAGGGATATGGCACCATTGTTGCCCCCTTGACAAAGCTGACTTCTAAGAAGCAGCCCAGACAGGTGATCTGGACTGAGGCGTGCCAGACCATGTTTGACACTCTAAAGGAAGCCATGTGCATGGCCCCCGTGCTACTGGCCCCTGACTTCTCCAAGGAGTTTGTGGTACAGACAGATGCTTCTAAGCATGGTGTGGGAGCAGTACTTTTGCAGCTAAACAAAGAGGGCCTAGACCAGCCTGTAGTCTTCCTTAGCAGGAGAATACTCCCCAGGGAACAAAGGTGGAGTGCAATTGAAAGGGAAGCTTTTGCTGGGGTCTGGGCACTGAAGAAGCTAAGACCCTACTTGTTTGGGTCTCACTTCCGGGTTCAGATGGACCACAGGCCCCTCAGATGGTTAATGCAGATGAGGGGTGAGAACCCAAAACTGTTGAGGTGGTCCATTTCCCTACAGGGGATGGACTTTACGGTGGAACACCGCCCTGGTACAGAATACGCCAACGCTGATGGTCTGTCCAGGTTCTTCCGCCTTAGTGAGGAGGACTCCCCAAGGGTTGGGTAGTTCCCCCTACTCTCAGCTGGAGGGGACATGTGTTAGACCTGGCAGCTTTTTGCCTTCTGACCTCCTGGTTTCTGACTCTGTTTTTGCTGGTTTATTGTCTCTGCGCACTTTACCACTGCTAATCAGTGCTAAAGTGCAAGTGCCCCCTAGGTAAATTGTACTGTTGATTGGTTTATCCATGATTGGCATATTTGATTTACTGGTAAGTCCCTAGTAAAGTGCACTTGAGATGCCCAGGGCCTGTAAATCAAATGCTACTAGTGGGCCTGCAGCACTGGTTGTGCCACCCACATAAGTAGCCCTGTAATCATGTCTCAAACCTGCCACCGCAGTGTCTGTGTGTGCAGTTTTCAACTGCCAATTCGACTTGGCAAGTGTACCCACTTGCCAGGACTAAACCTTCCCTTTTCTTACATGTAAGACACCCCTAGGTAGCCCCATGGGCAGGGTGCAGTGTATGGTTAAGGTAGGGCATATAGTAATATGGTTTATATGTCCTAACAGTAAAATACTGCCAAATTCGGTTTTCACTGTTGCAAGACCTATCTCTCTCATAGGTTAACATGGGGGCTACCTTTATAAATGATTAAAGCGTAGATTCCCTTTGAGAGCAGATGGAAAGTTGGAGTTTGGGGTCCCTGAGCTCATAATTTAAAAATACATCTTTTAGTAAAGTTGGTTTTTAGATTGTGTGTTCGAAAATGCCACTTTTAGAAAGTGAGCATTTTCTTGCTTAAAGCATTCTGTGACTCTGCCTTATTTGTGGATTCCCTGTCTGTGTCAGTTTAACAGTTGGGCTGTTTACACCTCTCACTAGACAGTGACACAAAGGGAGCTGGGGTGTAGCCCGCATTTCCTGATGAGCCATCTCTGCTAGGAGGGAGGGGAGGAGTGGTCATTCACACCTGAAAGGACTGTGCCTGCCCTCACACAATGCAGACTCCAACCCCCTGATGTGTGCCTGAGGCCTTGCCTGGGCAAGGCAGGATTTCACAAGCAAGTGAGAATCTTCTTTAAAGTAAACCTACGCCGCCACCGACGCCGCTGGCCTGCACCGTGACTTGTCAACGCCGCACGGAGCCGCATTGCTCCGCTTCACACAGCGACCCTGGTCTCATCCACGCAGTCATTGGATGATTTCACCGAGCCGCTGCTCGCACCGCAGCCGGCATCGCCTGCTCACACCGCAGCCTGGGCATCCCCGACGCCGCCGCTCCCTGCACCGTGACCTGTGGACACCGCTCGTGAGGTACACAAAGCACCGCCCCGTCCCGCACTGCAGCCCCGGCCCACCAATGCCAGCACCATCGACTCCAGTGTCGTCACCAGGCATACCTGCCTGCACTGTGACCTGTGGACACTGCCCGTCGCACCGCCCCGCTTCACACCGCAGCCCTGCTCTCACCGACACCGCTGGACGCCGTCACCGAGCCGCTGCCTGCACTGTAACCTGTGGGCACCGCACAACGCATTGTCCCACTTTGCACCGCAGCTCCGATGCCGGCGCACCTGACTTCATCAGCCCGGAGTTCGATCCGCAACGCGTGTGAACGCCAAGGGCCCGACGACTCCTGCACCGACTCCGGAAGCGACGCCGCTCTCCGGAGCTCACTGCAAGGATCACGACGCCCTGCAAATCCAAGTTACTGTTTGCGGGGCTTCCCGACACCGTAGCTGGCCCGCGACGCCGCGGCCGGCCTGAACTGTTGAGTGAGGGTCCCTACTTGAACAGGGTGCAAACCGACTGCCAACTGGAGACCCCATTTTTAACAGGGTGTAAATTTAGGAAACCTAGATCCACACGATCATCTGCCCAGGTCTTATCCTGCACTTATAACATGTGAGACAGGAATTGTGATGTCATCACTTATTATTTAAAGGGCCTTTGTTCAGTATGCTTTGCCCTTGCGTTGTCTCAGACCTGTCTCAGACCTGTTTGTGAGCGTTCCTCTGTATTACCTGGCTGTCTGACATCCCTCCTGGTTCCTGATCCCTGGCTTGTTCCTGACTCTGCTGTTTTCCTGATTCCGGCTCGTCTGACTACCAGCTCTGGTTTTGACTCCTAGCTTGTTATTTGACTTGTGGACTCTTTATTATTTTTTGCTTTTAATAAAGGTGTGATTATTTTTGCACTTCTCGTCTCAGTCTGATTCCTGGCACCCTGACATTACGCAAGGGACATGAATCCTGATGGTGCTAATAATCCACCTTTACCTGCCATCATTTCCAGGATGGATGTACAGGATCACCGCTTGGATCAATTTGCACTAGCCCTGCAAACCCTGCTGACTCGCACTGCACATTTGGACCAAAGTATCCCGCCAGTTATGGCTGCTCCTGTTTCCACTGATGCACCTATGCCTACCAGGAGCTTGTCTGGTTCTGCACCTCTACCTCA
Source organism: Bombina bombina (assembly GCF_027579735.1). Taxonomy (NCBI): domain Eukaryota; kingdom Metazoa; phylum Chordata; class Amphibia; order Anura; family Bombinatoridae; genus Bombina; species Bombina bombina. The sequence goes on from NC_069499.1 coordinate 952,413,303, forward strand.
GCGATATGGAGGCGATCCTAATCAGTGCAGAGGGTTTTTGAACCAGGTGGGCATTTACTTTGAGATGTTACCTCAGGCGTTTCCCTCTGACAGAGCTAAGGTGGGATTTCTCATCTCGTTACACTCTGACTCAGCTCTTGCCTGGGCTAATCCCTTGTGGGAGACTAATAAACCTGTGATTTCAAATTACCCTGAATTTGTGGCCTCCTTTCGAAGGGTATTTGATGTTCCAGCTCGCTCCTCCTCTGCTGCTAAACGACTCATGTCCATTCAGCAAGGTACAAGATCTGTTGCTCAGTATGCCATTGAGTTCCGTACGCTTGCAGCAGAGGTAGGCTGGAACAATGAAGCCCTTTTTGCCGCCTTCTTTCATGGGCTCTCTGATGCGATTAAAGACGAAGTTGCTGCCAGAGATTTACCAGAAGATCTTGAGGCATTGGTGTCTTTTTTGATCCTAATTGACATCAGACTAAGTAAGAGGCCTTCTTTCAAGGAGGGCTTGCGGAAGCCTCCTGTACCGTTGTCTCCTACGTGTTCGTTCCCACCCATGCCTCCCTCTCCTCCCATGCCTCCTGGTCCAGAGTCACCAGGTACTGCTGAGCCGATGCAGTTGGGATTCACACATCTCTCCACGGCGGAGAGGGCCTTTAGGAGGAGGGAGGGGCTCTGCCTCTATTGTGGGTTACAGGGCCACCTTTTGAAGTCTTGTCCTACACGGCCGGGAAATGCTCACACCTAAGGTCCTGTCGGGGCAGACCTGAGGTGATTTATCCTTGTCCCTGGAACCGCTAAAGGAGAAACCTTTGGTCACGGTATTCCTTTCCTGGGTGGACTCCTCCATAGTCACCCAGGCTCTTGTTGACTCCGGTGCTGCAGGCTATTTCATTGACAGTGCTTTTGTATCGAAGCACTCCATTCCTGTTTTGCCTCGGTCCGTTCCGCTTGCTATTGAGGCCATTGATGGCAGGCCCCTTCAGCCCGCACTCGTTACTCACGAAACCGCTCCGTTGTCCATGGCTGTTGGGGCTCTCCATTTTGAAACCCTCCAGTTCCAGGTGATGAACTCTCCGCATTTTCCGGTTGTTCTGGGTTATCCCTGGCTCCAAAAGCACAATCCCAGTCTCGACTGGCGCAGGTCCGAAATTTTGTCATGGTCTCCGCAATGCATTTCCACTTGTCTTCAGAAATCAGTTAAAGTCTTGTGCACTTCTTCAGTATCTCAATTGCCAGAGGTGTACCGAGAGTTCCTAGACGTTTTTGACAAGGTGCGTGCCGGTACGTTGCCTCCTCACCGGTCTTACGATTGTGCCATAGACCTGCAACCTGGAGCCATTCCTCCTCTGGGCCGGGTTTACCCTCTGTCTGTTGCAGAGAATTGTGCTATGGAGGAGTATGTTTCCGATGCTCTGTCGCGGGGGATCATCCACAAATCCTGCTCTCCTGCAGGAGCTGGCTTCTTCTTTGTGAAGAAAAAGGGTGGCGAGTTAAGACCATGCATCGATTATAGGGGTCTTAATCGTCTTACCATTAAGAATGCTTACCCTATTCCGCTGATTACGGAACTCTTTGACCGCCTCAAGGGCCACGAATGGAAAACGGCATTTAACACCAGGAGCGGGCATTATGAGTATCTTGTAATGCCCTTTGGCCTATGAAATGCTCCTGCTGTTTTCCAGGAATTTTTTTAATGATGTCCTACGAGATATGTTGCAACAGTGTGTTGTGGTGTACTTAGACGACATCCTCATACACTCACCCACACTTGAGGCTCTTCGTTCTGATGTTACACAGGTTCTTCAGAGACTACGTGAGAACAGCCTGTTTTGTAAACTTGAGAAATGTGAGTTCCATCAGACTCAAGTAACCTTCCTAGGTTATGTTATCTCCGTTGCAGAGTTCTCCATGGATCCTGACAAGTTATCTGCAGTTCTGCAGTGGCCTCGCCCAGTTGGTCTTCGGTCTATTCAACGTTTTTTGGGGTTCACCAATTACTATAGAAAGTTTATTAAAATCTTTTCTTCCTTGGTCAAACCTATCACAGACATGACCCGTAAAGAGAATGATCCACTCCATTGGTCACCTACTGCCATTAAGGCCTTTGATAGTCTTAAGACTGCCTTTGCTGCTGCTTCAGTTCTGGCTCATCCTAACCCTGTCCTGCCTTTCGTTCTTGAGGTCAATGCGTCTGAGACTGGAGTAGGTGCTCTCTTGTCTCAACGTCCTACACCTGACGGTTCCTTGCATCTGTGTGGTTTCTTAAGAAATTGTCTCCAGCGGAGTGCAATTATGAAATTGGCGACAGGGAATTACTGGCTATAATTTTGGCACTCAAGGAATGGAGGCCTCTTCTCGAGGGCACTAGCGTGCCAGTGCTCATTCTTACTGACCACAAGAATTTAACTTATCTATCTGAAGCAAAACGTGTGTCGCCCCGACAGGCCACATGGGCGCTATTTTTGTCTCGGTTTAATTATGTGGTCTCCTACTTGCCTGGTAGTAAGAATGTTATGGCTGATGCCCTCTCTCGACAATTTTCACCTCTGTCCAAGGAGGAGTCTGTACCTACTCCAGTTATACCTCCTGACCATATTTTGGCTACCATATGTACTAATTTGACTTCTCCCTTGGGGGAGGAGATCCTGGCTGCATAAACCAATGCACCTCCTGAGAAACCTAGAGGTAAGTGTTTTGTTCCTGAGAATCTTCGAACTAAACTTTTGCACACTTACCACTATCCTAAAGCCGCAGGTCACCCAGGCAAGAACCAAATGATTTGGTCTGTCACTCGACAATTCTGGTGGCCAGGTCACCACAATAATTGGTCTGAACTGTTACCATGGGCAGAGTTTGCTCGTAATAGTGCTATTAATGCTTCCTTCAAGTTATCCCCGTTCATGGCGAATTATGGGTTTCAACCATCCTTATTGCCTGATTCATTCATGTCTCAGGGTATTCCGGCTTTGGAGGAGCATCTTCGGCAACTCCGTTCCACGTGGGTGCAGATTCAGGATTGCCTTCATCGTTCTATGCAGCGCCAAAAGTTCCAGGCTGATCGTAGGCGTCTGCCTGCACCTTCCTACCAGGTTGGTGAGAGAGTTTGGCTGTCCTCCCGCAACTTGAACCTTCGTGTGCCTTCCAATAAACTGGCTCCCCTTTTATGTTGGTCCTTTTCGAATACTCCGACGGGTCAATCCTGTGGCCTACGCTCTTGACCTTCCTCCTGCAATTTCATGTCTCCCTCTTAAAACCATTGGTTTGTAATCGGTTTACCACTGACTCTCGTATGTCCAGGGGCCGCGTACAGTATTTGGTTCATTGGAGGGGCTACGGTCCAGAGGAGCGTTCATGGGTTCCCTCCTCTGATGTTCATGCTCCCGCCCTCCTCCGTGCCTTCCATGCCCGTTTCTCCAATAAGCCTCTTGTCCTCCCGCGGGGGAGGGGTCATTGAGGGGAGGGTACTCTCACGTTTTTTTCCTGACTTGTTTGCCATGTGCTGCTGGCAGCCATTTTACTCACCTCTCTTGCTGACTTTGGTGCATTCTGGGAGATGCTGCTCACTTCCTGTACTTCCTTTTATGGCCAGACTGGTTTACATCATCCATGTGAGACAGGATGCAGTCTCAGAATTGTGATGTCATTACTTATTATTTAAAGGGCCTTTGTTCAGTATGCTTTGCCCTTGCGTTGTCTCAGACCTGTTTGTGAGAGTTCCTGTGTATTACCTGGCTGTCTGACATCCCTCCTGGTTCCTGATCCCTGGCTTGTTCCTGACTCTGCTGTTTTCCTGATTCCGGCTCGTCTGACTATTCGTTTTGGCTCCTGACTTGGCTCGTCTGACTACCAGCCCTGGTTTTGACTCCTGGCTTGTTATTTGACTTGTGGACTCTTTATTTTTTGCTTTTAATAAAGGTGTGATTATTTTTGCACTTCTCGTCTCAGTCTGATTCCTGGCACCCTGACACATACATCTCTATAAGCTTCTTTAAAATTGTGGATACGTATTTGAAGGTACTTTGCTTTCCTGACCGGTCAGGTTTTCTATGTGCAATATATGCGAATATTTTATTAACTTTTTCACTAGACACTTTGTTTCAGTTTAGGCTGTTTTGACCTACTCACCAGTCTATAATTGCCTTGTTTATCTTACAGGGGATGGTGTGTCTATGTAGCGAATTTTCTGTACCAATAAATTGATACTCTGTTTATTATAGAGCTGTGTATCCTGTCATAAAAGAGTGCTGAATTCCCTGTCTTTTTGAAGCAAAATATATTTTTTGCTTCTCTCTTACTCATATGTTCTTGATTTATTTATATATATATATGATATATATATAAACTACTGTGGTGGCCCCTGACTGCTAAATCATTCTGTTTGGGATTGCAAACAAAGATGAGGATCCTAACTAACCAGGTGGAGCAGGTTAGGGCAGCACAGGGAAGCGATGTGCCTTCTAGAGGACCTTGCCTCTCACCGAAGCAGAGCAGCTGACTTTATGGTTAGACAAGGTTCTAATTGAGCCTGAATTTGTGTTCCCAGAGCTTATCCTCCCTCATAAATCTGCAGGAGAAATTAAACTTACACAGTTCTGACTGGTTCACTTACGTGGTAATCGTAAATGTAAATTACTTTTTGACAATTTATGTATTGTGAACCCCCACTTGAATAACCCACTATCCGCCACTGTAACTGCATGTAATAGACACTACTATAAAGAACAATATGCATGGATACTGATCTAAAAATCCAGTATAAAACCTTTTAAAAAATTACTTAGAAGCTCACAGTTTAGCACTGTTGATAAGGTTAGGCTGCAACACCCAGTGAAAGGGGCTGGGAAAACAAAAATAGACACTCTCCCCTCCCTGAATATGAAAAGACAGATAACAAACAGGAGCCAAAAGGATTATGTAAACACATGCATACATCTGACACTGTGGGGCTTTGTTAGGAGTCTGAAAATCACCATAATGTTATTAAAAAATAAGTAAAATTATACATTGTTACAAAAACACTCCCGGATGGGCTATATAAATGGATCATCTACAACACATTGATGCAAAGAAAATTCTAGTGTACAATGTCCCTTTAAGGCAAGAAATCAAACTAGATGTCAAATCAAAACTGCCTTATTCTAATGGCAAACCAGATAAAGAGGCCCACAGGAAAGAGCAAACAATTCAGAAATTCTTCTAACAGCAAACTGCTAATAGAAACAAAACCTTTCAAGACAAAAGCTGAATATCCAAATAGGTACATAGGCTCAAAAAAGAGTAACCTGCAAAAGTCTTAGAACCAAAGCAAGGCTCCAAAGAGGAGAAAATATGCTTACCTGATAAATTAATTTATTTCATGGTGGTGAGAATCCACTATCTATAACTCCTGGGAATTATACTCCTCACCACTAGTAGGAAGCAAAGATCCCAAAAATCCAAGAGCCCTTAAAAGCACTCCCACCTTACTGGAAACTAGTATGACATATAGCAAAGCCAGAAAAAAAAGAAGGTAGGGAAAAAAAAGAACAATACAAAAAGGAGCAGAGAAAAGAGGTGCATACTTGAAATGCCGCTACAAAAAAACAATCAAAATAGAAAACAGTGGGCGGGGGCTCTTGAAGTCTCACCACAATGAAAGAAATTTATCAAGTGTGTATATATATATATATATATATACATACATATACATATACATACACAATAATATTTAATGCCCAGCCACCTGAATAACATTCTTACCAAAAGCTGGTTCAGAAGAAGCAAAACATCAAAATGGTAGACTTTAGAAAAAGTATGTAAGGTAGACCAAGTAGCTACCTTGCAAATTGATTAGTTTTAAGGCCCATGAAGTAGCAACTGATCTGGTAGAATGGGCAGTAATCCATTTAGGAGGAGACTGACCCACCTCCAAATAAGTTTTATGGATCATAAACTTTAAGCAAGACAGAAAGAGCAGGGATCTGCCCCTTTAAAGTCTTCCAAACTTTGTGATAAATCTTCCTTTTCACAGTTTTATGCACCTGAATCAAAGTTTCGATGACACAATCAGAAAACCTCTCTGTCTTAAAACTAAGCATTCAATCTCCAAGTCATCAAGTTTAGAGATTTTAGATCCTGAAGAAAAACAGACCTTGAGATAGAAGGTTGTGAAGCAGAGGAAGAGGCCACGGAGGACAACTGGACATCTGCTGCAGATCTGCAAACAAAGTCCTGCAATGCCAAGCTGGAGAAATCCTACTTGATTCTCTCTATTACTCTTGGTAACAGAACAAGAGGTGGACAGATGTAGGCAAAACAACCAAAGAGCTACTAGAGCATCCACAAATTCTGCCTAAGGACCTCACAAATATCTGGGGAGCTTGTTCAAATGAGAAGCGATCAGCTCTACTTCCAGAAGACCCCACAGATCTACAGGGAGTGCAGAATTATTAGGCAAGTTGTATTTTTGAGGATTCATTTTATTATTGAACAACAACCATGTTCTCAATGAACTCAAAAAACTCATTAATATCAAAGCTGAATAGTTTTGGAAGTAGTTTTTAGTTTGTTTTTAGTTATAGCTATTTTAGGGGGATATCTGTGTGTGCAGGTGACTATTACTGTGCATAATTATTAGGCAACTTAACAAAAAACAAATATATACCCATTTCAATTATTTATTTTTACCAGTGAAACCAATATAACATCTCAACATTCACAAATATACATTTCTGACATTCAAAAACAAAACAAAAACAAATCAGTGACCAATATAGACACCTTTCTTTGCAAGGACACTCAAAAGCCTGCCATCCATGGATTCTGTCAGTGTTTTGATCTGTTCACCATCAACATTGCGTGCAGCAGCAACCACAGCCTCCCAGACACTGTTCAGAGAGGTGTACTGTTTTCCCTCCTTGTAAATCTCACATTTGATGATGGACCACAGGTTCTCAATGGGGTTCAGATCAGGTGAACAAGGAGGCCATGTCATTAGATTTTCTTCTTTTATACCCTTTCTTGCCAGCCACGCTGTGGAGTACTTGGACGCGTGTGATGGAGCATTGTCCTGCATGAAAATCATGTTTTTCTTGAAGGATGCAGACTTCTTCCTGTACCACTGCTTGAAGAAGGTGTCTTCCAGAAACTGGCAGTAGGACTGGGAGTTGAGCTTGACTCCATCCTCAACCGGAAAAGGCCCCACAAGCTCATCTTTGATGATACCAGCCCAAACCAGTACTCCACCTCCACCTTGCTGGCGTCTGAGTCGGACTGGAGCTCTCTGCCCTTTACCAATCCAGCCACGGGCCCATCCATCTGGCCCACCAAGACTCACTCTCATTTCATCAGCCCATAAAACCTTAGAAAAATCAGTCTTGAGATATTTCTTGGCCCAGTCTTGACGTTTCAGCTTGTGTGTCTTGTTCAGTGGTGGTCGTCTTTCAGCCTTTCTTACCTTGGCCATGTCTCTGAGTATTGCACACCTTGTGCTTTTGGGCACTCCAGTGATGTTGCAGCTCTGAAATATGGCCAAACTGGTGGCAAGTGGCATCTTGGCAGCTGCACGCTTGACTTTTCTCAGTTCATGGGCAGTTATTTTGCGCCTTGGTTTTTCCACACGCTTCTTGAGACCCTGTTGACTATTTTGAATGAAACGCTTGATTGTTCGATGATCACGCTTCAGAAGCTTTGCAATTTTAAGAGTGCTGCATCCCTCTGCAAGATATCTCACTATTTTTTACTTTTCTGAGCCTGTCAAGTCCTTCTTTTGACCCATTTTGCCAAAGGAAAGGAAGTTGCCTAATAATTATGCACACCTGATATAGGGTGTTGATGTCATTAGACCACACCCCTTCTCATTACAGAGATGCACATCACCTAATATGCTTAATTGGTAGTAGGCTTTCGAGCCTATACAGCTTGGAGTAAGACAACATGCATAAAGAGGATGATGTGGTCAAAATACTCATTTGCCTAATAATTCTGCACTCCCTGTACAATCTGACTGAAGACTTCCACAAGAAACTAAACCCCTGAATGAAGGGATTGGGGACTGAGAAAATCTGCTTCCCAATTGCACTCTCCTGGAATATCTAATGCAGAAATTATACAGGAATTGCTCTCTGCCCACACCAAAATTTGTGAAATCTCCATTGCCAGAGAACTGCAAGCTTCCCTTGAAGATTGATGTAAGCCACTGCTGTGACATTATCTGACTGGAAATGCAGATAAGTCTATTATCAGGAGAGGCCAGAACTGAAGGGCCCTGAAAATTGCATGGAGTTCAAGAATATTTATGGGCAACTAGACCTCCCAAAGTAACCAAATTCCCCTGTACCCCAACAAGAAAGACTTGCATCTGTTGAGATCACAGTCACATCTGTTGAGAACAATGAATTGATGTTTGATCCACCAAGAAAGGGATTTACTTTTTTTGGCATCCAAAAAAATCTTTTGTGCCAACAGATTAATCCCTGCACCACTGATGAAGCATACAGGGCTTATAGATAGAAAAGGAATAGCATCTGAAGCAGCTACAATGAGATCTAAAACTTACATACAAAGAACTACAGAAGGAGAAGGAACTGACTGAAGAGTTACACAAGAGTAACTTCATCCTTCTCTGTTCTGTCAAAGAAAGTGTCATGGACATTGAGTCAATTATTACACCCAAAAGAGTAACCCTGGATGTGTCCAGGAATGAACTGTCCTCTTTGAACTAGAGGAAGAATTGTCCGAATAGTCTCCATATTGAAAGAAGTGGTGGTGAGGAGTATAATTCCCAGGAGTTATAGATAGTGGATTCTCACCACCATGAAATAAATTAATTTATCAGGTAAGCATATTTTCTCCTCTTTGGAGCCTTGCTTTGGTTCTAAGACTTTTGCAGGTTACTCTTTTTTGAGCCTATGTACCTATTTGGATATTCAGCTTTTGTCTTGAAAGGTTTTGTTTCTATTAGCAGTTTGCTGTTAGAAGAATTTCTGAATTGTTTGCTCTATCCTGTGGGCCTCTTTATCTGGTTTGCCATTAGAATAAGGCAGTTTTGATTTGACATCTAGTTTGATTTCTTGCCTTAAAGGGACATTGTACACTAGAATTTTCTTTGCATCAATGTGTTGTAGATGATCCATTTATATAGCCCATCCGGGAGTGTTTTTGTAACAATGTATAATTTTACTTATTTTTTAATAACATTATGGTGATTTTCAGACTCCTAACAAAGCCCCACAGTGTCAGATGTATGCATGTGTTTACATAATCCTTTTGGCTCCTGTTTGTTATCTGTCTTTTCATATTCAGGGAGGGGAGAGTGTCTATTTTTGTTTTCCCAGCCCCTTTCACTGGGTGTTGCAGCCTAACCTTATCAACAGTGCTAAACTGTGAGCTTCTAAGTAATTTTTTAAAAGGTTTTATACTGGATTTTTAGATCAGTATCCATGCATATTGTTCTTTATAGTAGTGTCTATTACATGCAGTTACAGTGGCGGATAGTGGGTTATTCAAGTGGGGGTTCACAATACATAAATTGTCAAAAAGTAATTTACATTTACGATTACCACGTAAGTGAACCAGTCAGAACTGTGTAAGTTTAATTTCTCCTGCAGATTTATGAGGGAGGATAAGCTCTGGGAACACAGATTCAGGCTCAATTAGAACCTTGTCTAACCATAAAGTCAGCTGCTCTGCTTCGGTGAGAGGCAAGGTCCTCTAGAAGGCACATCGCTTCCCTGTGCTGCCCTAACCTGCTCCACCTGGTTAGTTAGGATCCTCATCTTTGTTTGCAATCCCAAACAGAATGATTTAGCAGTCAGGGGCCACCACAGTAGTTTATATATATCATATATATATATATATATATATATATATATATATATATATAAATCAAGAACATATGAGTAAGAGAGAAGCAAAAAATATATTTTGCTTCAAAAAGACAGGGAATTCAGCACTCTTTTATGACAAGATACACAGCTCTATAATAAACAGAGTATCAATTTATTGGTACAGAAAATTCGCTACATAGACACAGATACCCAAGATGTGGAACTTACACGCAAGAGTCACTAGAGAGGGAGGGATAAAATAAAGACAGACAATTCCGCTGAAAAAACAATCCACAACCCAAATCAAAAAGTTTTAATCTTTATAATGAAAAAACTGAAATTATAAGCAGAAGAATCAAACTGAAACAGCTGCCTGAAGTACTTTTCTACCAAAAACCGCTTCTGAGGAGGAAAAAACATCAAAATGGAAGAAATTAGTAAAAGTATGCAAAGAAGACCAAGTTGCTGCTTTGCAAATCTGATCAACAGAAGCTTCATTCTTAAAAGCCCAGGAAGTAGAAACTGACCTAGTAGAATGAGCCGTAATCCTTTGAGGCGGGGATTTACCCGACTCCACATAAGCATTATGAATCAAAAGCTTTAACCAAGATGCCAAAGAAATGGCAGAAGCCTTCTGACCTTTCCTAGAACCAGAAAAGATAACAAATAGACTAGAGGTCTTTCTGAAATCTTTAGTAGCTTCAACATAATATTTCAAAGCTCTTACTACATCCAAAGAATGTAAAGATCTCTCCAGAGAATTCTTAGGATTAGGACACAATGAAGGGACAACAATTTCTCTACTAATGTTGTTAGAATTCACAACTTTAGGTAAAAATTTAAATGAAGTCCGCAAAACCGCCTTATCCTGATAAAAAATCAGAAAAGGAGACTCACAAGAAAGAGCAGATAACTTAGAAACTCTTCTAGCAGAACAGATGGCCAAAAGGAACAAAACTTTCCAAGAAAGTAATTTAATGTCCAGAGAATGTATAGGCTCAAACGGAGGAGCCTGTAAAGCCCTCAAAACCAAATTAAGACTCCAAGGAGGAGAGATTGACTTAATGACAGGCTTGATACGAACCAAAGCCTGTACAAAACAATGAATATCAGGAAGATTAGCAATTTTTCTGTGAAACAGAACAAAAAGAGCAGAGATTTGTCCTTTCAAGGAACTTGCAGACAAACCCTTATCCAAACCATCCTGAAGAAACTGTAAAATTCTAGGAATTCTAAAAGAATGCCAAGAGAATTTATGAGAAGAACACCAAGAAATGTAAGTCTTCCAAACTCTGTAATAAATCTTTCTAGACACAGATTTACGAGCATGTAACATAGTATTAATCACGGAATCAGAGAAACCTCTATGACTAAGTATTAAGCGTTCAATTTCCATACCTTCAAATTTAATGATTTGAGATCCTGATGGAAAAATGGGCCTTGAGATAGAAGGTCTGGCCGTAACGGAAGTGTCCAAGGTTGGCAACTGGCCATCCAAACAAGATCCGCATACCAAAACCTGTGTGGCCATGCTAGAGCCACCAGCAGCACAAACAAACGTTCCATTATGATTTTGGAAATCACTTTTGGAAGAAGAACTAGAGGCGGAAAAATATAAGCCAGATGATAATTCCAAGGAAGTGACGACGCATCCACTATTTCCGCCTGAGGATCCCTGGATCTGGACAGATAACTGGGAAGTTTCCTGTTTAGATGAGAAGCCATCAGATCTATTTCTGGAAGTCCCTATATCTGAACAATCTGAAGAAATACCTCTGGATGAAGAGACCGTTCGCCTGGATGTAACGTCTGGCGGCTGAGATAATCTGCTTCCCAATTGTCTATACCTGGGATGTGAACAGCAGAGATTAGACAGGAGCTGGACTCCGCCCATACAAGTATCCGAGATACTTCTTTCATAGCCTGAGGACTGTGAGTCCCACCTTGATGATTGACATACGCCACAGTTGTGACATTGTCTGTCTGAAAACAAATAAACGATTCTCTCTTCAGAAGAGGCCAGAACTGAAGAGCTCTGAAAATTGCAAGGAGTTCCAAAATATTGATTGGTAATCTCGCCTCCTGAGATTCCCAAACCCCCTGTGCTGTCAGAGATCCCCATACAGCTCCCGAACCTGAAAGACTTGCATTTGTTGTGATCACAGTCCAGGTTGGACGAACAAAAGAGGCCCCTTGAACTAAACGATGGTGATCCAACCACCAAGTTAGAGAAAAACGAACATTGGGATTTAAGGATATTAATTGTGATATCTTTGTATAATCCCTGCACCATTGGTTCAGCATACAAAGCTGGAGAGGTCTCACGTGAAAACGAGCAAAGGGGATTGCGTCCGATGCTGCAGTCATGAGACCTAAAATTTCCATGCACAAAGCTACCGAAGGGAATGATTGAGACTGAAGGTTTCGACAAGTTGAAACCAATTTCAGACGTCTCTTGTCTGTTAGAGACAAAGTCATGGATACTGAATCTATTTGGAAACCCAAAAAGGTTACCCTTGTCCGAGGAATCAAGGAACTCTTTGGTAAATTGATCCTCCAACCATGTCTTTGAAGAAACAACACAAGTTGATTCGTATGAGATTCTGCAGAATGTAAAGACTGAGCAAGTACCAAGATATCGTCCAAATAAGGAAATACCGCAATACCCTGTTCTCTGATTACAGAGAGAAGGGCACCGAGAACCTTTGAAAAGATCCTTGGAGCTGTTGCTAGGCCAAAAGGAAGAGCAACAAATTGGTAATGCTTGTCTAGAAAAGAGAATCTCAGGAACTGATAGTGATCCGGATGAATAGGAATATGAAGATATGCATCCTGTAAGTCTATTGTGGACATATAAAGCCCTTGCTGAACAAAAGGCAGAATAATCCTTATAGTCACCATTTTGAATGTTGGTATCCTTACATAACGATTCAATATTTTTAGATCCAGAATTCTCTTTCTTCGGTACAATGAATTACATACAATGAATAAAACCCCAGACCCCGTTCCAGATCTGGAACTGGCACAATTACCCCAGCTGACTCCAGGTCTGAAATACATTTCAGAAAAGCCTGAGCCTTTACTGGGTTTACTGGAATGCGTGAGAGAAAGAATCTTCTCACAGGTGGTCTTATCTTGAAACCTATTCTGTACCCTTGAGAAACAATATTCTAAATCCAATGATTTTGAATCAAACTGATCCAAACATCTTTGAAAAATCGTAACCTGCCCCCTTACCAGCTGTGCTGTAATGAGGGCCGCACCTTCATGCGGACTTGGGAGCTGGTTTTGATTTCCTAAAAGGCTTGGATTTATTCCAGACTGGAGAAGGTTTCCAAACGGAGACCGTTCCTTTAGGGGAAGGGTCAGGCTTCTGTTCCTTATTCTGCCGAAAGGAACGAAAACGATTGGCAGCCCTATATTTACCCTTAGATTTTTTATCCTGAGGCAAAAAAAGCTCCTTTCCCCCCAGTGACAGTTGAAATTATAGAATCCAACTGAGAACCAAATAACTTATTACCTTGGAAAGAAAGAGAAAGCAACGTTGACTTAGAAGTAATATCTGCATTCCAAGATTTAAGCCATAAAGCTCTTCTAGCTAAAATAGCTAAAGACATATACCTGACATCAATTCTAATGATATCAAAAATGGCATCACAAACAAAGTTATTAGCATGTTGAAGAAGTTTAACAATGCTATAAGCATCATGGTCCGACACTTGTTGTGCTAAAGCCTCCAACCAGAAAGTGGAAGCTGCAGCAACATCAGCCAAAGAAATAGCAGGCCTAAGAAGATTACCTGAACATAAATAAGCCTTCCTTGGAAATGATTCAAGCCTCCTATGTAAAGGATACTTAAAAGAAGTACTATCTGCCCTAGGAATAGTAGTACGTTTAGCAAGAGTAGAAATAGCCCCATCAACTTTGGGGATTTTCTCCCAAAACTCTAATCTATCAGACGGCAAAGGGTACAATTTCTTAAACCTTGAAGAAGGAGTAAATGAAGTACCCAGACTATTCCATTCCCTAGAAATAACATCTGAAATAGCATCAGGAACTGGAAACACTTCTGGAATAACTACATGAGGTTTAAAAAACAAATTTAAACGCTTACTAGTTTTAATATCAAGAGGACTAGACTCCTCCATATCTAATGCAATCAACACTTCTTTCAGTAAAGAACGAATAAACTCCATCTTAAACAAATATGAAGATTTATCAGTGTCAATATCTGAGGCAGAATCTTCTGATCCAGAAAGATCCTCATCAGAGATAGATAAGTCAGAATGATGGCGGTCATTTAAAAATTCATCTGATTTATGAGAAGTTTTAAAAGACCTTTTACGTTTACTATAAGGAGGTATAACAGACAGAGCCTTCCGAATAGAATTAGAAACAAATTCTTTTACATTAACAGGAACATCCTGAACATTAGATGTTGACGGAGCAACAACAGGTAATGGATTATTACTAATGGAAATATTATCTGCGTCTGATAGTTTATCATGACAACTAACACAAACTACAGTCGGAGGAACAGTTAGCATAAGTTTACAACAAATGCACTTAGCTTTGGTAGAACCGACATCAGGCAGTGTCTTTCCAGAAGTAGATTCTGATCCAGGGTCAGGTTGTGACATCTTGCAATATGTAATAGAAAAAACAACATATAAAGCAAAATTATCAAATTCCTTAAATGACAGTTTCAAGAATGGGAAAAAATGCAAACAGAACAAGCCTCTAGAAACCAGAAGCAACTAAAAAATGAGACTTAAATAATGTAAAAAAACTGGCGCTAAGTATGACGCCCACATATTTTTTGCCGCCAAAAACATCTGTAACTAACACGAGAGTCAAAAATGAGGCAACTACGTGAAAACTTCCAACGTCAACTACGACGCCGGAAATAACGTTATTGACGTCAATCTCGCGCCAAAAAAGTCTCGCGCCAAAAATGACGCAATAAATTCTAGCATTTTTTGCACCCGCGAGCCTAACAGCCCGCAATTTAGAGGAAAAACTTCAATGAAAATTTTAGGTAAGAAAAATATTAATTCATATGCATTTTCCCAAAAAATGAAACTGACAGTCTGAAAGAAGGAAAATAAACTGATTGACCTGAATCATGGCAAATATAGTATAAAACATAAATTTAGAACTTTACATATAAAGTGCCAAACCATAGCTGAGAGTGTCATAAATAAAAATAAGACTTACTTACCCCAAGACACTCATCTACATATAGTAGATAGCCAAACCAGTACTGAAACGAGAATTAGTAGAGGTAATGGTATATAAGAGTATATCGTCGATCTGAAAAGGGAGATTAAATAGATCCCCTAGAGGAAGACCATGGTATTCAATAGGCAATACTCCGTTCACATCCCTCTGACATTCACTGCACTCTGAGAGGAAATTTTGAGGTTTGTGAAACTTTGCCCCTCCTGGTAGGAATGTATATCCCATACTTCACTAGCTCATGGACTCTTGCCAATTACATGAAAGAAATCCAGATTGCAGTGGGTCAAGAAGGGAGTTTAACGTAAGGAAATGGGATAGGCGTGCATATACTAGTTTTTCGAGAAGCTTTGAGGCAAGAGGGAGCAGGGAAATAGGGTGGTAGTTGGATGGGGAGATAGGATCAAGGAAAGGTTTTTTGAGGATAGGTGTGACCAATGCATGTTTCAGCGATGAGGGAAATATACAGGTGTTGAGGGAGAGGTTGAAAATGTGTGTTAGTATAGGGGTAAGGGTAGCAGAGAGGAGTGGAGTAGCTGTGAGGGGATAGGGTCAAGGAGACAGGTAGTGAGGTGAGAGCGCAGTATAAGTGCAGAAACTTCTTCCTCAGTAACAGGGGAGAATGAGCTAAGTTTAAGGTTATGTGGGTTGTGGTTGATTGAGAGCATTTGAGGGGGTGAGAGAATGGAATTATGTTGAGAGCTGATTTCATTTCTGATGGAGTCGATTTTGTTATTAAAGTGGCTGGCAAAGTCTTGAGCTGACAAAGAAATTGTATTAGGAGGTGGGGGAGGGCGGAGGAGAGTATTGAAAGTGGAGAACAGACGTTTTGGGTTTGAAGAAAGATTAGAGATAAGAGTAGAGAAGTAGTGTTGCTTATGGAGATTAAGGGCAGGATAGTAGGAGTTCAAGATGAATTTGTAATGAAGAAAAACATAATTTATGTAAGAACTTACCTGATAAATTAATTTCTTTCATATTAGCAAGAGTCCATGAGCTAGTGACGTATGGGATATACATTCCTACCAGGAGGGGCAAAGTTTCCCAAACTTCAAAATGCCTATAAATACACCCCTCACCACACCCACAATTCAGTTTAACGAATAGCCAAGAAGTGGGGTGATAAGAAAGGAGCGAAAGCATCAAAAATAAGGAATTGGAATAATTGTGCTTTATACAAAAAAATCATAACCACCACAAAAAGGGTGGGCCTCATGGACTCTTGCTAATATGAAAGATATGAATTTATCAGGTAAGTTCTTAGATAAATTATGTTTTCTTTCATGTAATTAGCAAGAGTCCATGAGCTAGTGACATATGGGATAGCAGATACACAAGATGTGGAACTTCCACGCAAGAGTCACTAGAAAGGGAGGGATAAAATAAAGACAGCCAATTCCGCTGAAAAAATAATCCACAACCCAAATCAAAAAGTTTTAATCTTATAATGAAAAAAACTGAAATGATAAGCAGAAGAATCAAACTGAAACAGCTGCCTGAAGTACTTTTCTACCAAAAACTGCTTCAGAAGAAGAAAAAACATCAAAATGGTAGAATTTAGTAAAAGTATGCAAAGAAGACCAAGTTGCTGCTTTGCAAATCTGATCAACAGAAGCTTCATTCCTAAAAGCCCAGGAAGTAGAAACTGACCTAGTAGAATGAGCCGTAATCCTTTGAGGCGGGGACTTACCCGACTCCACATAAGCAAGATGAATCAAAGACTTTAACCAAGACGCCAAAGAAATGGCAGAAGCCTTCTGACCTTTCCTGGAACCAGAGACGATAACAAATAGACTAGAAGTCTTTCTAAAATCTTTAGTAGCTTCAACATAATATTTCAAAGCTCTAGCTACATCCAAAGAATGTAAAGATCTTTCCAGAGAATTCTTAGGATTAGGACACAATGAAGGGACAACAATTTCTCTACTAATGTTGTTAGAATTCACAACTTTAGGTAAAAATTGAAATGAAGTCCGCAACACCGCCTTATCCTGATGAAAAATCAGAAAAGGAGATTCACAAGAAAGAGCAGATAACTCAGAAACTCTTTTAGCAGAAGAGATGGGCAAAAGAAACAAAACTTTCCAAGAAAGTAATTTAATATCCAGAGAATGCGTAGGTTCAAACGGAGGAGCCTGTAAGGCCCTCAGAACCAAATTAAGACTCCAAGGAGGAGAGATTGACTTTATGACAGGTTTGATACGAACCAAAGCCTGTACAAAACAATGAATATCAGGAAGATTAGCAATCTTTCTGTGAAAAAGAACAGAAAGAGCAGAGATTTGTCCTTTCAAAGAACTTGCAGACAAACCCTTATCCAAACCATCCTGAAGAAATTGTAAAATTCTAGGAATTCTAAAAGAATGCCAAGAGAATTTATGAGAACACCAAGAAATGTAAGTCTTCCAAACTCGATAATAAATCTTTCTAGAGACAGATTTACGAGCCTGTAACATAGTATTAATCACTGAGTCAGAGAAACCTCTATGACTAAGAATCAAGCGTTCAATCTCCATACCTTCAAATTTAATGATTTGAGATCCTGATGGAAAAATGGGCCTTGAGATAGAAGGTCTGGTCTTAACGGAAGTGTCCAAGGTTGACAACTGGCCATCCGAATGAGATCCACATACCAAAACCTGTGAGGCCATGCTGGAGCCACCAGCAGTACAAACGAACACTCCAGTAAAATCTTGGAAATCACTTTTGGAAGAAGAACTAGAGGTGGAAAGATATAGGCAGGATGATAATTCCACGGAAGCGACAACGCATCCACTGCTTCCGCCTGAGGATCCCTGGATCTGGACAGATACCTGGGAAGCTTCTTGTTTAGATGAGAGGCCATCAGATCTATTTCTGGAAGTCCCCAGATTTGAACAATCTGAAGAAATACCTCTGGGTGAAGAGACCATTCGCCCGGATGTAACGTCTGGCGACTGAGATAATCCGCTTCCCAATTGTCTACATCTGGGATATGAACCGCAGAAATTAGACAGGAGCTAGATTCCACCCATACAAGTATCCGAGATACTTCTTTCATAGCTTGAGGACTGTGAGTCCCACCTTGATGATTGACATCTGCCACGGTTGTGACATTGTCTGTCTGAAAACAAATAAACGATTCTCTCTTCAGAAGAGGCCAGAACTGAAGAGCTCTGAAAATCGCACGGAGTTCCAAAATGTTGATTGGTAATCTCGCCTCCTGAGATTCCCAAACCCCCTGCACTGTCAGAGATCCCCATACAGCTCCCCAACCTGAAAGACTCGCATCTGTTGAGATCACAGTCCAGGTTGGACGAACAAAATAGGCCCCTTGAATTAAACGATGGTGATTCAACCACCAAGTTAGAGAAGATAGAACATTGGGATTTAAGGATATTAATTGTGATATCTTTGTATAATCCCTGCACCACTGGTTCAGCATACAAAGCTGGAGAGGTCTCATGTGAAAACGAGCAAAAGGGATCACGTCCGATGCAGCAGTCATGAGACCTAAAATTTCCATGCATAATGCTACCGAAGGGAACAATTGAGACTGAAGGTTTCGACAAGCTGAAACCAATTTCAGACGTCTCTTTTCTGTTAGAGACAAAGTCATGGACACTGAATCTATTTGGAAACCCAAAAAGGTTACCCTTGTCTGAGGAATCAAGGAACTCTCTGGTAAATTGATCCTCCAACCATGTATTTGAAGAAACAACACAAGTTGATTCGTATGAGATTCTGCAGAATGTAAAGACTGAGCAAGTACCAAGATATCGTCCAAATAAGGAAATACCGCAATACCCTGTTCTCTGATTACAGAGAGAAGGGCACTGAGAACCTTCGAAAAGATCCTTGGAGCTGTTGCTAGGCCAAACGGAAGAGCAACAAACTGGTAATGCTTGTCTAGAAAAGAGAATCTCAGAAACTGATAGTGATCTGGATGAATCTGAATATGAAGATATGCATCCTGTAAGTCTATTGTAGACATATAATGCCCTTGCTGAACAAAAGGCAGAATAATCCTTATAGTCACCATTTTGAATGTTGGTATCCTTACATAACGATTCAATATTTTTAGATCCAGAACTGGTCTGAAGGAATTCTCCTTCTTTGGTACAATGAATAGATTCGAGTAAAACCCCAGACCCTGTTCCAGAACTGGAACTGGCATAATTACCCCAGCTAACTCTAGGTCTGAAACACATTTCAGAAACGCCTGAGCCTTCACTGGATTTACTGCAATGCGTGAGAGAAAAAATCTTCTCACAGGCGGCCTTACCTTGAAACCTATTCTGTACCCTTGTGAAACAATGTTCTGAATCCAAAGATTGTGAATCGAATTGATCCAAACATCTTTGAAAAATCGTAACCTGCCCCCTACCAGCTGTGCTGGAATGAGGGCCGCACCTTCATGCGGATTTGGGACCTGGTTTTGACTTTCTAAAAGGCTTGGATTTATTCCAGACTGGAGAAGGTTTCCAAACGGAAACCGTTCCTTTATAGGAAGGGTCAGGCTTCTGCTCCTTATTCTGACGAAAGGAACGAAAACAATTAGCAGCCCTATATTTATCTTTAGATTTTTTGTCCTGAGGCAAAAAGGCTCCCTTCCCCCCAGTAACAGTTGAAATTATTGAATCCAACTGAATATTACCTTGGAAAGAGAGAGAAAGCAAAGTTGACTTAGAAGTCATATCTGCATTCCATGTTTTAAGCCATAAAGCTCTTCTAGCTAAAATAGCTAAAGACATATACCTGACATCAATTCTAATGATATCAAAAATGGCATCACAAACAAAGTTATTAGCATGTTGAAGAAGTTTAACAATGCTATAAATGGTCTGATACTTGTTGCGCTAAAGCCTCCAACCAGAAAATTGAAGCTGCAGCAACATCAGCCAAAGAAATAGCAGGTCTAAGAAGATTACCTGAACATAAATAAGCTCTCCTTAGAAAGGATTCAAGCTTCCTATCTAAAGGATCCTTAAAGGAAGTACTATCTGCCGTAGGAATAGTAGTACGTTTAGCAAGAGTAGAGATAGCCCCATCAACTTTGGGGATTTTGTCCCAAAACTCTAATCTATCAGATGGCACAGGGTACAATTTCTTAAACCTTGGAGAAGGAGTAAATGAAGTACCCAGACTATTACATTCCCTAGAAATCACTTCTGAAATCGCATCAGGGACTGGAAAAACTTCTGGAATAACTACATGAGGTTTATAAACCGAATTTAAACGCTTAGCAGATTTAGTATCAAGAGGACTAGACTCCTCCATATCTAATGCAATCAACACTTCTTTAAGTAAAGAACGAATAAACTCCATTTTAAACAAATAAGAAGATTTATCAGTATCAATATCTGAGGCAGAATCTTCTGAACCAGATAGATCCTCATCAGAAACAGATAAGTCAGAATGATGGCGGTCATTTTAAAATTCATCCGAAATATGAGAAGTTTTAAAAGACCTTTTACGTTTACTGGAAGGAGGAATAACAGACAGAGCCTAATAGAATTAGAAACAAATTATTTTACATTAACAGGAACATCCTGAACATTAGATGTTGAAGGAACAACAACAGGTAAAGGATTATTACTAATGGAGACACAATCTGCATTGGAAAGTTTATCATGGCAACTAACACAAACTACAGCCGGAGGAACAGTTACCACAAGTTTACAACAAATGCACTTAACTTTGGTAGAACCAGCATCAGGCAGCGTCTTTCCAGTAGTAGATTCTGATCCAGGGTCAGGATGTGACATCTTGCAATATGTAATAGAAAAAACAACATATAAAGCAAAATTATCAAATTCCTTAAATGACAGTTTCAGGAATGGGAAAAAATGCAAAATAACAAGACTCTGGCAACCAGAAGCAATGAAAAAGTGAGACAAATAATGTGAGAAATAAGTGGAACAAAAAAGACGTCCACATTTTTGGCGCCAAGCATCACACCCACATTATTGGCGCCAAGTACAACGCCCATATTTTTTGGCGCCAAGTATGATGCTACATCCTCTGACGCCGAAACCGACGCCCACATTTTTTGGCGCAAAAAAACGTCTGAATACACATGCGTCAAAAAAATGACGTAACTGAATACAACTTCCGGCGTCAACTACGGCGCCGGAAAACATAATTTATGTAAGAACTTACCTGATAAATTCATTTATTTCATATTAGCAAGAGTCCATGAGCTAGTGACGTATGGGATATACATTCCTACCAGGAGGGGCAAAGTTTCCCAAACCTCAAAATGCCTATAAATACACCCCTCACCACACCCACAATTCAGTTTAACGAATAGCCAAGAAGTGGGGTGATAAAAAAGTGCGAAAGCATATAAAATAAGGAATTGGAATAATTGTGCTTTATACAAAATCATAACCACCACAAAAAAGGGCGGGCCTCATGGACTCTTGCTAATATGAAAGAAATGAATTTATCAGGTAAGTTCTTACATAAATTATGTTTTCTTTCATGTAATTAGCAAGAGTCCATGAGCTAGTGACGTATGGGATAATGATTACCCAAGATGTGGATCTTTCCACACAAGAGTCACTAGAGAGGGAGGGATAAAATAAAGACAGCCAATTCCTGCTGAAAATAATCCACACCCAAAATAAAGTTTAATGAAAAACATAAGCAGAAGATTCAAACTGAAACCGCTGCCTGAAGTACTTTTCTACCAAAAACTGCTTCAGAAGAAGAAAATACATCAAAATGGTAGAATTTAGTAAAAGTATGCAAAGAGGACCAAGTTGCTGCTTTGCAAATCTGATCAACCGAAGCTTCATTCCTAAACGCCCAGGAAGTAGAAACTGACCTAGTAGAATGAGCTGTAATCCTCTGAGGCGGAGTTTTACCCGACTCAACATAGGCAAGATGAATTAAAGATTTCAACCAAGATGCCAAAGAAATGGCAGAAGCTTTCTGGCCTTTTCTAGAACCGGAAAAGATAACAAATAGACTAGAAGTCTTTCGGAAAGACTTAGTAGCTTCAACATAATATTTCAAAGCTCTAACAACATCCAAAGAATGCAACGATTTCTCCTTAGAATTCTTAGGATTAGGACATAATGAAGGAACCACAATTTCTCTACTAATGTTGTTGGAATTCACAACTTTAGGTAAAAATTCAAAAGAAGTTTGCAACACCGCCTTATCCTGATGAAAAATCAGAAAAGGAGACTCACAAGAAAGAGCAGATAATTCAGAAACTCTTCTGGCAGAAGAGATGGCCAAAAGGAACAAAACTTTCCAAGAAAGTAATTTAATGTCCAATGAATGCATAGGTTCAAACGGAGGAACTTGAAGAGCTCCCAGAACCAAATTCAAACTCCAAGGAGGAGAAATTGACTTAATGACAGGTTTTATACGAACCAAAGCTTGTACAAAACAATGAATATCAGGAAGAATAGCAATCTTTCTGTGAAAAAGAACAGAAAGAGCAGAGATTTGTCCTTTCAAGGAACTTGCGGACAAACCCTTATCTAAACCATCCTGAAGAAACTGTAAAATTCTTGGTATTCTAAAAGAATGCCAAGAAAAATGATGAGAAAGACACCAAGAAATATAAGTCTTCCAGACTCTATAATATATCTCTCTAGATACAGATTTACGAGCCTGTAACATAGTATTAATCACAGAGTCAGAGAAACCTCTTTGACCAAGAATCAAGCATTCAATCTCCATACCTTTAAATTTAAGGATTTCAGATCCTGATGGAAAAAAGGACCTTGTGACAGAAGGTCTGGTCTTAACGGAAGAGTCCACGGTTGGCAAGAGGCCATCCGGACAAGATCCGCATACCAAAACCTGTGAGGCCATGCCAGAGCTACCAGCAGAACATACGAGCATTCCTTCAGAATCTTGGAGATTACTCTTGGAAGAAGAACTAGAGGCGGAAAGATATAGGCAGGATGATACTTCCAAGGAAGTGATAATGCATCCACTGCCTCCGCCTGAGGATCCCGGGATCTGGACAGATACCTGGGAAGTTTCTTGTTTAGATGAGACGCCATCAGATCTATTTCTGGAAGTTCCCACATTTGAACAATCTGAAGAAATACCTCTGGGTGAAGAGACCATTCGCCCGGATGCAACGTTTGGCGACTGAGATAATCCGCTTCCCAATTGTCTATACCTGGGATATGAACCGCAGAGATTAGACAGGAGCTGGATTCCGCCCAAACCAAAATTCGAGATACTTCTTTCATAGCCAGAGGACTGTGAGTCCCTCCTTGATGATTGATGTATGCCACAGTTGTGACATTGTCTGTCTGAAAACAAATGAACGATTCTCTCTTCAGAAGAGGCCAAAACTGAAGAGCTCTGAAAATTGCACGGAGTTCCAAAATATTGATCGGTAATCTCACCTCCTGAGATTCCCAAACTCCTTGTGCCGTCAGAGATCCCCACACAGCTCCCCAACCTGTGAGACTTGCATCTGTTGAAATTACAGTCCAGGTCGGAAGCACAAAAGAAGCCCCCTGAATTAAACGATGGTGATCTGTCCACCACGTTAGAGAGTGTCGAACAATAGGTTTTAAAGATATTAATTGAGATATCTTTGTGTAATCCTTGCACCATTGATTCAGCATACAGAGCTGAAGAGGTCGCATGTGAAAACGAGCAAAGGGGATCGCGTCCGATGCAGCAGTCATAAGACCTAGAATTTCCATGCATAAGGCTACCGAAGGGAATGATTGTGACTGAAGGTTTCGACAAGCTGAAATCAATTTTAGACGTCTCTTGTCTGTTAAAGACAGAGTCATGGACACTGAATCTATCTGGAAACCCAGAAAGGTTACCCTTGTCTGAGGAATCAATTAACTTTTTGGTAAATTGATCCTCCAACCATGATCTTGAAGAAACAACACAAGTCGATTCGTATGAGATTCTGCTAAATGTAAAGACTGAGCAAGTACCAAGATATCGTCCAAATAAGGAAATACCACAATATCCTGTTCTCTGATTACAGACAGAAGGGCACCGAGAACCTTTGTAAAAATTCTTGGAGCTGTAGCTAGGCCAAACGGCAGAGCCACAAACTGGTAATGCTTGTCCAGAAAAGAGAATCTCAGGAACTGATAATGATCTGGATGAATCGGAATATGCAGATATGCATCCTGTAAATCTATTGTGGACATATAATGCCCTTGCTGAACAAAAGGCAAGATAGTCCTTACAGTTACCATCTTGAACGTTGGTATCCTTACATAACGATTCAATATTTTTAGATCCAGAACTGGTCTGAAGGAATTCTCCTTCTTTGGTACAATGAAGAGATTTGAATAAAACCCCATCCCCTGTTCCGAAACTGGAACTGGCATAATTACTCCAGCCAACTCTAGATCTGAAACACAATTCAGAAATGCTTGAGCTTTCACTGGATTTACTGGGACACGGGAAAGAAAAAATCTCTTTGCAGGAGGTCTCATCTTGAAACCAATTCTGTACCCTTCTGAAACAATGTTCTGAATCCAAAGATTGTGAACAGAATTGATCCAAATTTCTTTGAAAAAACGTAACCTGCCCCCTACCAGCTGAGCTGGAATGAGGGCCGCACCTTCATGTGGACTTAGAAGCAGGCTTTGCCTTTCTAGCAGGCTTGGATTTATTCCAGACTGGAGATGGTTTCCAAACTGAAACTGCTCCTGAGGATGAAGGATTAGGCTTTTGTTCTTTGTTGAAACGAAAGGAACGAAAACGATTATTAGCCCTGTTTTTACCCTTAGATTTTTTATCCTGTGGTAAAAAAGTTCCTTTCCCACCAGTAACAGTTGAGATAATAGAATCCAACTGAGAACCAAATAATTTGTTACCCTGGAAAGAAATGGAAAGTAGAGTTGATTTAGAAGCCATATCAGCATTCCAAGTCTTAAGCCATAAAGCTCTTCTAGCTAAAATAGCTAGAGACATAAACCTGACATCAACTCTGATAATATCAAAAATGGCATCACAGATAAAATTATTAGCATGCTGAAGAAGAATAATAATATCATGAGAATCATGATCTGTTACTTGTTGCGCTAAAGTTTCCAACCAAAAAGTTGAAGCTGCAGCAACATCAGCCAATGATATAGCAGGTCTAAGAAGATTACCTGAACACAGATAAGCTTTTCTTAGAAAGGATTCAATTTTCCTATCTAAAGGATCCTTAAACGAAGTACCATCTGACGTAGGAATAGTAGTACGTTTAGCAAGGGTAGAAATAGCCCCATCAACTTTAGGGATTTTATCCCAAAATTCTAATCTGTCAGATGGCACAGGATATAATTGCTTAAAACGTTTAGAAGGAGTAAATGAATTACCCAATTTATCCCATTCTTTGGAAATTACTGCAGAAATAGCATTAGGAACAGGAAAAACTTCTGGAATAACCACAGGAGATTTAAATACCTTATCTAAACGTTTGGAATTAGTATCAAGAGGACCAGAATCCTCTATTTCTAAAGCAATTAGTACTTCTTTAAGTAAAGAACGAATAAATTCCATTTTAAATAAATATGAAGATTTATCAGCATCAATCTCTGAGACAGAATCCTCTGAACCAGAAGAGTCATCAGAATCAGAATGATGATGTTCATTTAAAAATTCATCTGTAGGGAGAGAAGTTTTAAAAGATTTTTTACGTTTACTAGAAGGAGAAATAACAGACATAGCCTTCTTGATGGATTCAGAAACAAAATCTCTTATGTTATCAGGAACATTCTGCACCTTAGATGTTGAAGGAACTGCAACAGGCAATGGTACTTTACTAAAGGAAATATTATCTGCATTAACAAGTTTGTCATGACAATTAATACAAACAACAGCCGGAGGAATAGCTACCAAAAGTTTACAGCAGATACACTTAGCTTTGGTAGATCCAGCACTAGACAGCGATTTTCCTGTAGTATCTTCTGACTCAGATGCAACGTGAGACATCTTGCAATATGTAAGAGAAAAAAACAACATATAAAGCAAAATTGATCAAATTCCTTAAATGACAGTTTCAGGAATGGGAAAAAATGCCAAAGAACAAGCTTCTAGCAACCAGAAGCAATGAAAAATGAGACTTAAATAATGTGGAGACAAAAGCGACGCCCATATTTTTTAGCGCCAAACAAGACGCCCACATTATTTGGCGCCTAAATGCTTTTGGCGCCAAAAATGACGCCACATCCGGAACGCCGACATTTTTGGCGCAAAATAACGTCAAAAAATGACGCAACTTCCGGCGACACGTATGACGCCGGAAACGGAAAAGATTTTTTGCGCCAAAAAAGTCCGCGCCAAGAATGACGCAATAAAATGAAGCATTTTCAGCCCCCGCGAGCCTAACAGCCCACAGGGAAAAAAGAGTCAAATTTTTGAAGGTAAGAAAAAATAATTAATTCAAATGCATTATCCCAAATATGAAACTGACTGTCTGAAAAATAAGGAATGTTGAACATTCTGAGTCAAGGCAAATAAATGTTTGAATACATATATTTAGAACTTTATAAACAAAGTGCCCAACAATAGCTTAGAGTGTCACAGAAAATAAGATTTACTTACCCCAGGACACTCATCTACATGTTTGTAGAAAGCCAAACCAGTACTGAAACGAGAATCAGCAGAGGTAATGGTATATAAATAAGAGTATATCGTCGATCTGAAAAGGGAGGTAAGAGATGAATCTCTACGACCGATAACAGAGAACCTATGAAATAGACCCCGTAGAAGGAGATCACTGCATTCAAATAGGCAATACTCTCCTCACATCCCTCTGACATTCACTGCATGCTGAGAGGAAAACCGGGCTCCAACTTGCTGCGGAGCGCATATCAACGTAGAATCTAGCACAAACTTACTTCACCACCTCCATAGGAGGCAAAGTTTGTAAAACTGAATTGTGGGTGTGGTGAGGGGTGTATTTATAGGCATTTTGAGGTTTGGGAAACTTTGCCCCTCCTGGTAGGAATGTATATCCCATACGTCACTAGCTCATGGACTCTTGCTAATTACATGAAAGAAATGACAATTTTGCGCCAAGAATGACGCAATAAAATGAAACATTTTCTGCCCCCGCGAGCCTAACAGCCCGCAGGGAAAAATAGTCAATTGAAAATTTTCAAGGTAAGAAAAAAATATTTATTCATATGCATTATCCCAAATAATGAAACTGTCAGTCTGAATGAAGGAATACTGATTATCCTGAATCATGGCAAATATAAGTTTAAAGACATATATTTAGAACTTTACATATAAAGTGCCCAACCATAGCTTAGAGTGTCACAAAAAATATGACTTACTTACCCCAGGACACTCATCTACATATAGTAGATAGCCAAACCAGTACTGAAACGAGAATCAGTAGAGGTAATGGTATATAAGAGTATATCGTCGATCTGAAAAGGGAGGTAGGAGAAGAAATCTCTACGACCGATAACAGAGAACCTATGAAATAGATCTCCTAGAGGAAGACCATTGTATTCAAATAGGCAATACTCTCTTCACATCCCTCTTACATTCACTGCACTCTGAGAGGAAAACCGGGCTTCAGCCTGCTGCGAAGCGCATATCAACATAGAATCTAGCACAAACTTACTTCACCACCTCCATGGGAGGCAAAGTTTGTAAAACTGAATTGTGGGTGTGGTGAGGGGTGTATTTATAGGCATTTTGAGGTTTGGGAAACTTTGCCCCTCCTGGTAGGAATGTATATCCCATACGTCACTAGCTCATGGACTCTTGTTAATTACATGAAAGAAATCAGCTGAACTCCGAGATGTTCTCCAGTGTTAGTAGATGATCATTGTTTGCTAAACTCAGTATTCAGTGACTTTCACAGATTCTATGTGGGACTACTTTTACATGCTGTGTAGGAATACAGCTTCTACAGAGCCGGATGTTGCCTGTTACAACCATCTACTTGGGATTAACTTCTATTTGGATCCTCTCTGAGCTGTCAACTGGTTATGGAAAAGATTATCCTACTAAAGTAAGTTTTTCTTGTCCATATTTACTACTCTTCCTCACAGAACAAGCTGAAAATAGTTCTGGCCATTTTCTCTCTGATTGGATTCATCCGCCTGCTTCATAGCAACAAGCACACAGACACTGCATCTGCTGCCTTTTCAAATCTTCACTATAATTCACAACTATTTATTATATTAACTTTTGCTACATAGTAGCTGCCTGCCAGATAACCATACCACCTGTGTAGATCGGATTACTACCTTGTAGCTACAGTTTTAAAACAAGTTTATATGAATTTCATATCTCAGTAATAGTTGTTTGGATTCTAAGGTAAAATTATGTGTGTATTTATTCTGCCCTGAAATCCTGAAAAACCTACTCAGTCAAACCTGAGTATTACACCTAAGTAGATTTTTGTCATTTAATGTAACAGACACTCCTTAGAGTTAGAAGGATCTGGACACAATAAAAGAATAACAATTTCTAGTTTGATATTTTCCGTAGAAACTACCTTAGGAAGGAAATCAAATTTGATTCAAAGGATAGCCTTATCCTTGTTAATGATCAAAAATGGAAAATCACAAGACAGTGCTGACAATTCAGAAACCCTCCTTGCAGAAGAGATTGTTAACGTAAAAAGTACTTTGCTAGAAGACAGAATGATGTCAATGGAACACATTGGTTCAAAGGGAGAGCTTTGTAATACGGAAATAACTATATTAAAATTCCAGGGTGAAAAAATATGTTTTCCAACTGGCCTAATTTGAACTAACACTTTGAAAAAAGTCTGAACATCAGGAAGTTTAGAAAACGTCCTATGAAAAAAACATAATTTATGTAAGAACTTACCTGATAAATTAATTTCTTTCATATTAGCAAGAGTCCATGAGCTAGTGACGTATGGGATATACATTCCTACCAGGAGGAACAAAGTTTCCCAAACCTCAAAATGCCTATAAATACACCCCTCACCACACCCACAATTCAGTTTAATGAATAGCCAAGAAGTGGGGTGATAAGAAAGGAGCGAAAGCATCAAAAAATAAGGAATTGGAATAATTGTGCTTTATACAAAAAAATCATAACCACCACAAAAAAGGGTGGGTCTCATGGACTCTTGCTAATATGAAAGATATGAATTTATCAGGTAAGTTCTTACATAAATTATGTTTTCTTTCATGTAATTAGCAAGAGTCCATGAGCTAGTGACATATGGGATAGCAGATACACAAGATGTGGAACTTCCACGCAAGAGTCACTAGAAAGGGAGGGATAAAATAAAGACAGCCAATTCCGCTGAAAAAATAATCCACAACCCAAATCAAAAAGTTTTAATCTTATAATGAAAAAAACTGAAATCATAAGCAGAAGAATCAAACTGAAACAGCTGCCTGAAGCACTTTTCTACCAAAAACTGCTTCAGAAGAAGAGAAAACATCAAAATGGTAGAATTTAGTAAAAGTATGCAAAGAAGACCAAGTTGCTGCTTTGCAAATCTGATCAACAGAAGCTTCATTCCTAAAAGCCCAGGAAGTAGAAACTGACCTAGTAGAATGAGCCGTAATCCTTTGAGGCGGGGACTTACCCGACTCCACATAAGCATGATGAATCAAAGACTTTAACCAAGACGCCAAAGAAATGGCAGAAGCTTTCTGACCTTTCCTGGAACCAGAGAAGATAACAAATAGACTAGAAGTCTTTCTAAAATCTTTAGTAGCTTCAACATAATATTTCAAAGCTCTTACTACATCCAAAGAATGTAAAGATCTCTCCTTTGAATTCTTAGGATCAGGGCATAATGAAGGGACAACAATTTCTCTACTAATGTTGTTAGAATTCACAACCTTAGGTAAAAATTGAAATGAAGTCCGCAACACCGCCTTATCCTGATGAAAAATCAGAAAAGGAGATTCACAAGAAAGAGCAGATAACTCAGAAACTCTTCTAGCAGAAGAGATAGCCAAAAGGAACACAACTTTCCAAGAAAGTAATTTAATATCTAGAGAATGCATAGGTTCAAACGGAGGAGCCTGTAAAGCCCTCAGAACCAAATTAAGACTCCAAGGAGGAGAGATTGACTTAATGACAGGCTTGATACGAACCAAAGCCTGTACAAAACAATGAACATCAGGAAGATTAGCAATCTTTCTATGAAAAAGAACAGAAAGAGCAGATATTTGTCCTTTCAAAGAACTTGCAGATAAACCTTTATCCAAACCATCCTGAAGAAACTGTAAAATTCTAGGAATTCTAAAAGAATGCCAGGAGAACTTATGAGAAGAACACCAAGAAATGTAAGTCTTCCAGACTCGATAATAAATCTTCCGAGACACAGATTTAAGTGCCTGTAACATAGTATTAATTACTGAGTCAGAGAAACCTCTATGACTAAGAATCAAGCGTTCAATTTCCATACCTTCAAATTTAATGATTTGAGATCCTGATGGAAAAAAGGGCCTTGAGATAGAAGGTCTGGTCTTAACAGAAGTGTCCAAGGTTGGCAACTGGCCATCCGAATGAGATCCGCATACCAAAACCTGTGAGGCCATGCTGGAGCCACCAGCAGTACAAACGAACGTTCCATTAGAATTTTGGATATCACTCTTGGAAGAAGAACAAGAGGCGGAAAGATATAGGCAGGATGATAATTCCAAGGAAGCGCCAACGCGTCCACTGCTTCCGCCTGAGGATCCCTGGATCTGGACAGATACCTGGGAAGTTTCATGTTTAGATGATAGGCCATCAGATCTATTTCTGGAAGTCTCCAGATTTGAACAATCTGAAGAAATACCTCTGGGTGAAGAGACCATTCGCCCGGATGTAACGTCTGGCAACTGAGATAATCCGCTTCCCAATTGTCTACACCTGGGATGTGAACCGCAGAAATTAGACAGGAGCTGGATTCCGCCCATACAAGTATCCGAGATACTTCTTTCATAGCTTGAGGACTGTGAGTCCCACCTTGATAATTGACATACGCCACTGTTGTGACATTGTCCGTCTGAAAACAAATAAACGATTCTCTCTTCAGAAGAGGCCAGAACTGGAGAGCTCTGAAAATCGCACGGAGTTCCAAAATGTTGATTGGTAATCTCGCCTCCTGAGATTCCCAAACCCCCTGCACTGTCAGAGATCCCCATACAGCTCCCCAACCTGAAAGACTCGCATCTGTTGAGATCACAGTCCAGGTTGGACGAACAAAAGAGGCCCCTTGAATTAAACGATGGTGATCCATCCACCAAGTTAGAGAAGATCGAACATTGGGATTTAAGGATATTATTTGTGATATCCTTGTATAATCCCTGCACCACTGGTTCAGCATACAAAGCTGAAGAGGTCTCATGTGAAAACGAGCAAAGGGGATCGCGTCCGATGCAGCAGTAATGAGACCTAGAATTTCCATGCAAAAAGCTACCAAAGGGAATGACTGAGACTGAAGGTTTCGACAAGCTGAAACCAACTTTAGACGTCTCTTTTCTGTTAGAGACAAAGTCATGGACACTGAATCTATTTGAAAGCCCAAAAAGGTTACTTTTGTTTGAGGAATCAAAGAACTCTTTGGTAAATTTATCCTCCAACCATGTCTTTGAAGAAACAACACAAGTTGATTCGTATGAGATTCTGCAGAATGTAAAGACTGAGCAAGTACCAAGATATCGTCCAAATAAGGAAATACCGCAATACCCTGTTCTCTGATTACAGAGAGAAGGGCACCGAGAACTTTTGAAAAGATCCTTGGAGCTGTTGCTAGGCCAAACGGAAGGGCAACAAACTGGTAATGCTTGTCTAGAAAAGAGAATCTCAGAAACTGATAGTGATCTGGAGAAATTGGAATATGAAGATATGCATCCTGTAAATCTATTGTGGACATATAATGCCCTTGCTGAACAAAAGGCAGAATAGTCCTTATAGTCACCATTTTGAATATTGGTATTCTTACATAACGATTCAATATTTTTAGATCCAGAACTGGTCTGAAGGAATTCTCCTTCTTTGCTACAATGAATAGATTTGAGTAAAACCCCAGACCCCGTTCCAGAACTGGAACTGGCACGATTACCCCAGCCAACTCTAGATCTGAAACACATTTCAGAAATGCCTGAGCCTTTACTGGGTTTACTGGAATGCGAGAGAGAAAAAATCTTCTCACAGGAGGTCTTATCTTGAAACCTATTCTGTATCCTTGAGAAACAATGTTCTGAATCCAAAGACTGTGAATCGAATTGATCCAAATATCTTTGAAAAATCGTAACCTGCCCCCTACCAGCTGTGCTGGAATGAGGGCCGCACCTTCATGCGGATTTGGGAGCTGGGTTTGACTTTCTAAAAGGCTTGGATTTATTCCAGACTGGAGAAGGCTTCCAAACTGAAACCGTTCCCTTAGGGGAAGGGTCAGGCTTCTGTTCCTTATTCTGACGAAAGGAACAAAAACTATTAGCCCTGTATTTACCTTTAGATTTTTTGTCCTGCGGCAAAAAAAGTTCCTTTCCCCCCAGTAACAGTTGAAATAATAGAATCCAACTGTAAACCAAATAATTTATTACCTTGGAAAGAAAGAGAAAGCAAAGTTGACTTAGAAGTCATATCTGCATTCCAAGATTTAAGCCACAAAGCTCTTCTAGCTAAAATAGCTAAAGACATATACCTGACATCAATTCTAATGATATCAAAAATGGCATCACAAATAAAGTTATTAGCATGTTGAAGAAGTTTAACAATGCTATAAGCATTATGGTCTGACACTTGTTGTGCTAAAGCCTCCAACCAGAAAGTTGAAGCTGCAGCAACATCAGCCAAAGAAATAGCAGGTCTAAGAAGATTACCTGAACATAAATAAGCTCTCCTTAGAAAGGAT
This sequence comes from Bombina bombina, assembly GCF_027579735.1. Lineage (NCBI taxonomy): Eukaryota > Metazoa > Chordata > Amphibia > Anura > Bombinatoridae > Bombina > Bombina bombina. The sequence goes on from NC_069499.1 coordinate 952,446,129, forward strand.
TCAATCTTCCTGTCTAAAGGATCCTTAAAGGAAGTACTATCCGCCGTAGGAATAGTAGTACGTTTAGCAAGAGTAGAAATACCCCCATCAACTTTAGGGATTTTATCCCAAAATTCTAATCTATCAGATGGCACAGGGTACAATTTCTTAAACCTTTGAGAAGGAGTAAATGAAGTACCCAGACTATTCCATTCCCTAGAAATTACTTCTGAAATAGCATCAGGAACTGGAAAAACTTCAGGAATAACTACATGAGGTTTAAAAACCGAATTTAAACGCTTAGTAGATTTAGTATCAAGAGGACTACACTCTTCCATATCTAATGCAATTAACACTTATTTAAGTAAAGAACGAATAAACTCCATCTTAAATAAATATGAAGATTTATCAGTGTCAATATCTGAGGCAGAATCTTCTGAACCAGATAGATCCTCATCAGAAACAGATAAGTCAGAATGATGACGGTCACTTAAAAATTCATCTGAAATATGAGAAGTTTTGAAAGACCTTTTACGCTTACTGGAAGGAGGAATAACAGATAGAGCCTTCCTAATAGATTTAGAAACAAATTATTTTACATTAACAGGGACATCCTGAACATTAGATGTTGAAGGAACAACAACAGGTAATGGATTATTACTAATGGAAACACAATCTGCATTAGAAAGTTTATCATGACAGTTATCACAAACAACAACCGGAGGAACAGTTACCAAAAACAACAGATGCACTTAACTTTGGTAGAACCAGCATCAGGCAGCGTCTTTCCAGAAGTAGATTCTGATCCAGGGTCATGTTGACACATCTTGCAATATGTAATAGAAAAAACAACATATAAAGCAAAATTATCAAATTCCTTAAATGACAGTTTCAAGAATGGGAAAAAAATGCCAAATGAACAAGCCTCTAACAACCAGAAGCAATGAAAAATGAAACTGAAATAATGTGAAAAAAAGGTGGAGACAAGAATAACGCCCACATTATTGGCGCCAAGGACAACGGCCATATTTTTTGGTGCCAAGTATGACGCCACATCCTGTGACGCCGAAAAAAACGACGCCCACAATTTTGGCGCAAAAAAACGTCTGAACGTCAAAAATGACGCAACCATGCACAAACTTCCGGCGTCAATTAGGGCGCCGGAAATGACAAGAATTTTTTTGCGCCAAAAAAGTCCGCGCCAAGAATGATGCAATAAATTGAAGCATTTTCAGCCCCCGCGAGCCTAACAGCCCACAGGGAAAAAAAGGTCAATTGAAAAAAATTCTTTTAAGGTAAGAAAAAAAAATTATTTCATATGCATTATCCCAATAATGAAACTGACTGTCTGAAGATAAGGAATACTGATTATCCTGAATCATGGCAAATATAAGTTTAAAGACATATATTTAGAACTTTACATATAAAGTGCCCAACCATAGCTTAGAGTGTCATAATAAAATAAGACTTACTTACCCTAAGACACTCATCTACATATAGTAGACAGCCAAACCAGTACTGAAACGAGAATCAGTAGAGGTAATGGTATATAAGAGTATATCATCGATCTGAAAAGGGAGGTAAGAGATGAATCTCTACGACCGATAACAGAGAACCTATGAAATAGATCCCGTAGAAGGAGACCATTGTATTCAAATAGGCAATACTCTCTTCACATCCCTCTGACATTCACTGCACGCTGAGAGGAAAACCGGGCTCCAGCCTGCTGCGAAGCACATATCAACGTAGAATCTAGCACAAACTTACTTCACCACCTCCATGGGAGGCAAAGTTTGTAAAACTGAATTGTGGGTGTGGTGAGGGGTGTATTTATAGGCATTTTGAGGTTTGGGAAACTTTGCCCCTCCTGGTAGGAATGTATATCCCATACGTCACTAGCTCATGGACTCTTGCTAATTACATGAAAGAAACATAATTTATGTAAGAACTTACCTGATAAATTCATTTCTTTCATATTGGCAAGAGTCCATGAGCTAGTGACATATGGGATATACAATCCTACCAGGAGGGGCAAAGTTTCCCAAACCTCAAAATGCCTATAAATACACCCCTCACCACACCCACAATTCAGTTTAACGAATAGCCAAGCAGTGGGGTGAAAAACAAAGGAGTAGAAAGCATCAACAAAGGAAATTTGGAAATAATTGTGCTTTATACAAAAAAATCATATCCACCATAAAAAGGGATGGGCCTCATGGACTCTTGCCAATATGAAAGAAATGAATTTATCAGGTAAGTTCTTACATAAATTATGTTTTCTTTCATGTAATTGGCAAGAGTCCATGAGCTAGTGACATATGGGATATCAATACCCAAGATGTGTAGTCTTCCACTCAAGTGTCACTAGAGAGGGAGGGAATAAAATAAAAACAGCCATATTCCGCTGAAAAATAATCCACAACCCAAAAAATAAGTTATTTTCACTTTGAAAGTAAAAAACTTAAATCAAAAGCAGAAGAATCAAACTGAAACAGCTGCCTGAAGAACTTTTCTACCAAAAACTGCTTCCGAAGAAGCAAATACATCAAAATGGTAGAATTTAGTAAATGTATGCAAAGAGGACCAAGTCGCTGCTTTGCAAATCTGATCAACTGAAGCTTCATTCTTTTTTTTTTTATTTTTAATAATTTTTTATTGAGACAATGGATAGAAGTAACAGAAAAGGGAGTGTGTCCCAGCACAAGACAAATACAAAAAGAAAAATAACTGTTACAAATCACATATGAAAGGTACATAAGAATTAAGACATTGGTGTGCTAATATAGGATTTGTTAAGATATTATCTAGACAATAGAGTTTCAATATTTATATAATAATAGGAGTCAATGATATGGAAGATATCTAGGTTGAGAACAGAGAGATAATATTTGACGTAAATTATAGCACCGACTTTATGACCTTAAATACAGAATGCGCACAGTGAGATCAAAACATGTGTAACTGGGGCATATAGAAATGAAGTCTCAGTTTTATAATACAGGTAACTAGTGGTCCCTACTCTCAAATAAGGGGTATTCTATACGCTGAAAATAGTGAGAGGAAGGGAGCTGGCATTTATCAGGCCTCCCGTAGGCCTGCGTATATAGGGGGATGAGGGATGCAGCGGGCAAGAGCCGCTCATAATGGGGGGGATAGGGGAGAGGGGAAGGGGGGGGCGGAGCTAGATAATTTGTCTTAAGAATATAAACTACAGGGCGATGTGAAATGGAATGGAGTAGGATCTCAGGGCTTTTGAGTATACTCCTGGAAAACATCTCTAAAATATGAAACCTTGACCTACAACATCATTTGGCAGAAGGAATGAGAAAAAGGGTTTTTAGATAGTGAACAAGTTTCTTACATCTACTGGGAGCACAACATTAAAGTATGAGGAAAAAGGCTGTAAGGGGGAATTCAGCTCCTGTATAGAAAAGGATCACAAACTGGAATCCAAATTTAGAGAACTATAGCTTAATATATATAATTAAATCTACAAACAGGAGACTGTGCCCGACAGACAGGCCACATCCTATACACTAAATAGAATTGAACCTGAGACTAGAACCTATATCCCTAGTGAAGTTAAATGAGGAGCGACACTAAGATAGGCTACCTAGATAATAGAGCAGTTGTGATCTAAAACTATAGTTTACATGACCTCACACAAATGTCCCTTATGATAGGTATATCACCTAGATGTGGGGAACCTAAAGACGTGTCTTAGTAGTATCCCAATAATGGTCCCAGTGGGCGTAACTATGCAAGGTAAAAACCAAATGTTGCAGTCTGGCATGTGAGGGGAACACTAATGATGGATGTCCCATGGGCTTTGGCCTTATTATATGTCCACTCAATCAGGTCCCTAGACTTCGTGGGCCTATAACATAAGTAAAGGGGGTCTAAGTAACATGGGGGATACAGTTGGGGTGTTTTATTGGGAGACTCTCTGTAGGACTCAGAGTAGAAGGGCATGTATGCTGGGAGCAGGTATCTTTTGTAAATTCACGCAGTATGTATAGTATACATTACTAGTACCCATACAATGTGGAGGTTGTGTCAACTTCCAAGGATTAAAGCTTAAACGATTGTAGTAGTCCAGTAGTGTTAGAGATCTTCTAGGTTAGGGGTATAAGATAATAGATCACACAGACCCCACACATGGAACCTAACATTATATCATTATATATGAAAACTTGCAGGAAACATATACATCGCTGAGTAACTTAGCTAAATAAGACCCCACAACAAAAATTGTTCTGAGAATATCACATAGGAGGTACATAATATAAAAGTCTATGTGGGATATTGGAGGATAAGTTATGCGAAATTTTGAACTGGAAATTACTATTTATGATACTTGCAGTAGGGGGGAATATACATCAGGAACTAAAAATGTGAGGGGTAAATAGGCTTCTCTAGAAACTATAAACATATGTTTCAGGCATAAAGTTATGGTAAAGGGTAAGATGAGATCATGTAAGGCAGCAGTTAAGAAAAAACATTCACAACAGAATTTTGGCGTCAATCCTGAATCAGTAAAAGTTATAATAAAGGGATTACCAATTCAGGAGTAACACAGAATTACTAGCAATTCACATATAGGTGATATGGATAGCCAAATATAGGTATAATAAACAAATGGCGACAATGAGATGTCATAGCAACAAAAATAAAAAACAAACTGTAAATAACTGAAGAGGTCCTATACGCTGCCCATTTATAGTGAACATATGCAATATTACAGCGACAGCCAACAACTTGGCTGCAGTATCAAAACTATAGGGGGAAGTCATCAGGAGCCCCTATCACCTAGTAAGTTCATGGCTCACAGCTAGGACAAAGTTAGAATTAACAGGCCGGAGAGTGCTGACACGGCTCCGGGAACAGCTGTATAGTTCGTCTCTGCCTCACCCGATACCAGCTTGTGGGGACCGATGGACAGAAGGAATGCGGTCATCAACTAGCTGTCCCTGAGGATGTGTAAAGATTATCGGCCAAAGTAGGTAGGTGTGTGGTGATTCATATAAAGCTCTGTTGTAAAGCAGGGCCTCCACCGGTCTCCAGGGTGTGCCGTTGTCATGTCTCACCTTCACTATGCGGCAATTATCTCCTGAGGCAATGTACTCTGACAGGCTCTGTATGGGCTCTAATGGTTTAGTTCCAGTAGGCAGGAAAACATTGGGAGTGTCTCTAACTTCTCCATACACCCCACAATCAGCTGTGTCCCCCAGCTCCTCATTGCACTTACTACCGCTAGAGCAGGAAACTGGTCTCTCTACTGAGGCGAGCGTTCGCTGCGATGACCAGGCATCACTGTCCAAGTAAACAGATTGGTGAGCACCCATGTATGGGCTATTCAGAGTATGGGAATTTTCGGATCCTTGCGATGCAGACGAGGAGGAGCCGGCTGATAGGTTACTCATACACTGTGAGCTCATGCTGAGACCACTCTCTACCCTCGTAGGGTTCCGATCAAAGATAAATTCTGCTCTTAGTGAGAGGAAGTGAGTGTCGAGCTTGTCCCCCATCTGCTGAAGTAGAAGTATGATCTCCGCCATTTTGGGCATCGATTAGCTCTAAGATGGTATAGCAAACTCACTAAATAATTAGCCTTTTAGATAGTTATGCTGAACGTAGTTATAGTGTGAGAAAGTAGAGCTGCTCATTAATAAAATTACTGATGCTTATGATCTACGTTGTCGCATATCTCTCCAGGCAATGGTGTGCAGTGCCGCGTGGTTGTCCTCAGATACAAGAACTGAATCTCCTGTAGATTTCTGCATTTCAGGCTATCTCTTAGCTCAATAAGTGATGTTATCCCTTCGAAATCTTAGTTCCCAGAGCACTTTGTGAGGGTTTACATGGGTAAAAGCTTTTATAAAATGTGTAGAATCAGGAGCCACATCAAGACACGTCTTACTCCCTTGATGGCTAGCTCCGCCCCTGAAGCTTCATTCTTAAAAGCCCATGAAGTGGAGACTGATCTAGTAGAATGAGCTGTAATTCTCTGAGGCGGGGTTTGACCCGATTCCAAATAAGCTTGATGAATCAAAAGTTTCAACCAAGAAGCCAAGGAAATAGCAGAAGCTTTCTGACCTTTCCTAGGACCAGAAAATAAAACAAATAAACTGGAAGTCTTCCTGAAATTTTTAGTAGCTTCCACATAATATTTCAAAGCTCTTACCACATCCAAAGAATGTAAGGATCTCTCCAAAGAATTCTTAGGATTAGGACACAAGGAAGGAACAACAATTTCTCTATTAATGTTGTTAGAATTCACAACCTTAGGTAAAAATTGAAAAGAAGTCCGCAAAACTGCCTTATCCTGATGAAAAATCAGAAAAGGAGACTCACAAGAAAGAGCAGATAGCTCAGAAACTCTTCTAGCAGAAGAAATAGCCAAAAGGAACAAGACTTTCCAGTAAAGTAGTTTAATGTCCAAAGAATGCATAGGCTCAAATGGAGGAGCCTGTAAAGCCTTCAGAACCAAATTAAGACTCCAAGGAGGAGAAATTGATTTAATGACAGGCTTAATACGAACTAAAGCCTGTACAAAACAGTGAATAGCAGGAAGAATAGCAATCTTTCTGTGAAATAAAACATAAAGAGCAGAGATTTGTCCTTTCAAGGAACTTGCAGACAAACCCTTATCCAAACCATCCTGAAGAAACTGTAAAATTCTAGGAATTCTAAAAGAATGCCAGAAGAATTTATGAGAACACCACGAAATGTAAGTCTTCCAAACTCTATAATAAATCTTTCTAGAAACAGATTTACGAGCTTGTAACATAGTATTAATCACTGAGTCAGAGAAAACTCTATGACTTAGAACTAAGTGTTCAATTTCCACACCTTCAAATTTAATGATTTGAGATCCTGATGGAAAAACGGACCTTGAGATAGTAGGTCTGGCTGTAACGGAAGTGGCCAAGGCGGGCAACTGGACATCTGAATCAGATCTGCATACCAAAACCTGTGTGGCCATGCTAGAGCCACCAGCAACACAAAAGACTGTTCCATGATGATTTTGGAGATCACTCTTGGAAGGAGAACTAGAGGCGGAAAGAAGTAAGCAGGTTGATAACACCAAGGGAGTGTCAGCGCATCCACTGCTTCCGCCTGAACATCCCTGGACCTGGACAGGTATCTGGGAAGTTTCTTGTTTAGATGAGAGGCCATGAGGCCTATCTCTGGAAGCCCCCACATCTGAACAATCTGAGAAAACACATCTGGATGTAAAGTCTGGCGGCTGAGATAATCCACCTCCCAATTGTCTACGCCTGGGATATGCACCGCAGAGATTAGACAGGAGCTGGATTCCGCCCAGGCAAGTATCCAAGTTACTTCTTTAATAGCTTGGGGACTGTGAGTCCCACCCTGATGATTGACATAAGCCACAGTTGTGATATTGTCTGTCTGAAAAAAAATGAACGGTTCTCTCGTTAACTGAGGCCAAAACTGAAGAGCTCTGAAAATTGCACGGAGTTCTAAAATATTTATTGGTAATCTCACCTCTTGAGATTTCCAAACCCCTTGTGCTGTCAGAGATCCCCAAACAGCTCCCCAACCTGAAAGACTCGCATCTGTTGTGATCACAGTCCAGGTTGGGCGAACAAAAGAAGTCCTTTGAACCAAACGATGGTGATCTATCCACCATGTCAGAGAGTGTCGTACATTGGGATTCAAGGATATTAATTGTGATATCTTTGTATAATCCCTGCACCATTGATTCAGCATACAAAGCTGTAGAGGTCTCATGTGAAAACGAGCAAAGGGGATCGCGTCCGATGCTGCAGTCATGAGACCTAAAACTTCCATGCACATAGCCACTGAAGGGAATGACTGAGACTGAAGGTGCCGGCAGGCTGCAACCAACTTTAAATGTCTCTTGTCTGTTAGAGACAGAGTCATGGACACTGAATCCATCTGGAAGCCTAAAAAGGTGACCCTTGTCTGAGGAATCAAGAAACTTTTTGGTAAATTGATCCTCCAACCATGTTTCCGAAGAAACAACACTAGTTGATTCGTGTGAGATTCTGCAGTATGTAAAGACTGAGCTAGTACCAAGATATCGTCCAAATAAGGAAACACCGCAATACCCTGTTCTCTGATTACAGATAGTAGGGCACCCAGAACCTTTGAAAAGATTCTTGGAGCTGTTGCTAGGCCAAATAGAAGAGCAACAAATTGGTAGTGCTTGTCTAAAAAAGAGAATCTCAGAAACTGAAAGTGTTCTGGATGAATCGGAATATGAAGGTATGCATACTGCAAGTCTATTGTGGACATATAATGTCCTTGCTGAACAAAAGGCAGAATAGTCCTTATAGTCACCATCTTGAAAGTTGGTACTCTTACATAACGATTCAAAATTTTCAGATCCAGAACTGGTCTGAACAAATTTTCTTTCTTTGGTACAATGAATAGGTTTGAATAAAACCCCAAACCTTGTTCCTGAAGAGGAACTGGCATGATTACCCCTGAAGACTCCAGGTCTGAAACACACTTCAGAAAAGCCTGAGCTTTATCCAACAATCCTTGAAAAACCTTAATCTGCCCCCTACCAGCTGAGCTGGAATGAGGGCCGCACCTTCATGCAGATTTAGGGGCAGACTTTGGTTTCCTAAATGGCTTGGATTTATTCCAATTTGAGGAAGGCTTCCAACTGGAAGGAGATTCCTTGGGAGGAGGATTGAGTTTTTGTTCCTTATTCTGACGAAAGGAACGAAAACGGTGAGAAGCCTTAGATTTACCCTTAGGTTTTTTATCCTGATCCAAAAAAACTCCTTTTCCTCCAGTGATAGTTGAAATAATAGAATCCAACTGAGAACCAAATAAATTATTACCTTGGAAAGAAAGAGATAGTAATCTAGATTTAGATGTCATATCAGCATTCCAAGATTTAAGCCACAAAGCTCTTCTAGCTAATACAGCTAAAGACATGGATCTAACATCAATTTTGATAATATCAAAAATTGCATCACAAATAAAATGATTAGCATGTTGCAGTAAGCGAACAATGCTAGATATGTCAAAATCCAATTCATGTTGCGCTACATTTTCCAACCAGAAAGTTGATGCAGCCGCAACATCACCCAAAGAAATAGCAGGTCTGAGAAGATGACCTGAATATAAATAGGCCTTCCTTAGATATGATTCAAGTTTCCTATCTAAAGGATCCCTAAAGGAAGTGCTATCTTCCATAGGAATAGTGGTACGTTTAGCAAGAGTAGAAATAGCCCCATCAACTTTGGGGACCTTTTCCCAAAACTCTATAGATTTTGCTGGTAAAGGATACAATCTCTTAAACCTTGAAGAAGGAATAAAGGAAGTACCTGGCTTATTCCATTCCCTAGAAATCATATCAGAAATAGCCTCAGGAATGGGAAAAACACCTGGGGAAACCACAGGAGGTTTAAAAACAGCATTTAAACGTTTATTAGACTGAACGTCAATAGGACTCGTTACCTCAATATCCAAAGTAATGAACACTTCTTTTAATAAAGAACGCATATACTCTATTTTAAATAAATAAGTAGATTTGTCAGTGTCAATATCTGAGGAAGGATCTTCTGTTTCAGATAGATCCTCATCAGAAGAGGATGAATTATTATGTTGTTGGTCATTTGAAATTTCATCAGCTAAATAAGAAGTTTTAAAAGACCTTTTACGTTTATTAGAAGGTGGAAATGCAGACAAAGCCTTCATAATAGAATCAGAAACAAATTCTTTAAAATGTACAGGTATATCATGCACATTAGAAGTTGAAGGAACTGCAACTGGCAATGTACTATTACTGATAGAAACACTATCTGCATGTAAAAGTTTATCATGACAACTATTACAAATGACAATCGGTGGAATAATTTCTACAATTTTACAACAAATGCACTTAGCTTTGGTTGAGCCGATGTCAGGCAGCAATGTTCCAGCAGAAACTTCAGAGGCAGGATCAGATTGGGACATCTTGCTCAATGTAAGAGAAAACAACATATAAAGCAAAATTATCTATTTCCTTAAATGACAGTTTCAGGAATGGAAAAAAATACAAAAGCATAGGCCTCTTGATAGAAAAGAAAGCAGGAGGCAAACAACAATGGGGTATTGAAATAATGAAGAAAAATTGGCGCCAAGTATGACGCACAACGTAACGTAAACTTTTTTGGTGCCAAAAATGACCGGAAATGACACACTTGCGTCACTGACGCCGGCGTGTGAAAGGTCTCGGCGTCACGTATGATGCCGGAAATGACGAAGTTGCGTCAAAAACGTATTTTTCCGCGCCAAAAAAGTTTGCGCCAAAAATTACGCAATAAAGTCTAACATTTGACGCACCCGCGGGCCTAATACCCGCAAATGCAAAAAGTAGTCAAATTGAAAAAGACTAAAACCCAGGTAAGAAATAAATTTCTTAAAGTGTTTATATTCCCAAATATGAAACTGATAGGTGATACTCCCTTCACGTCCCTCTGACATTCGCTGTACTCTGAGAGGAATCGGGCTTCAACAATGCTGAGAAGCGCATATCAACATAGAAATCTTAGCACAAACTTACTTCACCACCTCCATAGGAGGCAAAGTTTGTAAAACTGAATTATGGGTGTGGTGAGGGGTGTATTTATAGGCATTTTGAGGTTTGGGAAACTTTGCCCCTCCTGGAAGGATTGTATATCCCATATGTCACTAGCTCATGGACTCTTGCCAATTACATGAAAGAAAAAAGAAATTCCCGGCCTATTCCATTCCCTAGTATCAGGAACTGGAAAAAAACCTCTGAAGAAACCACAGAAGGTTAATAAGCAGAATTTAAATGTTAGCTAGTCTTAATCAAAAAGAACTAGTTACTTCAATATCCAAAATAATCAACACCTTTTCAACAAAAAACGAATGTACTCTATTTAAAAATAAAAAAGTAGATTTGTTAGTGTCAATATCTGATGAAGAAAATACACCATCAGAGAAGGATAATTCAGTATGTTGTTGGTCATTTGAAACTTCATCAACTAAATGAGAAGTTTAAAAGAGACCGAAAAATTTTATTAGAAGGCGGGATAACAGACAAAGCCTTTATCCTGGAATCAGAAAAATATTCTTATAAATTCCTAAATATATCTTGTACATAAGATGTAAAAAGAATAGCAATAGATAATGCATAAATACTAATGGACTCTGCATGTAAAAGTTTATCATAAAAACTTTTTACAAACCATAGCTAAATATAAACATTCATAACATAAAAATAAATGAACTTAGCTTTGGTAGGACTGATATCAGTCATCAGGAATCCCTCAGTATTTTCTGATTCAGGAACAGCTTTTAAAATATCTTGCAATATGTAATAGAAAAAAACAACATATAAAGCAAAATTATCAAATTCCTTACATGACAGTTTCAGGAATGGGAAAAAATGCAAAACAAACAAGCCTCTAGCAACCAGAAGCAACAAAAAAGTGAGACTGAAATAATGTGAAAAAAATGGCGCCAAGTATGGCGCCCACATTTTTTGGCGCCAAGTAAGACACCCACATTATTTGGCGCCAAGTATAACGCCCATATTTTTTGGCGTCAAAAATGAAGCCCACATTTTTTGGTGCAAAAAACGTCTGTAAAACACATGCGTCAAAAAATGACGCAACCATGTGAAAACTTTCGGTGTCAACTATGGCGCCGGAAATGACGAAATTTTGCATCAAAAAAGGTCACGCCAAATTTTTAAGGTAAGAAAAAATATTTATTCATATGCATTTTCCCAAAAAATGAAACTGACAGTCTGAAAGAAGGAATACTGATTATCCTGAATCAAGGCAAATATAAGTTTAAACACATATATTTAGAACTTTACATATAAAGTGCCCAACCATAGCTTAGAGAGTGTCATAAATAGAAATAAGATTTACTTACCCCAAGACACTCATCTACATATAGTAGATAGCCAAACCACTGCTGAAACAAGAATCAGTAGAGGTAATGATATATAAGAGTATATCGTCGATCTGAAAAGGGAGGTTGCGCATATCAACGTAGAGTCTAGCACAAACTTACTTCACCACCTCCATGGGAGGCAAAGTTTGTAAAACTGAAGTGTGGGCATTTTGAGGTTTGGGAAACTTTGCCCCTCCTGGTAGGAATGTATATCCCATACGTCACTAGCTCATGGACTCTTGCTAATTACATGAAAGAAAATACATTTTCCTAAGGTTTCATTTGTGTTTCACAGTCTAAATGTTAGATTTTAACTATCTAGTATAGAGAATTCTGCAAGAAATTCCTTGCAATACTGAAGAGAACACAAATTAATCCGAAATATACGCCACCATTCCTCATTGAGGTTTTATCCATTAAGGCTGGTAATAATTGTGATAATTGTGTGTATTTAGATTAGTCTCCCATCAAAAATACACACACACACACACACACCAACTAAAATCATTTAGGAAAAACACATTTCATAAATCAAAATTGGCAAATTTATTGAGTAATACAAATCATTACATAGAAACAAAATTCCAACAAGCAGTGGCACTTTAAAGGTGTTTCATTATACATTTCGGTGCTCAACACTGTTGGGGTAGCATGCACTGAAGCATCACACCATTAGCAAAAACTTTACAAACTCCCTTGAAATCAGAAAAGTCAGCAAAATATTGCATGATGAAATGCTACTGTAGTACAAGAAAATGAAATGAAGTACAAGTGTATGATGATCCCAGTTATATTGCAACCCTGAACAAGCTATATGTATGTTATATGGTTTGTCTGCGGTGCTTCTTAACTTGCCATTATAAAAGCAGAGTTGTATATTTCTTAAACGTTTATGCTTTACATATTATATTGAGCCATTAAGATTTTTTTTTTTTAACTCTATATGAAAAAACGCCCATACAGCTGCCAATTCCCAGTGTTTCTAGACTATGTATTCTCTATTCTCACTATGTATTCTCTATTCTCACTATGTATTCTCTACAAAGAAAAAAAATAAACGGATATACTAGTAAAAATGGTTGCTATAATCATACTTGTGATATTTCATAACACTTGCGTATGAAAATCTTAAAGTGCAGTGAGGAAATGCCTATATTAGTGTCCAGTAATTAAAAGACAGAACATTTAACAAGATTGTCCCAGAATTTTTGAGATAGTTAATATAGTTGCGCTATATACTGTACACAAAAAGCAATCAAACTGCCACATTTGCAATACAGTCTCAGCTTTGATCCAATCAATATTATATATATTATTATATTAAAGGGAGAAATACACATTTTTATATTGAGAGGTCAGTGCTAATTTCATTGTTTACTAGTTCAAAAAGCGATTCTATTTAAAGAATACTACTGCAATTGCTACTTTGACAGTAAATATTCACACATTTGCAATGATTTTCAAGGTAAAAAATGCTTAGCCCTAAATAAATCACCAAAAAAGCAAGAGGTTAAAGGTTTAGGTTTAACTGTTCTTAAAGGGACACAAGTCAAAATGTTATTTTTTGATTCAGATAGAGCGTGCAGTTTTAAGACACTCTCCAATTTACTTCCATTATCAAATTTTGCATTTTTTTTTATTTAAACACTTTCTGGGGAACAAGATCCTACTGAGCATGTGCACAAGCTCACAGGGTGTACATATACTATTTTTTGATTGGATGATGTCTGTCACATGATACAGGGGGCCGGAAAATGGGAGAAAAATAAAGAATAAGTGCTTTTGCATCGTCTTTTTTTATTATGCACTTGTTTATTAAGTAATTCTACTGCTTTAAATGGTCCTCTAAGCCTTATTTTTGCTGTGGCACACTTTTTTACATTAAAAAATCCTGTGGCACACCACCATCCCAAAATTTTACAAAATCACACATTGTAGCCTAATACAGGATATATATATATATATATATATATATATATATACACACAGTATTGGGACGTGCAGTCATAGGAAGCAGGGGAGGCACAGCCTCCCCTGCCATATGGGGCCAAAGTGTAATTAAATTAATTTTAATGTAAAAAAAAAATTGTAATAAAAAAAAAAATCCCCATTTTTTTTTCCACCCATGTAACGCTATGGAGAGGCATCATACAGGACTGCATCTCTCCATAGTGAAACATGGATACATTTCTACTATAGCAGCAGCGCCACTCACTGTTTGTAAACAAAATTAAAACTAACCAAAGCAAAAATATTAGCCAATCGGAGGCATTCCTGATGATGCCTCTTTGCCAGGGAGACAATCAGAGACGGTCATGTTCTCCTGGTGATTGAGAGCACCAGGAGAACTGACTGGCACTGATTGGCTCCTTGCGCATGCGCAAGGGAGCAGCTGAGCATAGACGGCGGGAAGTGAGGAGGGGAGGGAGAGACTGTCTCTGTGGTGTCTCCCGACTGTCATCTCATTAAGAGCCCTGCCCGGTCCAAGGAGAGAGATTGTTTCAAAGAGTTATGGTAAGTGAATGAAATTCACTAGTGTCAGCTCTAAAACCTACTCATCTGCTTCCTCTAATTGTTTCAAAGAGTTATGGTAAGTGAATGAAATTCACTAGTGTCAGCTCTAAAACCTACTCATCTGCTTCCTCTAATTCAAATTTCAAATTGTTTTACTAAAATACTTTATGCGCAATATATATCAGTTATATCAGTGGGAATTTGAATAGAGGAGCAGATGAGTAGGTTTTCTGTGTGTTCCACGGCTTCTGCTTCCCCCCCACCCCCGGCACTGCAGCAGATAAAAAAAAAAAGACATCTTGAAGACGTTATTTGACTATTTTATTTCAAGTGTAAACTTGGTTTAAAAAAGCATGGGCTGCAAAGTGGACTTCACTGTGTGTGGGAGGCTTTAGAAACTTTAGAGCAGAGGGTTTGGTGTAACAGCTGCAGGTACTGTCTTCCGTAGCTGCATTGATAAGGAACTCCCACATCTGTCTCTAATTCTAAACTTCCCTCCCCCCGTGTCTTTCCAGCAGTCAGTGAGAGGCTGAGAGCAGGCACTGCTACTAGGAATAGGAAGGGGAGTGTGTGGACTCAGGGCTGCAGCTTTTAATGTGAGGGTGTCTTGTAGCACTAGCAGGTGACTTACTCTTCATCTTATCTGCACTTATGCACTAATAATAAGGTTGTTGTATGTTTTTAGAATTGTCACGTATTGTATTTATTTTCTTTCATAAAAAAATATATTTTTTGTCTCTGAGGACCTCTAGTGGTCATTTGTAGCATTGCAGCTGTAACAGCAAATCTACATTTGTCATGGTTAGTGATACTGACTACTCTCAACATTTAAAAAAAATAAACATAAATTGTAACCTATTTTGTTTTTATATCAACCTGGTGTCAAATTCAAAACATACTGGAGGAGAAGAGGGGAAAAAAGTAAAAAAAAAAAAAAAAAGAAGACTGGCCATATTGTTAATGCTGCTTATTAACTAGTGTCACTGTTAAAAAAAAATATATCTAACTGCACCATCTGCCCCATTATACCTCTTCTGTCAAGATGTTATCTTAAAATTCTACACTTGTTTAAAATGTTTTTATTATTATTATTATTTATGCAAATGATCATTTGCATATAATTTTGTACAAATCTATACTGCTTCTTAGATAGCTTGCTGTCAGCTGGGAAACAGTACAGATTTATACAATATAATATGCAAGTTATCGTTTGCATAAATAATAATAATAAAAAAAATCAAACAAGTGTAGAATTTTTAGATAAAATCTTGACTGAAGGGGTGATCTTATGCAATCTAAGTGCTGCAGATGTGACAGTATGTATTTCTCATAATTTCAATTCAAACTTATCTCAAGTTAATAGGATAACCACCCTTTTATTATCCAAAATAATATATTATATTCCTATGTAATTGCAATGTCAGAATTTAACTGAGCGTTTGTCTCATGTAGTGTGTGTGTGCTTTATTCTCCAGGTAATCAACACAATACAGATGTGCTGGTGCATACGTGCAGTGTTTCTCAACCGCATTCCTCAAGTACCCCCAACATGCAAGGTTTTCATTATAGCTGAACCAGTTCACAAGTGAAATAATCAGCTGATCATTAACGCCATGGTTACTAACTTGCTCTCACCCATCAGCTGATTATTTCACCTGTGCACTGGTTCAGCTATAATGAAAACCTGCCCTGTTGGGGGTACTTGAGACCCGCGGTTGAGAAACAATGCTTAAGTTTAATTTAAGCTACTTCTTTTGGGCTCATTTGTGTTTCTCCGGTGTATCATTGACAGCGCTTCACTAGCCTCTGACCTCACTGCACATACACACACTGTACTGTGCTGTCATGCCATGCCTCCTACAAACTATACATGACATATTGACATTCATTCACAAACAATAATGATTGTCTGTGAATGAATGTCAATGTCATGGTTGTAAATGATGTCTGATGAGCCTGTCACATAACTCCCAATATTTCAAAATTTAAAAGAGGGACTCCCCCGCACACGGGTTGAAAAACACTGCTCTAAGTAACAATTCAACAATAAGGGAATTCTTTTAAATACATTTCTCCTTAATGTTTTGACCTATTTATGGAAATTTTATTTTCTCTATAACAATCCAAGAAATGTTTGTGGGAGTGCTTGGTCAGGACACTCATTATTTTGGCGGCCCATGTTAATTACTATACGTTATTGGTAATATGGCAGGTAGGATTTTGTGTGCAGTATTATTTGGATTTACAAAATGAGTCATGCCATGTAGTAATATAAATCTATGATTAAGTGCTCGTAAGAGTACGAAATGTGTAAGATTCTATGATGGATTAACCCCCATCTGCAAATTATTGTTTTTAAGAAGACACAATAAAATGTTTTTGTTTAAAGATTTGGAGTTTGCGGCCCCATTTCTGCTTTGCATGTAGTAATATAAACCTGGATAGATATAACAGCAGATATCACTATTCTACCAAGTCTCATGCACCATGAACAAATACAGTAAATTTAGAAAACAATGTCTGCTGCATGCCATGAATGTACAAGACATTGAATCTAGTAAAAAAGAATAAACTAAAAAGTACAGTTTGTCAACACTTTGGGAAGTGACTGCAGAATAATCCGGATACATTTAAAAGATTTTTTTTCTCTCAAAGGAAACATCCTCTAATGGCTCCATTGATGGAAATATCAGGAAGTAAAGATGTTTGTAAATTTTATGCAAGAAATGAAAACATAGGATTTGCTCCAAAGATCATCATCAAAAGGCTGATACTAATGCAGGGAATACTTGGGTTTTTACGATATTATTTTAGTGGTATTTTAACTAACTGGGGCCTGACTCAACCCAATTATAATCTGTAATATTATATATTAAAAAAATTGAATGCTGTAGGAAAGGAAGCCAAAAGCCACCCATTCTAAATGCATCATTTAGGTTAGTAAAGCCACCTGTGTACACAACATAACCAAAACATCTGATTTTCATATGTTCTGATTGGGTAAACATGCAAAAAAAAAAAAATCCCTATGCATTTAAGATAAAAACCTTTTACTACAATTATTACATAAATTATGCTTACCTGATAATTTCATTTCCATCTGGGAGAAGAGTCCACTGCTTCATTCATTACTTGTGGGAATTAAGAACCTGGCCACCAGGAGGAGGCAAAGACACCCCAGCCAAAGGCTTAAATACCTCCCCCACTCCCCTCATCCCCCAGTCATTATGCCGAGGGAACAAGGAACAGTAGGAGAAATATCAGGGTATAAATGGTGCCAGAAGAATAACATAAAATTTAGGTCCGCCCACCGGAGCAAACGGGCGGGAGCAGTGGACTCTCCTCCCACAGATGGAAATTAAATTCAGGTAAGCAGGATATATGTTTTACATCTTAATGGGAGGAGAGTCCACTGCTTCATTAATTACTTGTGGGAACAAATACCCAAGCTTTAGAGGACACTGAATGAAAAAAATGGGAGGGCAAAAGTAGGCGGACCCTATACTGAGGGCACCACAGCCTGTAGAACCTTTCTGCTGAAGCAAAAACATCAAATTTGTAAAATTTAGCAAAAGTATGTAAGGAAGACCAAGTAGCCGCCTTACAAATCTGCTCCACAGAGGCCTCATTCTTAATGGCCCAAGAAGAGGCCACAGCTCTACTTGAGTGAGCCGTAATCCTCTGAGGAGGCTTATGTCCCGCTGTTTCATAGGCCAAACGTATAATGCTCCTCAACCAAAAGGACAGTGAAGTGGAAGACGCTCTCTGCCCCCTACGCTTCCCTGAATGTACCACAAACAAAGATGAAATGAGTCTGAAATCCTTCGTGGCCTGAAGGTAAAACTTCAAGGCTCGCACCACATACAAGTTATGAAGTAACCTCTCTTTGGGCGAAGAAGGGTTAGGACACAATGAAGGAACTACTATCTCCTGTTTGATGTTACAATCTGACACCACCTTGGGAAGAAAACCCAACCCAGTGCGAAGCACAGACTTAACGGCGTGAAAAAAACAGGTAAGGGGGTTCAAATTGCAAGGCCGCTAACTCTGCAAGTCGATGCCATAGCCAAAAGAAACAGAACCTTCCAGAGGAGGATCTTAATGTCAAGCGCATGCATAGGCTCAAATGGAGCCCTCTGCAAAACTTTAAGAACCAAGTTCAAGCTCCAAGGAGGACCAGAAGGTCTAAATACCGGTCTAACTCTGGACAGAGCCTGAACAAAGTTAGACAAAGAATTATAGTGTTCTGCGCCTCGTGACAAGACCGCACAGGCTCATTGGAGGTAAACGATAGCCCAACAAAATCGTTCCTAATATAAATATACAAAGTGCAAATTAGGAGCTCCGTCTTCATAAGAAGAGTGGCTTAAGTGTAGCGTAGAAATGTATTATATATGCAAGTGTAACTTTACAGAACATGCATACAGTACCTGGTAATATGCCTGACCATGTGCAGTTACAGGATGCGCAAATTATATCAGTCATATTCAATTATAGCTATAATGTTTTGACTTCTAGATTAGTCACATTTATTTCACAAACCACTTTTTCTAGCACACTGTGCACGATCGCACACAGTGGAGCCTTTATGATTTATTTCTCTATTGTTTAATTTTTAACATTTTTGGATTTTTCACCTTCTGTTGATTTGTGTATAACTTTTTGTTTAATAAGTTTCTCCAGCATGTGCTCTTGCTTATAATTGAACCAGCATATCATCCAGATAAGGGGCTACCGCAATACCTCTGGCTCTCGCTACCGCAAGCAGCGCTCCCAAGACCTTCGTAAAGACTCTTGGGGCAGTCACCAGACCGAATGGCAGGGCCACAAACTGTAAGTGTTGGTCCAGAAAGGTGAATCTTAGGAACCTGAAGCGGTCCCTGTGGATTGGCACGTGAAGGTAAGCATCCTTCAAGTCTACTGTTGTCATAAATTGCCCCTCTTGAACTAGGGGCAGAATCGTTCTGATCGTCTCCATTTTGAACAATGGAACTGACAATCTTGTTTAGGCACTTTAGGTCCAGAATTGGGCAGAATGTGCCCTCCTTCTTTAGGACCACGAAAAGGTTTAAATAGTACCCGAGACCCCTTTCTGCTAGAGGTACTGGAACTATTACTCCGAGAGAGGAGAGATCCCTCACACACTCTAGAAAGGCGTCTCTTCTCTGTTCTTGAGGATAGGTTTGACAGAAGGAATCTGCCCCTGGGCGGAGGAGTCTTGAACCCTATCCTGTAACCCTGGGTGATAACCTCCAGAACCCAAGGATCCTGTACGTCTTCCATCCAAGCCTCTGCGAACAGAGATAGTGTGCCCCCTACGTGATCCAGAGACGGATCGGGGGCAGCCCCTTGTCTCGGTGGGCTTCTTGCTCTGCTTGGAATTGTTCCAAACCCAGTCACATGGAGCGCCATGCAGGACCACCCCTGCACTATAGAGAAAACTCACCAAAAGGGCCCTCGTCGCCCTTCACTAGACTGTTCACACATTGCTAGAGCCTCATCTCACACATGACGTAGCATCAAACACAATAAAGATATTATGCATAAATCCCCCCCTGTTCAATAATCCCCTTTCCAGGGATATTAACCCTTGATTCTATACAGATAAAAGGAGACACACTGTGACCCTGTCTTCTTGCGTTATCATAGGTGTATAAATGAAACGATCTTACCAGAATCTATGCCGTGGAACATGAACACGGCCCATAAAGTGACAGGTTAGTAGCATCGATCCTGACATGGACTTGAGTGAATAAAGCAGGCAGCGAAACTCTTCAACGATGATTGCTTAATGAGCTGTTAATATGAGTCGGGATGGTTTCGCAGAAAGACTCTTCCTGCATCTCCGGACTCTAACTTTCACCCAAGCTCTCACTGAGAGGCTGACAGGACTACTTCAAACTCCAGTCCCATTTCGAAGAGTACTACCCTCCATAGGAGACTACTCCAATCTTCAGACACTTCTCTGCCAACCTCCTGTGACAAAAGGCAAAGAATGACTGGGGGATGAGGGGAGTGGGGGAGGTATTTAAGCCTTTGGCTGGGGTGTCTTTCCTCCTCCTGGTGGCCAGGTTCTTAATTCCCACAAGTAATGAATGAAGCAGTAGACTCTCCTCCGATTAAGATGGAAATATATTTTGATGATCATAGTTTCATTACTTTAAATATTGTGCGTTCTAGTTTGTTTTTATTTAAACAAGAATACAAAATGTGTTTATGCAAATGTAAACATAGCATACATGGGGCACAAAAGATGTGCAAATAGCAAGGAGATGATGTGAAAGAATCAGGGAAGTTTTTTCTGCTACAGACTTCTCTCTTTATCTTACCCTAATTATGTTTTGGGTGTAGGGTTTTATTTAAAATCTAGGAGCCAGGAAATAGCCATTTCTATGAAGGATCCATTTACAACAAGCTAAATTTTATGTGAAGCTGGTGGCTGGGAGTGGGGGGTACCAATGGGTGTCTTGGGGACTCTAAACCAGAACAGGGCATAATTTTAAAGCATCAGTGGCTCCCTGGCAGCTGGGTTTTTCAAGTCCTGTTTTGGAGCGATATATACAAAAAGATTTCGGGAGCATTATATTCAGAATGTTTTATGATTATCCTGAATGATACTACATGTGTTTATTCTAAATGGTTCTGAATGCCATTATACATTATTTATTTTGTGGAGAGCGTTAAGACAAAGTGGCTAAAATTGGTTTCCAAGTAGCTACTATTTTAAATATGAAAACTAAGCTTGTGAAAATCTATACAATGGGTTTTCTAATTGACTGGAATATCGAAAGGGTCTCCGATATAAAAACCACACAAACTCACAAAGCAATTCAAAGCATAATGAAGCCCAATAAAGTAATTACCTACCATAGTTGCACGCAGTACTGCAAAACCACTCATTCACCATCAAAATCAGGCTGTTGAACAGTACCTGATAAATACTGCCTGGATTCTCCAGGGCAATCATGTGCAAATCAGACCACGTGTTTATAAAAACATAAATTATGCTTACCTGATAAATTCATTTCCATTTGTGGGAGGAGAGTCCACTGCTTTATCTATTACTTCTGGGAATTAAGAACCTGGCCACCAGGAGGAGGCAAAGACACCCCAGCCAAAGGCTTAAATACCTCCCCACTCCCCTCATCCCCCAGTCATTCTGCCAAGGGAACAAGGAACAGTAGGAGAAATATCACAGTATAAATGGCGCCAGAAGATTAAAATTAAATGTAGGTCTGCCCACCAGAGAAACGGGCAGGGGCAGTGGACTTGTGGAAATGAAATTGAAATTATCAGGTAAGCATAATTTATGTTTTCCATCTTAATGGGAGGAGAGTCCACTGCTTCATTCATTACTTGTGGGAACAAATACCCAAGCTCTAGAGGACACTGAATGAAAAAAAAACAGGAGGGCAAAGGAGGCGGACCCTAAACTGAGGGCACCACAGCCTGCAGAACCTCTCTTCCAAAAGCTGCTTCCGCTGAAGCAAAAATGTTAAATTTATAAAAATTTTCAAAACTATGTAAAGAAGACCAAGTGGCCACCTTACAAATCTGCTCCATAGATGCCTCATTCTTAAAGGCCCAAGAAGAGGCCACAGCTCTAGTTGAGTGAGCCGTAATCCTCTGAGGAGGCTTGTGTCCCGCTGTCTCATATACCAGACGGATCATACTCCACAACCAAAAAGGATAGAGAGGTGGAAGAGGCCCTTTGCCCCCTGCTCTTCCCTGAATACACAACAAATAATTATGTTGTAGGTTGAAGTACCAGGGGACCGCCAAGGCATCTATCAGTTCTGCCTGGGGATCACTGGACTGCAACCCATATCTGGGTAGCTTGCAATTGAGTCTGGACGCCATGAGATGTATCTCCGGCGTCTCCCATCTATTGCAGATCTCCATGAACATCTCGGGATGGAGAGACCATTCCACTGGATGAAACATCTGTCTGCTCAGAAAATCCGCTTCCTAGTTGTCCACACCCGGAATGTGGATCGCTGAGAGCGAACAATTGTGAGTCTCTGCCCATTCCAGAATCCGAGATACTTCCCTTATGGCTAGGGAACTCATCGTTCCCCCTTGATGGTTTATGTAAGCCACCGAGGTAATGTTGTCCGACTGAAATCTGATGAATTGGGATGACCGCAGGAGGGGCCAAGCCCTCAGAGCGTTGAATATAGTTCGAAATTCCAGAATATTGATAGGTAGACTTGACTCCTCTCGAGTCCATCTGCCCTGTGCCCTTCTGGTACCCCAAACAGCTCCCCATCATGATAGACTTACATCCGTGGTAACAATCTCCCAGGATGGTCTCAAGAAGGATGTCCCCTGTGATAGCTGCCCCGGTCGGGTCCACCAATATAGGGACTCCATCACCGGTCTGTCCAGAGATACCCGTTGAGACTGATCTGAATGATCACCGTTCCATTTTATCAACATGCACAGCTGAAGAGGTCTGAGATAGAACCTGGCGAATGGAATGACATCTATGCTGGATACCATGAGCCCGATCACCTCCATACACCTGGCCACAGATGTCCTGGAGGATGTCTGAAGACAGTTGGACGCCAGTTTGTAAAGTCTCTGATCTGTCAAGAATATCTTCATGACTGAATAATCTATTATCGTACCCAGGAATTCTACCATGTTGCTAGGGACCAATTAACTTTTTCCTTTGTTTATCTTCCAACAGTGGGACTGAGCTCTCGAATGATCCTCTGCAAGACTGTAGGACGGAGCCTGGACCAGGATATTGTCCAGATAAGGTGCCACTGCAATCCCTCTGGCTCTCGCTACCGCGAGTAGAGCTCCCAGAACCTTTGTAAAGACTCTTGGGGCAGTCACCAGACCAAATGGAAGGGCCACAAACTGGAAGTGCTGGTCCAAGAAGGTGAATCTTAGAAACCTGAAGTGATCCCTGTGGATTTGAATGTTAAAGGGACAGTTTACTCAAAAATTTTCTCCCCTTTAATTTGTTCCCAATGATCCACTTTACCTGCTGGAGTGTATTAAATTGTTTACAAGTAGCTCCTTTACCCTTATATTGGCATTTGAAATTGTTGATTTAGCATGTGGTATCCCCACCTATTCTGAAAGTTTGTGGCCGCGCGTACCAGCTATAGATAAGCTTTGTAAACGCAGCCAGCAGAAGAAATTACACTTCCAGTGGGATATAGCAGAGATAAGGTAATAAAATGCTGATTTTCCATTGTTCTCTCAAAGTACTGGTGATTGTTTTAAGGACAGATATAAGAAAGAAGCAGGTATATGTGCACAATGTGATACAGTAATGAGATCTGATTATACCTACAAGCTCAACCCATTTTATTAGGTTGTGGCTTCAAAACACAAAATCAGAGCTTTAATATACACAAATAAGCCTTAAAAGCTAATTTTCATACATGTTTTACTCTGCAGTTGGTAAAAGAAGCAATTGTAAACACATTAAGGGAAAAACTATTTTACAGTATACTGTCCCTTTAAGGTAAGCGTCCTTCAAGTCTATAGTTGTCACGAATTGCCCTTCTTGAACAAGGGGCAAAATTGACCTGATCGTCTCCATTTTGACTGATGGAACTAACAAAAACTTGTTTAGGGCCTTTAGGTCCAGAATTGGACAAAACGTGCCCTCCTTCTTTGGGACCACGAAAAGGTTTAAATAATACCCCAGACCTCTTTCTGCTGGAGGATTGGGACGATTACCCCGAGAGACAAGAGATCTCTCACACACCCCAGGAAGGAGTCTCTCCTTTCTGGTCTTGAAGATATGTTTGACAGGAAAAACCTGCCTCTGGGCGGATACGACTTGAAACCTATCCTGTAACCCTGGGCTACGACCTCCAGAACCCAAGGGTCTATAACGTCTCTTTCTCCAGGCCCCCGCAAAAAGAGTCTACCCCCTACACGATCCGAGGACGGATCGAGGGCCGCCCCTTAATGCCGACTTTGACTCAGCGGGCTTCTTGTTCTGCTTGAACTTGTTCCAAGAGTTAGCTGGTTTCCAAGATTCCTTGGACTGCTTGGACCATTTCTGACAGAGCGTCACACCAGTAGGTAGCCGCACCATCCACCGCTGTGACCGACGTCGCCAGTTGAAAAACAAACCCTGTGAGTTGAAACATCTTCCACAACATGGACTCCATCTTTTTATCCATGGGTTCTTTAAAAGAGGAGCTATCCTCTAGCTGAATAGTTGTTCTCTTAGTGAGCTTGGAGATAGCACCATCCACCTTAGGGATGGTTCCCCACAGTTCAAGCTGCGCGTCCGGAACGGGGAATAGTTTCTTAAAAGAAGAAGAGGGGGAAAAGGACGAGCCAAGTTTCTCCCATTCATTCTTAATAATGTTAGCCATCTTGACTGGAACTGGGAAGGAGTGGGGCACTACCCTGTCCTGTTAAACCCTATCAAGTTTAGGGATTGAAGGTTCCTCCAGTAGCTTTGGTTCCGGAACCTCCAACGTAGCAAGAACCTCTTTATGCAGAAAGCGCAAATGCTCCATTTTAAATTTAAAATCTGGTTCCTCCGCGGACGGAGGCCTAGAAGTAGCCGATTCCGACCCAGAAGCGATATCCTCCGATAAGTCGGAGTTGTCCTCCTCAGACGATAATCTGAGACATCCAGCGGAGTCGAAGACCCCTGAGACGGATAGCAGTGCCGTACCTTCCGCTTGCGCTTAGTAGGGCGAGGCATCACATTAATGGTCGCAGAAACCACCGTCTGTAACTGATCGTTGAAGTCTGGCGGCCAAAGGGCCCCTCCCACATGAGGATTAGTAGTGCTCTGGGGAACTGCTGGTGTAATCGGAGAGGATTGCAGGGAATGCACCTTGCGGGGCAGAGAACCCACAGA